>NC_073692.1:82633272-82951714 GCF_029784155.1 Uranotaenia lowii | reverse complement strand
CAAGTGTCACTTTCATCCATACACACATCCCCCTCCTGTCCTATCAAAATGTAAAAGAATTATTACAAAAAAAAAATATACAAAAAAACGATATACAACAACAGGACCATAAAGTACCTTCAAGCACAAGAAAGATGATCAAGTAAAATTTTAGAAAATTTACACTTTATAGGCTAATTGGGCCACAATGGTCTTAAGCCTTGTCTCCCAACGATTGTTTACATTTTTTGATTGTTTTTGTTGACGTTTTATGAACTTAAAACTTGGGTAACGTAATCTATAAAACTGTAATAAAATGTAATGATTTACATTTACACTTTGTGTTACAATGCTGCAATGATATGAATTAGGAAATCCATTTTTTTTTTTTTAAAACTCCGAGAGGGAAAAATTATTAACGAATATCTGCGAGTTTCTATTGATATTTTAGCAAATTTTGTCTTGTGCTATTTGAGATTTAACAATCTTATGAAGTTTATAATTTGTTTTTCGTTCCAAATTCTCACTTTCTTTGCATGCATATTGTATTGATCATTTTAAATAACATTCTTTACTTACTTTTCAATTTTAAATTGTTCTATAAGGCTTCCAAGCAATTTTAACAATTCGCATGATTTAAATTCGCCAAACTGCTCCTGCATTCCTCTCTTTTTTTATTTTTAAATTTTCAAGTTGTCCTTCCAATTCAACTGGAATTCAAAACATTGTATCCAAGTAATTCTCTCGACCTGCATCATTATTCGCATTCATCCCAAGCTGTCTCATCACCTCGCTTGGTTATAATTTCTATGAGATACCAAAGCTGATCTCTCAACAACTTGTTGTTTATCCCAGTTGTCTTCTTGGACTCGCTTGGAATTCGTATCATCTGTACCGTTTAGTTGTGTTCCCAACAAACTCGATAATTCTAAATAATTTGTTCAAGCTGTTCCTCGACTTCCATTTTTGTTTATTCCTATCTAAAGCTTACTTTTCAATCTGCTCCATTATGAATTTTTGTATATTCAGAAACTATCCTCACAATACGTTTTAAGATTTAAAGTTGTTATCTAAATTCATATGAAATTTGAGCAATCTGTTCAAACTGTTCTCTCGACACGCTCCATAAATTTTTCTTATCTCAAGCTGTTATTTCGACACGTTCAGGCCTTTTCAATGCGCCTATAAGTTTTCAAGCTATACTTTCAATTCGCTTTAGTTGAAATTCCAAGCTGTCTCCTCAACTCTTCAATAGTTTTTTTTTACCTTGTTTCAAAATTACTTCAATTTCCTTGAGTTTCCATCCTCCCCTAGATGTCCTCTTAATTCATTTCACGGGTATTTTCCTAAAATTTTCCTCACAAAACGTTCCAAGATGTTTTTTTTTTATTTCTTTCAAGCTGTCCTTTCAACTCTCTTATTGGTGTTTTTTTCATTTATTTCAAGCTGTTCTCTCAATCCACTTGATCACCAAACTGTCCTCTCAACTCGCTTATTGGTGTTATTTTTTTTTAAATGTATTTCAAGCTGTTCTCTCAACACGTTTGATCTTTATTTTATCAATACGTTTAGGCTGTCCTCTAAACTTGTATATTGGTGTTATTATTTTTAAATGTATTTCAAGCTGTCCTCTCAACACGTTTGATCTTTATTTTAAATATATAAGTTTAGGCTGTCCTCTCAATTCGCCTTTCAATTTCAAGCTGTCCTCTCAACTCGCTTAATTTTTTTATCAATAAGTTCAGGCTGTCCTCTCAACTCGCCTTCCAATTTCAAGCTGTCCTCTCAACCCGCTTGATCACCAAGCTGTCCTCTCAACTCGCTTATTGGTGTTATTTTTAAATTTATTTCAAGCTGTCCTCTCAACCCGCTTGATCACCAAGCTGTCCTCTCAACTCGCTTATTGGTGTATTTTTTTAAATTATTTCAAGCTGTCCTCTCAACCCGCTTGATCACCAAGCTGTCCTCTCAACTCGCTTATTGGTGTTATTTTCAAATGAATTTCAAGCTGACCTCTCAACTTGCTTGATTTTTTTTATCAATAAGTTCAGGCTGTCCTCTCAACTCGCCTTCCAATTTCAAGCTGTCCTCTCAACCCGCTTGAAATTGTGAGCACTACCATGCTGTCCTTACGACTCGCTTGCTATTTCATTATCATTCTTATTTCGGCACTTTTTCATAAAAAAAACTGTTTGCTCATTTGCAAAAACACTAGTTATCTATCACATAACGCACTGTGTTTTCTTTTTTTTTCACTTTGCACGAAATAGCTTCCGAAAATCATCCGACTGTTACTTTTTTTACTTGAACTACGAACTACCCATTTTTCGCAGTTTTTTCGCAATGGGTATTTCAGAAAGTGTCTGATTTTAATTCAACTATGATGAAAATTTGTTCACCGTGAATCGTTGATCGCTTTTGTTTACTTTCCTTGATTCGATTTTATAATTTCTCGTTTAATTAAATTCACGAGAAATTACCTGTCACGGTCGCCAAATGTGCAGACTGGCCAAGTCCTCCGAAGCGATGCCGTCGGTGCACTTGACTGCCCCAGCCGGGGAAACTACGCAATGTCCCACTTGGCTCGCTTTCCTGCTCACGCTCGCTCACCAACTGACTGGCCCGCGTACACGCTCGTGTCGGATGAGCAAGTGTCGCTTTCATCCATACACACACCCCCTACTCCCTAAACTCCACCTGGGGCCGCAGACCTGGTTCCCACCTCGAACTGTTTAGTACACTATGCTTCAATAGTGGGAGGTCTATTCGTACTCATTAACGAGACCACTTTCAGCAAAACCTCTCATCCTTACGACTCGACGCCTGAACTCTCCTCTAACGACTTAAGAACCGACATCTCCTCGCAATGACTCGAGATTCCCACACAAACCTCTCCTCTTCGCGACTTGAGGCCTGATCTCTCCTATAACGATTTGAGATCTGACCCCTCCTCGCATCGACTCGAGGTTTACCTCTCCTCTGCACGATTCAAGGCTCGATCTCTCCTCTAACGACTTGAAATCTGACATCTCCTCGTAATAACTCGAGGTGACCACTTGTACCCCTCCTCTTGTTGGTAAGGGGCCTGATCCCTCCTCTTACAACTCGGGACCCGACCTCTTATCATAAAGACTCGGGGTTGACCACACAAACCTCTCCGCCTGAAGGTTTGAGGCCTTATCTCTCCTCTAACGACTCGAAGCCCGACCTCTTATCTTCAGGGTTCGAAGTTTGCCACCTTGCCCGTCGTGTGCCAGATCAAGAGCAGCTTTTCCTGGACTGTCACGGCACACGCGCGGGACTTAACGCAACGACTCGGATGATTCCCGACGAAGACGTCATCCTACTCCGACTCGAATGGCTCACCCGGCGTCGAGAGCCACTCTACCCGTGGGTATGCCCCGAACGTGGAATAACCCTTTCCCAACGATTTCCACTGCGAAGAAGGTCAAGTCTTATCCCGGCAGCTTCTGTCGTTGAGAACCGCTCTACTCGGATACTCCCCGAAGGTGGAGCATCCTACGCACGAACGCGGCGTGAATCTTTGTAACTTCAAACCGTGGGGTCGGACGCACTCTACTCGACAGCCCCCCGTCGATGGGGTTAGTCTACTCCGACCGTTGTCCGGTCTTCTTTATCCCCCTTGGCTGGCAACCCTAGGATTTTTGGCCCGCGGATTTTCCTGCCCGTTGTGTGCCAGATCGAGAGCAGCTTATCCTAGACTCGCGCCTGTCACGGCACACATTCGGGATTTGGAACGCTACGACTCGGATGTTTCCCGACGGTGACGATATCCTACACCGACTCGAGAGGCTCACCCGGCGTCGAGAGCCTCTCTACCCGTGAGTATCCCCCGACAGTGGTTAACCCTCTTCCCTCGAGATCCGCTACGAAGAAGGTAAAGTCTTATCCCCGCAGTTTCCCTCTTAGGAAGCGGAACTACTCGGATACCCCCCGACGTTGGGGTATCCTACACACGTTCGCGGCGCACCCCTGACCACCGCTACGCAGAAGATGTTGCCTTATCTTTGTAGCTTCGATCAAGGGATCGGACGCACACTACTCAGATGCTCCCTGCCGATGGAGTCATCCTACACCGTTCGCGGACTGCCGTTGGTTCCAGCTCCTCTGCAGGGCAGTCATGATCCGGGTGAACCCATCGCTGACCGCATGCCAAGTGTTGGAATCCGCACAGATTTAACAGTTTCGATGTGTTAAGATTCTTATAAATGAAAAATGCGTGAGTAAAACGTTAGTTAATGAGTGGTTTATTACGAAAAAAATCATTTGTTCGTTAATAAGGGTTGAGGAAAGTGATTTGGGTTTTTGGGAAATGGTTTTTCGTTTTTCAGCATATGATTGCCAAAACGCGCTGTGGCCTGCTGTGATTATTTAAAATAAAGATGAAGAAAAATTGAAACCCCGATGAGTCCATCACGAGCAACTGCCAAGGATATGGAAGTGTGGAAGTCACCGCCGGCTGACGATGGATTTTGGTGAGATTGTTTTATGTTGAAACTTTTCAATCCTATCTGCCAAGTAGGATTTCCTATTTTTACCCTTCCAGATCCCTTCTGAAACAGCTTTATGGGTCGTATAAGTTCTCTGCACCTAAAGAGTTTGTTTTGCTGTTACAGAACTTCCCTACCATGATTACATTGACTTGCCGCGGTGTGCAATATGGTACCACACTGATTTTCAAAAGTAACACTTGAAATAAGTACTGAATCCAGGTATTTATTTTGGCATCTCGTGTTGGTTATGATTATCAGTTTTACCTCTTGTATCAGCCAATGCAAGATGTGTGTAGTCACCCCATGCTATGCTATGCTATGCTATGCTATGCTATGCTATGCTATGCTATGCTATTATTTGGTCGTTGAACATGCGTATGTTGTTGTTATGTTTACCCTACCACGATATGCCGAGAAAATGTAAACATGAGAAATCAGCTGTTCGTATTACAAGTGGTGTAATACCTTATTAGAAAGCTTGTTAATGCCTGTTCGGCATGGAATCTTTTATCGATAATTCCACCTCCAAGGAAGTTCATTATTGGAGTAGAATCTGATTTGTGGGATACTTGAGATCAGGGATGCCATTCTCTACCGTGAAAGACGGAGAACGGAGAATAAAAAACTGCCGTGCGATAGCTGCAGAGATTTTTTGTTTCTCTCCACAGATTATTCGCACCCAGGTTTCAAAAGCCACACAAACCTAGTTCCAATAGCTCCACTGTAGAGCACCACGGTGAGAACACAGGACCGTCTGGTTCAAGCTACGAAAAAATAAGCCAAAATCAAACACGATGGTGTGCATAATAATAGCATCAACAAACGATGAATGTTTCGGGCGAGTGTTCAGCTTTGTATGTATTGGTAAACACAATAAGCCAAGCCAGTTGTCGTCGCTGTTGCTCTCCATGGTGAAAACATTTTTTTGGCTGTAGTGTGAGTTCGCTCTGCGATGTTAATTTCCAGATTCTCTAAGGAGGTGGAGCTGAAAATCTCTGCGGTGCGTTTCAGAGAATCTCTACCTTGAATCGAAAACCGAACTCATCGGTGATTCTCGTAAGAGAAATTGCACGCCTGCTTGAGGTAGCTGACGATCTGTGGAATCTTTAAATCAAAAGTGGTGTATAAAGATTGACACAATAATCGATAAAAGTATTCGACACTGCTAACTCGTCGCATTTATTTCAATTTACAGTTACTCTAAAGAATGTGTGATATTTGCATTTTTTATGCCCAAAGGTTCAGAGAAATGTTCTAAATCTATAGTATCAAATTTTCTATACTCAATTGTACTTCCATAAGGCGGAGAGAATATGTTTGAACAACGAAAGAACACTGATTTTGAGGGAATTATTAGAAGGTCATATGTCAAATTTGAGCTATATCTGCAACGGGTGAGGGTTGCTTTGAGTCTGAAGTGTTCAAGGGATTCAGAGAAAATGTGTAAATAAAAAACTGGGTTTTTCATCTAAAACTTTTTTCTCAATTGGTCGATTGCTAGTTTATGTTAATTGGACTTACATCAAAGTTAAAACAAACATTTCATCTGAAAACCGCATCATTATTAGAATTATTATAAAATAGTTATTGTAGTTATTTAAATTTCTGTCGATTTAGATAGATAGCATTTCGTGAAGCAGACATTTGTATTTCGTCAAATTCAATTTTCCTTCTTTTCTCTTTTCCACGCAAGAGATTTGCTACAAGGTGACGCAGAAATCTAGGAGTAATAAGTTTAAAAATATGGATTTCACGATAACTCCTAGAAAATTTCGGTTCATGAAACCTCTTGTATGAAGTTATTTTTTAAAATCGTGAATTGAGTTTCTTAGGTCCCTACTTATAGGTGAGTCCTACACCAAAATAAAATCATCAGCTATAGGTTTCCTGGCACAAAAACCCAAAGTAGTCATCACTTAGTGAGCCCCATCCCAAGTAACATTTTAAGTTTTATTCCAACCTTAACAGTTTGATTAAGACTATTTCCTAAAGCTTATTTACAAGCCAAAGCGTAATCTACGCTTTAGCACAACCACTTTAAAGCTAACATATGGACTAGTTGGCCCTATTTTGTTAACGTCTTTAAAGCTAACTCTATAAGCAATAATAAAAAATTAAACAGAATAGTTTTATTCGGCCTTATAGACATAGATTTAAGAAACCCTCCAGAGCCCTCTTAAGACTATCCACAGCTCTTTTAAAACTACGTCATGGATTCTGATAGGAATTTTACTGTGGAAGCCGTGGAATCTGATAGGAATTTTACTGTGGCAGCTGTAGAATCTGATAGAAATTATACTGTGGAAGCATTCTGTCCGTGTTTTTTTTCTCGTGTTATGACTTTCTGTCCCAAGCATTTGATGATTGGTAAAGATTCCATTTAAAATAATTTAAAAATATTCTCATTTTTATTTTTAAGATATCTTAGCATGAAACTTACTGCAACCTCGGATTTCTGGTGAAATATATACGAAATAGAATTAAAATATAAGCGCGCCTCAAAGAAAATCAAGGTTGACCGCATTTTAAGCATTTTTTTAGTTAAAAAATTATATTTTAAGGAAAATACAAATTTGCTCAAATGATGCAATTTTTACTTTGCATTGAAATTCATTAGCTCTACAACAAATAGTACCGCCAACATTGTCAAATTTGTTGAAAATGTCTAGTTTTTAGTATTATAGTATTATTTCCAGCAAGATGGCGTCAGTAATTTCGATTCAATTTCACAATCAACATGGCGTTCAGTAAGTTAATATTGAAAATCTTAAGGCAGTTGTAAAACAGTTGTTAAATGGTTTTGTGCCGGTTAGAAAAAAGTTGTAATAAAACATTTTTAATAAACAGTTTTGAATTGGTTTTAAGAGACCTTGAATCACAGCTTCAACTGACGTTTCTCTAAATGGAATACACGCTCATGATAGATTTATACATTTTTGAGAAAGAGAAGTTTTGTGCAATAAATGAGAACATTTCGATTTGTTGCTTGGCAAAAGGCATACATGCAACTTTTTGTTTTGTTTCCTTTTGACTCTGATTAGAGGATGGTCAATTATCTTTAAATAATAAGTAGGTATTGTTATCAAATAATCTCAGACTGTTTTTGAATAGATCATTTCCTGTCATAAAAAAAAACTGGCCTCAAAGCTATAAAAAAACCCGCATAAATGAGAATTATAACCAAATGACTTCTTGTAGCACATCATCACTATTGCTACATCTTAAATCGTCAAACGATTATTTGAGGAAGCGTAATAAAACGTTTAACAAACGATCATATAAATTGTAAAATACATTGCCTTAATCGTGAATTCCGAAATGATTGTACTATGAATATGTAATAAGGTTATGTAACTGTTTAAAACTGTTAAAATAATTGTATGGGAAAACTTTTCTGCAAACAGTAGGCTAGCGATCTAGGAAACGATTTTATTAATAATATGCGACATATCAAACTATAAAGGTTATTGTTGCAATTGGAAGCGATAAAACGATTCTATAAAACATGCTTCGGATGTTTTGCTTACGATAATCAGATAATCAGTAATTTTCAATGATCGGCCAATGCTAGTGGTTTTCATTCTGAATATATCATCTGAAACTTGTTGAGACTGATGAAAGCATAGAATGAGTATTTTCGCTTGTGATGAAGCCTTATTTCTCCGCATTTGCTGAGGAGAAGCCGGTGGCTGCAGTCTTCTAGAAATGTTCAAGGGCGGTTTATCCGGAAATAATTTTGTTAACTCTGGATTGGATGACGTAAATATAGATTAACTTCGCATTGAGAGATAAATAAAACAAGTTATATTTTCGGCGTACTTATACATTAATTGTCTATTATATTTATTCTTATCGAATCACAAGAACGTTTATTCACAGTGTGCTTTTATTCGAACCCTAAGAATTGAGCGATTAATGATGTAATTGTATTTAAATTTGAATGCGGATGCAACAAAGTTGATTTTATTTATCACATGAATTTGGCTGTGTTAATTTATATCATTTTTATAGCCCGTTTTTCTCAATTTTGAGTGATAATCTTTTCAAAACAGGTTATGCTATCTCAAAAAAAGGTAAAAAAGTTTAAGCGTGTAAATGTTCGTCTCGATTGTCAAATCATCTGTCACTTAGTTTTATTATGCCTACATTCACTGTGCCAATAAAACAGTTTTTCAACTTGGCTTGAACGCTAGTTTTAAAAGCGCATTGAGCGCATTTTTAAAACTGATACCAAAGCCCTAATAAAAACAGCAGGGCTGGTAGCGGTTTGACAATGAAATAGTAGGGACTTTAGTGACCAAAATTTGAAAAAATGTGACCAAATAGTGACTTTGAGGACCGAAAAAAGTGACCAAATAGTGACTATGAAGAACGAAAAAATAACTTTGAAGTACAAAAAATATGACCAGTCAGGCCCGTGCGATGGACCCTTCCGGGGGGGTTTTCAAAATTCAAATTTAGATAAAATTAATAACAATACCAAAAATAAACAATTGAAAAGGAAAGGGTTTTCTTACACCATTTGTCACTCATGTTCAACACAAAAACTAAAAAAATGACTGATAATCAAAATTTTGGAAACATATTACAATGAATGTTTCAAATTTTCGATAAGTCAAGAAAGTAAGAAATAAATTAGTTTCAAAAGAATTTCTTAGCAAATTTAAAATTAAAAAATATCTGAATTCTAAAATAATTGTCAAATCTTGTACAAAACTTAGCATGAATAGATATTAGGAAAATGATCATAATTGTTAATTTTTATTCATCTAAATTTGGAATTCTTTTCCTCATTTTTAACTGGAAGTTTAGTGAGAAATTCCGCTGTAATTATTTAATTTGAACAAAAAATATTTAAACACGATTTAAAATGTAAATTACCGATTACTGAATAAGAAATGAATTTTGAACAGAATTTATTCAATGTTTGATGTTTTGATTTAATTTTATAAAAAGAAGAATATATTTATAATTATTTTAAAAGTGCCAGTTATAGAAGCCAGACATAAAACCTTTAATAAAGTAAAATCCTCCATGTTCAACTACACTGACAAAGAAATGTTAGAAAATGAGTAATTATGCGAATGATAAAACTGATAAACAATTAAAAATAATGAGTTCAAAACTTTTGTTATTAACACTGCGTATTAAAATTTATTTTGAAGGTTGCTACTTAGAACAATTTTTCAAACTTTTAAGATTAATTTCAAAATCATGATCGATCCAAAAATATGCTTTCATATAAAAAATATTAATAAAAAGTTTTTAAAGTTTCAATCGCAGGTTTTTAAACTTTGAATTACAAGCTCTGAGTATTTTGTCTCTATTGATTAAAATATTGGGTCCTGAAAGAACAGAAGGTTGAAATTATGTTTTTTTATTTAAAATTTGGAGTTAAAGGCTTATGGTTGGAGAACACAAAAATTTAGAATTTAAAAACAAGGAAACAATTGTTAAAAATATGTCTTAAAAATTTAAAAAGTTTGATTAAAAAAAATCCGGCAAGTTGATTATAAAATTGAAAAAAAAACTGTACAATAAAATTCGGTAGATTTATTTAAAAAATTGAAAAAAACAGTATGGAAATAAAAAAGATTAGCTTTTAAAAACATTTCAGGAAGAGTTTTTTTCAATAAACATGTTTCATCATAACCATTTTGGTCAATTATTGATTTGGTAAATGGTGTCCTCAACTAGAAATTTTGTCAAATTCGGCCATTTAGTTTTGGTAATAAAGAGTTTATTACTAGTAAAATTGATAGATAACTGATTATGGAAAAATGTCATTACAAGTATTTTTGACATCACAGCAGAAAGTGTAAAAAAAACTTGATTCTATTTAAAGCTCATTAGTTCATATAAAACTTTTATTTCTAAATAATATGTTTTTGATTTGAGTTTTTGTAAAAAGAAAGTGCAGAAACTTCTCTAAAGATTATAAATTATTTTCATTTCAATAACAAACCCACCGTACGAGGAAAGGTGTGCTCTGATATGTCTAACCTCACTCGAAAAGCGGCAAGGTTTTATATTCGACACATTGACCAACCGTATTGACTGTGCTTACATTCTACAACGTGTTAACATTTATGTACCAACGAGAACACTTCGACAACCTCAGTTTCTTTCAATTCCTCGCCACCGTACTGCCTATGGCCAAAACCACTCTATTGACAAGTGTTGTAAACTTTTTAATTTAGTGTATAATTTGTTTAATTTTAATATGTGCAAACGTCGTTTTAAAATAGGCTTAAGAAGAATTTCCTAGTTTTAAGTCATCAGTTTGTACGGTAATTAAACCAAAGACGAAATAAATAATAATAAATATAAAAGCTGATAGAAATATTGCATACATATTTAGATTCGGGGAAGCCAAATTAGTTGAATTTACCGTTTAAATTCATTGCACCTAAGAAAAATGTAAATTTTGTGGCCTTGTGTAAATTTTTAAAACCATTTTTTTAAGTATTTAGAAGAACAAAAACACGAAATAAAATTGAGTATGAAATTGTTTTTATAAAGAATATTTCATATCAACATAACATTTGTTATGACATAAAAGATTTTTTAATAAAAAAAAATGGTTCGTTTCAATCTCAATCTTAGTTACATTTTTTAATAAAAACCCATTCTAAAGACGAGATAGGGTTTTTGTTCATCAAGTTTTGAGTTTCAATACAAAAGGTTGATTGAACTAAAAATTAAAATCTACAATCAAAGTTAGTTTCAATTCATGAACGTCAAATAATGTCGTAGATCGAAATGTCTCAATCCAAGGGAGATTCATGCCGAAATTCCGCCGGAGGCGGAAAAAATTTGTGTCTGACTGATCAAGTAATTTACCGTTACTACCGTCAATATTAACACGCGCAATTCAAATCACTTTTTCATTGGTTCATTTTCGGTGGAAAAAATGACTTTTGGTGATAAAAGTGACCATTTTTCGGAAAATAGTGACTTTAGTGACCAAATGATGAAAAAAGTGACTTTTTAGTGAGTGACCCAATAAAAGTGACCAAGTCACTAAAAAGTGACTCGCTACCAGCCCTGAAACAGGAAAGTATGTGTTTTATTGATGCTTTAGCAATACTTTTGCAACTTTTTAACAACACTCTTAAGATAGTGTTTTCTTCAAGTTTTAGCAAAACTTTCAGGGCTCTTTTAAAACACACAATAAATTAATCATTTCCTATGTTACAATAAACCCGTTTTAAAAATTGGATGCCAAAGAAAAGTCTTCATAAAACAATATTAAAACTCAAAAAAGCCAATTGGCTCAATCTGTGTTACTTGGGATCCCAAGTAACAATTTAAGTTTTATTCCAACCTTAACAGTTTGCTTAAGACTATTTCCTAAAGCTTATTTACAAGCCAAAGCATAATATACGCTTTAGCACAACCACTTTAAAGCTAACATATGGACTAGTTGGCCCTATTTTGTTAACGTCTTTAAAGCTAACTCTATAAGCAATAATAAAACATCCAACAGAATAGTTTTATTCGACCTTATAGACGTAGATTTAAGAAACCCTCCAGAGCCCTCTTAAGACTATCCACAGCTCTTTTAAAACTACGTCATGGATTCTGATAGAAATTTTACTGTGGGAGCCGTGGAATCTGATAGGAATATTACTGTGGCAGCTGTAGAATCTGATAGAAATTGTACTGTGGAAGCGTTCTGTCCGTGTTTTTTTCTCGTGTTATGACTTTCTCTCCCAAGCATTTGGTGATTGGTAAAGATTCCATTTAAAATAATTTAAAAATATTCTCATTTTTATTTTTAAGATATCTTAGCATGAAACTTACTGCAACCTCGGATTTCTGTTGAAATATATACGAAATAGCATCAAAATATAAGCGCGCCTCATAGAAAATCAAGGTTGACCGCATTTTAAGCTTTTTTTTAGTTAAAAAATCATATTTTAAGGAAAATACAAATTTGCTCAAATGATGCAATTTTTACTTTGCATTGAAATTCATTAGCTCTACAACAAATAGTACCGCCAACATTGTCAAATTTGTTGAAAATGTCTAGTTTTTAGTATTATAGTATTATTTCCAGCAAGATGGCGTCAGTAATTTCGATTCAATTTCACAGTCAACATGGCGTTCAGTAAGTTAATATTGAAAATCTTAAGGCAGTTGTAAAACAGTTGTTAAATGGTTTTGTGACGGTTAGGAAAAAGTTGTAATAAAACATTTTTAATAAACAGTTTTGAAATGGTTTTAAGAGACCTTGAATCACAGCTTCGACTGACGTTTCTCTAAATGGAATACACGCTCATGATAGATTTATACATTTTTGAGAAAGAGAAGTTTTTTGCAATAAATGAGAACATTCCGATTTGTTGCTTGGCAAAAGGCATACATGCAACTTTTTGTTTTGTTTCCTTTTGACTCTGATTAGAGGATGGTCAATTATCTTTAAATAATAAGTAGGTATTGTTATCAAATAATCTCAGACTGTTTTTAAATAGATCATTTCCTGTCATAAAAAAACTGGCCTCAAAGCTAAAAAAAACCCGCATAAATGAGAATTATAACCAAATGACTTCTGAAATCGTCAAACGATGATTTGAGGAAGCGTAATAAAACGTTTAACAAACGATCATATAAATTGTAAAATACATTGCCTTAATCGTGAATTCCGAAATGATTGTACTATGAATATGTAATAAGGTTATGTAACTGTTAAAAACTGTTAAAATAGTTGTATGGGAAAACTTTTCTGCAAACAGTAGGCTAACGATCTAGGAAACGATTTTATTAATAATATGCGACATATCAAACTATGAAGGTTATTGTTGCAATTGGAAGCGATAAAACGATTCTATAAAACGTGCTTCGGATGTTTTGCTTACGATAATCAGATAATCAGTAATTTTCAATGATCGGTCAATGCTAGTGGTTTTCCTTCTGAATATATCATCTGAAACTTGTTGAGACTGATGAAAGCATAAAATGAGTATTTTCGCTTGTGATGAAGCCTTATTTCTCCGCATTTGCTGAGGAGAAGCCGGTGGCTGCAGTCTTCTAGAAATGTTCAAGGGCGGTTTATCCGGAAATAATTTTGTAAACTCTGGATTGGATGACGTAAATATAGATTAACTTCGCATTGAGAGATAAATAAAACAAGTTATATTTTCGGCGTACTTGTAAATTAATTGTCTATTATATTTATTCTTATCGAATCACAAAAACTTTTATTCACAGTGTGCTTTTATTCGAACCCTAAGAATTGAGCGACTAATGATGTAATTGTATTTAAATTTGAATGCGGATGCAACAAAGTTGATTTTATTCATCAGATGAATTTGGCTGTGTTAATTTATATCATTTTTATAGCCCGTTTTTCTCAATTTTGAGTGATAATCCTTTCAAAACAGGTTATGCTATCTCAAAAAGAGGTAATAAAGTTTAAGCGTGTAAATGTTCGTCTCGATTGTCAAATCATCTGTCACTTAGTTTTATTATGCCTACATTCACTGTGCCAATAAAACAATTTTTCAACTAGGCTTGAACGCTTGTTTTAAAAGCGCATTGAGCTCATTTTTAAAACTGATACCAAAGCCCTAATAAAAACAGGAAAGTATGTGTTTTATTGATGCTTTAGCAATACTTTTGCAACTTTTTAACAACACTCTTAAGATAGTGTTTTATTCAAGTTTTAGCGAAACTTTCAGGGCTCTTTTAAAACACACAATAAATGAAGCATTTCCTATGTTACAATAAACCCGTTTTAAAAATTGGATGCCAAAGAAAAGTCTTCATAAAACAATATTGAAACTCAAAAAAGCCAATTGGCTCAATCTGTGTTACTTGGGATGTCAAACTAAGACATTCTCCGGATCAATCGTCCAGTTTCATCAAGATTGTCCGGGGCACAAATTTTCCACACCAAGCCAAAACTATCCCTCTGCCGAAGACGACATTCATCCCGGTCAAATTGAGCCTCCCTGAGAAAGGCCGATGGATGGTGAGATTCCCCTATACCTGCCCGAGTAAAGCAAATGGTCACCGTCAGTGCAGCAGAGTCTTTGTATCGACCGCCATGCTTCCCCAATCGTATCCAAATTGCCACATCTCGCTCTCTTTGATCCGAGCCGTCGCCTGCAGGGAACTTTACCTTTTCTTGTTAACTCCTGAAAACTTTGCGCTTTTCCATCAGCCGCCATTCCTCCGACCTCCTATCTTCCATTCGGGGTTTCCAGGCGTTCATCCCTCCACATACAGTCGAGGGCCAGAACCGTTTCCAAGTTGTGCAATTTCCCCGTCATCCCCGTCGCCATTTGTGTCTCTGTTTCGTTGGAATTTTGTTTTACTCGCTTCCTTCGTACTCCGGTCGAGCTCTCGGTTGTGTTGGGTTGCCCTTTTCCCCCTTATGTGTGTAGTACTAGTATATCCGAAGGTACAACCAAGCTTCCTCCGTGCTTCCCGGAACCACATCTTCTCCACCTTTCCGACCTGGATTTCAAAATCGATTAAATGCTATTGTTATTGCATTTGCTGCGTTGCGTCGTCGTCGCCGTCGTCCGTCGCGGGATGTCCTTTCTACCGTGGAACCGTAATATACACAAGCAAGACCTTAAAACAACACCCGAAGGGCATATTTTCGCTACTGCCGCTCGATGTTTTTACTGTCTTCATTTTCGTGACTTATGCCCCGTTTTTCGTCGGAAGCGATTACATAAAGTTGTGCGTGCTTGTGGCTGTCCATCGTTTTCAGTCGCTGATGGAACAAGATTTTTGGAAAATGTCACTTGCCCTCAGCAGCGGAACCAACGGAAAAGATTAACAATGTTTCTCCTCGCCCCGTTTATGGCAGATAAATCTATCGTGATTTGTTAGTGTTTATCCCAACAAAAGTATCGACTTTTCTTTACAATTGTTATTGAGATCTTCTAAATGATCGATGTTTTCTTCTTTTTTATTTTCAGAAGGTTACAGTTCCATGTCGAGTAGAAACTTTCCCCCATCCTTTTGGAACAGCAATTACGTTCATCCCACCCCTGCGCCGACACACCATCAGGTAAGTAACACCACTTTCCATACGAAAAAAAAATCAATAAAATATATATTAATTTTCTAAAATCCTATAGGTTTCCGATCTGTACTCGACGGACGGGGGCTACTCGGCAGATCCGTGGCACGCGGCGCACTACGGATCGTACGCCCATGCCGCGCACGCACACGCAGCCCATGCGCACGCGTACCATCACAACATGGCGCAGTACGGCAGCTTACTGAGGTTACCACAGCAATACGGACACACGTCCAGGTGGGTTGATTTGTTCAATTTTTTTGGCAGTTATGCTATTTACGCCTTTTTTCCAAACAGCTATATATTTTTTAGTGTTAGACTAAGACTAATTTTTTCAATTGTTTTCGTTTCATGCAGGCTACACCACGACCAACAGACGGCGCACGCGCTGG
Organism: Uranotaenia lowii; assembly: GCF_029784155.1. NCBI lineage: Eukaryota > Metazoa > Arthropoda > Insecta > Diptera > Culicidae > Uranotaenia > Uranotaenia lowii. The sequence continues at coordinate 82,935,788 of NC_073692.1, read as the reverse complement.
AAAGTGCCGCCGCTTATTCTAGTTATCCTACCATGGCAGGTGAGTTGTCCAAACACTTATTGATACTACCGAACTTCCTCGGTTGAATAACATTGCTAAACATTTTTCATGAATTGTATTGACTCGAGACAAAATGTTTAAAGGTTGAATCGTTTTTATCAAAATATTTATGAAATAATTTAAAATTTAAAACTCTTAACTCAAATTTTTTTCGCTAGGAAATTCACAGAAGCTTGGATTCGTGATAAGAAACAATTTTTAATCAGCAAAAAAACATATGAATGTAAAAACACCATTTAAATAAGTATGCGGAAACCTTTTTTCAATTCGATTCAAACCCCATTTAAATCTTTTGTATAGCAAAAAAAAAATCAAGCTATGGTTTTGAGTCTATTAAAACACGTTTTTTGGAAAATATGTCACTTTCAATTTTTACTGGTTTTGAAGCTGCGTTAAATGATTCATACAGAATGAATCATTGGTATTCGAAACATTTGAACTTTTGTGAATTTTGAATGTGAGGAAAGTAAATTTTTGGGGACAGTTTGTAAGCTTAATTTATGTTTTTATGTAGCTTAGGCCACTATTTTACAGCATTTTTGAAAACAGTAAACTGAAGGTCATTTCTAATGTGAAATCGGACGCTGAATCCGAAAATGAAATTCAAAAAAATCTCAGTGGAGCCGTTTTTGAGTTATGCTCCAAATATGAAATTTCTAAAAAATTAAAAAAGTTCTTGTACTTAGATTAAAATTTCTCGGACGGCATAACAGTAATTTGAAATCCCTCTTTTGGATATTGAAGGTGAATAAGTTTTCTATCGATCATCTGAACACTGTTTTTGCGTTTGACCAACAGTATTGATGATATTAGTGACTTTATGAGAAAAAAAATTATAAAAAACGCATTTTTTTAGAGAAAATTTTGTTTCAATGAAAGTTTTAGACTCGATGGTAGCATTTAAAAAATCTGATTTTCTTTTGCTCTTAAATGTCAATTCAAAACAAAGATTTCAAGTGGTTATTTATCAAAATCGGTTGAAAATTGAAGAAGTTATTGCTACTTTACAATATCTGAAATTTTTGAAGTTTTTAATAATTTAACAAACCGCAGTACACTTATCATAGTATAGGAAGAATGAAACATGATAAATCTCACTCGCTCCAAGTCAAAATTATTTATTAGCTTATCAGAAGGTCATATGCCAAGTTTCAGGAAGATCTGACCATAGGGAGGGGTTGCTTGAGTCTCAAACGTGAATAATGTTTTGAGGTTATTTGCCCGGAAGGAACGAAAAATACTGGTTTTTCATCAATAACTTTTTTCATCACTAGTTGATTGTTTTTTATGGTTGATTTTCTTAAAGCCTAAGTTGAGACAAATATTTCACCCGAAGACTGTAACTTGATTGGATTTGAAACAGAAAAGTTTTCACACGTCATCAATTACATTATTGATCGTTATGTTCCGAAACGTTTGGTGAATGAAAATTCAAGAGCTCCCTGGATCACCAAAGAACTACGCCAGATGAAAACTTTAAAATGCAAAGCCTTCCGCTATTATAATAGGCACAAAACACAAGACGCTAAAGACCATTACCGTAAACTTAATGCTGCGTATAAAAAAGCTAGCTGCCGATGCTATAGAAACTATCTGACGCGACTGCAACGAAACTTCAAGAATAGTCCTAAATCGTTCTGGAAACATGTCAAAGATCAGCGGAGAGAATTTGGACTTCCAACCAACATGTTCTTGGAGGGCGAAACTGCAAGTTCGGATCTCGGTATATGTAATCTGCTCGCAAAAAAATTCTCTAGTGTTTTTACCACTGGTTTAATCTCTGCCGATCAAATAGCTAACGCTGTTCGAAACGTTCCTTCCCTAAACGCATCTTTAAACATGATTGCAATTGAAGAGGAAACTATTTTAAAGGCGACTGCAAAAATGAAAAACTCTCTTTCCTCGGGACCGGACGGAATACCTGCCACATTTCTGAAACGCTTTATGCCCCATTTATTGTTTCCAATTAAACGAATATTTCAAGCTTCGCTGGACAGAGCCGTTTATCCTTCGCTGTGGAAGGATGCTTATATGTTTCCTGTTCACAAAAAAGGTGACAAAAGGGATATAAATAACTACAGAGGAATATCTGCCTTATGCGCAATTGCAAAATTATTCGAACTGGTCATTCTGGACCCTATTTTCTCATTCTGCAAGGAGTATTTTTCCAATGACCAACATGGGTTTATGCCCAAGCGTTCAACTAGTACGAACTTAATGAACTTTACATCCTATGTGCAAGAAAGTTTTACAGCGGGTATCCAAACCGACGCAATCTACACAGATTTGTCTGCCGCGTTTGACAAAGTTAATCATGAACTTGCTATTGCAAAACTCGAACGTCTTGGAATCTGTGGTTGCCTATTGAATTGGTTCCGTAGCTACCTGATCGGAAGAAAACTGACCGTTCGAACTAAGGATTCGTATTCCAGACAATTCCCTGCTACTTCCGGGGTTCCACAAGGGAGCCATCTAGGACCGATTGTGTTCCTTATTTATTTTAATGACGCTCTTCTACTGCTGGACGGACCCAAACTCGCCTATGCAGATGATCTGAAATTGTTCAACGTAATCAAAGGCCCCGAAGACACTGCTGCACTACAAAGGCAATTCGACCTTTTCGCTACCTGGTGCAACAACAATTGCCTGGCGTTGAACCGCAATAAATGTTCCGTCATAACATTTTCGCGCAAAAGGCATCCCATTTCCGCCGATTATTTCCTTTCGGACCACTTAATTGCCCGTGTGAACCACATCAAAGATTTAGGTGTGATTCTTGATCAAAAACTTGACTTCAAGACACATACAAACTATATAGTGGATAAAGCTTCTCGATGTTTAGGCTTTATTTTCCGCGTGACGAAGGACTTCAGAGACGTATACTGCTTGAAAAGCCTCTATTGCAGCCTCGTTCGCTCCATCCTGGAATATGCATCGGCAGTTTGGAGCCCTTTCTACCAGAATGGCGCTGATCGGATCGAAGCTCTACAACGACGGTTTATGCGATATGCTCTACGCCATTTGAACTGGTCTGACCCGTTCCACCTTCCAAGCTACGAGAACCGCTGCAACCTCATGAGCCTAGACACGCTACAAGCCCGCCGAGCAGCTACACGGGCCTTGTTTGTCTCCGATATCCTGACATCGAAAATTGACTGCCCTTCGCTATTGGAATCAATCAACATTAGTGTCAGACCTCAAGGACTACGGAACCGGAATTTACAGCTCTACACTCCCCTTCGTCAAAACAACTACGGGGCAAATAGTGCATTGATCGGCGTGATCAAGACTTTCAACCGTTACTCTGAACATTTTGATTTCGGTACATCGAGGGATTCCTTTAGAAGAAAAATTTTAATAGCGTTTAGGTCAAGGTAGTTTGTGTAAACTTTTTTTTAATAATTTTAATTATTTTGTTTTGTATCCATTTAATCATTGGGATCAACATGTGATCCGTTGATTTGTTACCAAATAAACAAATAAACAAAGCATCTACGGTTGATCAGCATTCGAATAAGAAGACAAAGATGCTAAAATTAAAAAATATATCTTTTAAAACTTTTTTCTATAACATCAAATATATTTCCTGGGGTACAACTAAGGTTTGTGGTTCGAAATTTGCATACAGTGGTGGTTGCAGTGGTCTAATATGCATGATATGCATAATATGCAACGGAAAAAAGCTGTCATGGAATACGAAAATTTGGTTAAAGAAATTAATTATTGATTATAGACTTTTCTAAAACTTTTGATCCTGTGCAACATAAATTGGGTACTCATTGCAAAGTTGAATCGACTAGGATTCTCGGTTTTGGCACTTGAATGGACCAAATTCAAAATACGCGCTCAAGAATGTTTGCGTCACGAGTACCTCAAAGAAGTCATCTCGGACCCTTGCTGTTCATAATCTTCGTGAATGATCTGTGCATAACTCTTCAGTACGACAGACTCTTTTACGCCTATGATCTGAATTTTTTTAGAAAGATCCATAACATCGTTGACGCCCTTCAGGCTTACCACATTTTTGAGATGGACCTACATTAAGGTGGCAGCCAAATGGGTCATGTCGAATTTCGCAAACCGACCAAACATTTTGTAGATTGGCCCAAAAAACTGATTTTGGCAAAACTTCAGTTCAACCGGACTTGATTTACAATGTTTCGATTTTTTACCAGAAAAAATCACCAAAGGGGGACCAGAGAAAATATCGGAAAAATCAGAAAATTTTAATGTTGACGCCAAATGTCTTAAAAATGCAGAAAACGTAGAAATCTGGCGCTATCTCGTAATTTTTTTTTTGTCAAAAATGGACTTTAGAATTTCAAAAATAACGTAGGGGGGAACCGTAAAAAATCGAAGAATCGAAATGGTCAAATTCACGTTCAGGGACTTCTTCGGGAACGACAAGGGGTTGTTTTTCCTAAAATCAGAGTGTTTTCCAAAAAAAAGTCTCAGAAAGTCGATATTTTACGAAAAAAAAAATTTACTCGATATATCACCAGATATCGACGTTTCATGCATTTTTAAGTCATTTACCATCAAAATTAAACTTTCGATTTACCAATTTTCCTTTGGTCCCCCCTTACGAGATTATTGAAATTTTAAAGTCGATGTTTGTGAAAAAAAAATTCGAGATAATACCAGATATCGACGATTTATGCTTTTTTAAGTCATTTGGCATAAAAATTAAAATTTTGATTTTTCCGATTTCCTTTGGTCCCTTTTTTGGTGATTTTTGAAGGTAAATTTATCGAAATTTGAGCGCTTCGAGGCACCCCTAAATCAAGTCCGATTGAGCTGAAATCATACACAGGTCAGTTTTTTGGGCCAATTTACAAAATGCATATGGTCGGATTCAAACTCTAACCTACATATGTGTACCTCCTACATTCTACACCTAATAACTTTTTGTCATAAAGGCGGCCGTCGGACGTCGCGTCGCGTCAGCGTCGCGTTGACGTTTCATTTTGGGGATACCATATTCCGTTTGATCCACCACAATGGTGCGTCGCGTTAGTGACAGCATTGTACTAAAACGCAAAACTTGTTCTAAACAGCAGCGTTCTCCAGCGTCGATGTTTTTGTTTTGAAATAAATCAAAATTCCAGCGTGTCAGCATGGTTTGAATATTCATTTTTTATGCTTTTTTGTTAAAGTTCGACTCAAATATACTCAAAAATAAAATTAACGTCATTTTTCTGTGTTTTGTAATGTTTGGCACCCCGAGTTTGGTCTCAAAAATTATGGAAAGCTTTGAGAGTGAACGCTGTATTGTGCTGCAAATAAATTCGAGTGCGTCGCGTCAGCGTTTTAGTACTGAACGACAGCGTTTGCAGCTGACGAGACGCGACGTCCGACGTGCTATTGTGCGGGCGCCTTAGCTCTTACCATCTAAGGGTCTTGAAAGGAAATGTGTTAAATTACTTCTAGTGTAAAGAAAACTAAATTTGTAGAGAAACCTCTGCATGCACAAGTTAGATGAAAAAATGGATTTTGCAGTTTCGTTAAAACCAATAATGTCGAATTTCCATACAAACTTGAGCCCCCTCAGAGTAAAATAAATGAGCTGAAATTTGACATGGGGCTTTCTGTCAGACGAAAAAACGAGTTAAGCTCGCAAAGTTTTGATTCCATAATATACCCCTTTTTTGGACCACCCTAATAAAATGCTGTCTAAAATAATTGTTTGTACCGAATGTCAAAAAGGTGCTTAATAAACAAAAAAAACAATAAATTTACAGTCTGAAACGTGTAATTTTTTCAATATGGTTTTGGAATTGTAACTAATATATATCAAAGGGCGGCAAAGGTAGTCAAACTAGTGATCATCATTTTTTCCCTCTCACGTTCCCATCCACATTTCACCCGGTTATCATCCTAAAACAATCATCCACAAGGAATTCCATCGCTCAATCGAATGAGACATGATGATGATGGCAAGATTTCTATCAGCGTCTCTCAGACTGCGTCGTTCCCGCGATACTTGGACCGAAGGTTTTTTTTGGAACCTAACAAAAACACACATTTTTGACAAGTTTGACGATTTGTTGCGGGACCGATGATGATGATGCCTGCGATCGATGGCGGCGGCGGCGGACCCTCACGAAATTTCGTTTGCCGACGGCTCCGGAATCCCTTCCTCCCTACTGACGGACGACGGCGGCGGCGGTGATACATTTTGGAATGCCAACATCGGTCGGCAAATCACGTTAGACAAAGATTGTTGATTGTGACGCCGCGCGCTCGGTTCATGGTAGATTAGGCCGAAATTTTAGTTTCCTTTTTCGATCAAGTTTTCGGTTAAAATTTGCCAGAATTACTGCTGAGCGCTTACTATTTGGGACCGAGAAAATCGATGAACGAATATTACACAAACCTATATACTGCGGTACATACAAGGAAATTTCCTTTTCCCCAATCGACTTGTTCGAATTGTTCGCCTTTAAATTGCTTTTGAACCCGTCTTTCTAAACATACCCAGGCTGAAAATCATTTGACGATCGTGAGGACCGCTTACACACGCATGTTCTGTGAAGATGTGTTCGAAAGCTAGTCCGGTGGACAGAAACGCGTGAATTCGCCTCACGAGATGCAATCCTGTCGGGCCGGGGCATGCGGGACTCTGAAAACTGGTCCCCGGATGATGTCTGTGCGCTGTCCAGGAACGAGAATTCATTGAAGCAGAAGGAATTTCAGGAATTCGATTTTGAAGCGCTACTCGCGCGACAGCCGAACGGCGAGAATCGGAGCAATGGTTTTGATTTTTTTCTACTCTTTTCTGGTTGTTGTTTTTGCGTGTGTTTTAGCGATCCAACAGTAGCCGCAGTGAATCAGCCACGAATTCGGCAGCAAATTAAATATGATGGAAAAAATGTCGCTTCGGATCACATGTTCTTGTGGACAGAACGCGCATTCCTCAGTTTCTGATGGTCCGGCGGAAAGTTGGATGCCCCACTCGATTGTGACGTTTATGACGGGAGGAGTTGTGCGATTTGAGTTCTGTTATTGCATCGCTAAAGATTCACATATGTAGGTATTCAGTGAAAAAAAAAATCATTTTAAAAATTACTTAAAACTTGGGGAAACTTCGATAGTTTTTATTCAAACACAAACAAACTTACGAGAATAAGAATTTACCGTTTTGAGTTTTTTTTACGTTCTAGAAGATATTTTGAGGTTACTTTCAGTTCCATAGTTTGCAAAAACGAATTTTTCTGTTAAATTTTTGTTGAAAACTTTATCAATGGATAAAATATCAATAACAATTAATTTTTGTTCATTGTCCAATCTAGAAGATCCACCTTTTACGTCATTAACGCTTATAAATACATGAGCGAAGCATTAAGTTGATTCATAAATTAAGAGATTCTCATCCTTTTTACTACGAAAAAATAACATTTAGTTTCAATTAACTTTTAAGACACATCCACTACTCCTTATCTCACCGTTTGATAAAGTTTCTATAGTTTTTATATCCATACAATTTTACTCTTGAGAGTATTGAGAAAATTATTTAACGGAAATTTTCAATCGTTGGCATGGTCTTCCACATGCGATTATTCTTTAAATACGCTTCTTCTTATGTTTGTATTATACAAGACAACAAAATTCACATTTCTAGCGTAACATTTCAAAAGGGCGAAACTGCCAAATGTAAACAAATCGAGTTAACGGTTATTCCGGATGCACGCGATTGCACTTTACCTATCAAACGTGGTTCCATCTTAAAATTACTTAAAACTTTCAAAAAATTGATAAAATTCAATTTGGCGAAACTTCCTGTTGATGCATTTTCGTTGGAACGTGAAGTTACGCCTATTCAAAATGGAGTGAATTTTTCTATTCGTGTAGAGCCAAAAGGCGTAACTGAGTTGACCGTGTGTGACAAAACGGCCTAATTAGTTTTTGCGTGTAGGATGAATGGGCGTAACTTCAAAACCAAAACAAAAACGGCCGATCAATTGGGCGAAACTTGCAGGCGTAACTGAAATCGAAAACAATAATAGGGCGAAACTCGAAAATCTCTGAAATTACGTGAAAAAAGTTAAAGTTCTTGATAACCATCGAACAATAAGGGAATATAATGCAAATTTCTTAATTTTGTTGAACAAAAAGTGGTCGATTTTATTTATAGGATTTGAATAGGTGTTCCGAATTTTCAAACGCGTTTTTCTCGTTTCAAGCTAACTGCTAGTTTCGCCCTTTTTAAATGTTACGCTAGATTTTTCCAAAGTGCAAGGAATATAAGAGCTTATTTTCCAAAATTCAAGCATTCATTTAGTTTTTTTTCTATCAGCTCTTCTTTTCTAGATAGCTTAGGTAAAATAGGTAAAGAGTCAATAAACTAAATTAAGCATTTTTTGGCAAAGCTATGGAAAATCTTTATATATAATAACGGATTTCTGTCTACACTCAGAAACTACAGAACTGATTTGCTTAAAACTTGGCAGGAGGGAGTATTGGATTATTGGACTGGCGAAAGTTCCTATTATGGTATTCCCTTACAGGAAGGGGGAGGTGGCCTCCCAAACAAAAGTCAAATGTTTGAATAACTCGATAACCAATCAAGCAAATGGTACCCATTCGGCATGGGATGGTATTAGCAAAAGTATTAGGGTACGATAAATGTTTCTCTGAATCCTTAGTATCCCTCTTCTTCTCCAGTGGCGAGATAGGAAGAGGGAGTATGAAGAGAGCTTATGTACAAATTTTTGCACAACTTGAAAACTATTCAAGCAAATGGAAGTAAATTTTGCTTGCTAGGACATTTGAATACGAGAATTATTTTTATGATTGTTTGAGACCCCTCCCTTCTTCCATTGGGATGATAGGAAGGGAGGTGTGAGACTCCGACACAATTTTATTGCATACCAGCTGACCCGGTGTGCTCTGCTACACCTTTCAAAAACAAATGATATTTTCTGAAATTATTCAAATTTTTATTTTTGTTGGTTTGTGTGTTTTTTTTCACGCTCTTAATTTAGTTAAATTCCAATTGAAATTTTCATTATAAAAAATGTCAAAATCCAGAGTAATCATATTTAGGTCGGTGTAGAAGTCATTAAAAGAAACAAGCAATGTCTGTCCAAGGGTTGTCCCGAGTCATCGGGCACGGACTTCCGCTCCAAGAGTGTACGTCGGTCGTCAAGCGGAAGATTATCGAGTGTGCGAGAAACGAGCAGTGGAGATTAGGAACTCCCTCTCAGCAGATTGTAGTACACCGGTACAAGGGAGCTAGTTACAGCATGGGTCAAATAGACGATGGGTACCCGAAGATTCGAGCTTCAAGCAAAATCCACTTGGAAATCAGCAATGAAAGTCTTAAAGCTAAGTATTCGCTTTAACTTTAACTTCTGCTTCTTCTCAGATTGGCAACGAGTTCTCTAGGTGTTTTAATTTTTGGTTCTAGATCAATGAAGTGAATTAGTTCAATGATTCAGCTTTTGCAGAACTGAAGCGATAGAGATTTTTTGAATTTATGTTTCGTTATGAACTTCCATTAAAATTTGTGTGCATATTCTAGGCCACTTTAAAGATTTTTTTTTTTAAGTTGGAAGAATGAAAAGCTTATAGAACAGACAAACATTAGAGAGAAATTGAAAAATTCATCAAATAAATAAATTTTTTTGATTTTAAGCTTAAAATAAATTTTTCACTTTTTTATTTTTATTTTATTTTTTCTTATCTAAGTTTGGTTAACTTTTGCTCAATTATTAACAAATTAGGAAGGTTTGGTCTAATGATTGTAATGGTTTTTTTGCCAAATAGTCAGCTTTAAATTTTACGAGATCCAGACGTTTGATAGACATAAATTCTAAAATTCAGCTTAAATTTAAGAAAAATTTGGAGTTTGTTTTAAACCAAAAATCGTGCAAACAAATATAAAACTTTCTCTAATTTCAACTGTTTATGTGCTATTATAAACTCAGTTCAATTTTCACCGAGAAATTGGTCTTTGGGGTAGTCGAACTGTTGAAATAATGGTTAAAATTTCACTAAATTTCACTTTAATTCTATCGAAACGTTTGAAATTAAAAAAACAACTTTCCTTTTTTTTATTTTATTTCTCTTCACTGTATTTTGAGAATATATATAACAGAGAATTCAGTTATAACCATTATGATTTTCTTTAAGGTATCATTTGATTGAAGAAATGATCAAAACTCAAATGGATTTTATAGATTCATCAGTACAGTTGATGGAAGAAATGATCGAAATTCAAATGGATTTTTTAGAAGCGAACCAATTAAAGGATTGAAAATTTCACGAAGCCTTTTAGGGAGACAGAGAAGTACCCTTTCATTGAAGACGTTCTAGTATCCTTTTAAAATGGTACGAGGTAAGATGTTAAAATTGTGCGATTTTTTTTACTTTATTCCTACAATCAAAATAGCTTAACTCTATTAAAGGGGATTAGTGGGGGGTTGGACAGGGCATCAAACGAGGGGAAAACTGATATACAATGGATTGTGGGTTCAAGCCAGCCGGAGTACCTCGGCAAATTTGGAATTTTGATTAGGCTACTTAAGCTCCTTTTCAGGATTCTTTATTTGTTTCGAACAGTTTGAAGGGAGTAAGATGAGTCAAACCTGTCCCAAGCCAGTGGTAACGGACCCCTTGGTTGTGCTGCAACTATTGTTGATGAGTTAAGCATGAACAGTATTTGAATGCGCGATCGAGACTTCCCGTACTGCCTCGGGTCGAAAGACCTATCAGCCACTGGTGGGTTCAACTACATACATACATACATACATTTTTATTTTTGTTGGTTTGTTGGCATTATTTTAAATCAAGTTATAACATAATTCATAAGCAACCGCTATAAAATGACAGCTGCAGCTGGAGTTTCGAATTGCAACACAAAGATTACCTAAACTAATTTTCTGAATTTTGATCCGTAAATTTGTGTTAAAGATCTGTTTCTTTCAGCTTCGCCCTGAAAAAGGAGGGTCTCAAATTAATCGTGTACGCAAACAATCTAACTTATTGAAATGGTTGTTTTTGCATGATATTCTCTGGATTTATGCGAAAAACTTATAAGAGAGCCTCCCCTGTCCTTCCCTTCACCCCCTGCTGAATGGAGGTCGTGGTCTTTAATAATCATAGCCTTTTTTTCATGCCCAAAAATCCTCTTAGGTATATCTAATATAACTCCATTGGTTGATAAGTTTTTAAGCTTTCCAACATAATTTATAGGGAGCACTCCTTTCTTCCCCTCTCTACACTGTGAAGTTTAAGGGTCTATAACATTCGTAGAAACATATCTCGTAACCAAGTAACTTTCCATGCCTTATTTGTTTCCATTTGTTGGCTGCATTAGCATGAATTGAGAGTTCATGCTAAAAAAATTGTATTGGGCTCACCTCCTTCCTCCTATTTACCTACTCACTGAAAGAAGGATGGTGAGTCAGATAATCATAGAACCATACCAAAACGATTATTCATGTTAAATTTTGTCCATTTCTTGGATTTTGTAAATAAAAAAGTTGAATGTAAGCTTTCCTCTTCCCTTCCTATATTCCCAATTCTATCCTCCTACTGCTAAAAAAGAATTGTTCCACATAGAAAAATTTCTCGCATTTGAATACCATCCCATGAAAAAAATTTGGTTCCATTTGCTTAATAAGTTATTGAGCTATGCTTATGCTTATGCTTATGATACATACACAGCCAGATCTTGTCAGCATCCCGGTGAGTAATAAAAGTACATTTACTACTCATCTTAACTTGGCCGGGCCCACTGTGCAGTATTGAACGCAGAGACAACTGGAACATAGGGAGGAAGAAACGTGGACAACAGTACCATACGTTTCCATAGCTTTAACTGAGATTTCAACGTTGGAAGCACATATGCTAAATTTCCTGTGCTCCTTGATTATGTTCCGTGTGGATTCGTCCTTGTATGGATGGAAATGATGTTTTTCTGCACAGAAATCCAAAACCTCATTGTCTAAGTAATATTTTCTTCCAATGTCTGTATTTTTTGCTTTAACTATTATTATTCTCAAATTACAATTTAAGTATTGTATTACAGTTTCTAATAGTAAAAAATTAGAGTTTTGGATTTCGATGCACTATCATTTCTGGTTTTTGACCTTGGATATAGTTTCCCCCAGGAAAACTTTTTTCAAATTAATTCAATGATAAATACAAAATTCACATTATACAGCGTCAAATGTGGTTCAAACTACCAATATATTATTGCAGAGAATCCTGTTGAGAAAGTTCTATACTAAAAGTTTCATTCAGTGGGTTAATTTTTATGTGAGCTTTTAGGTGTAATATCTAACTTCGTTTATATGAGTGTAAGGTTGAGATGTTGTTGATGATTATTCATTTTTTAGATTTTGTTTAAATTTTCCTTAAACTCTATTAAAATTCTCTTCTTTTCATTATTAATTTAGCAGAAATTCTACTACTTCATTTCGGTGATCCTGCACTGAACTTCGCTATCTGCAATGTACAAGCAGTACACTCTGTGAACTAAAATTAACCCTTCTTCACCTAACTCTTTCAGAAAATTTGAGGCATAAATGCTGTTAATTGGAAATAGTGAAAAACGAGCGTTTGAATGCAGCACCATAGCGCGGGACAAAGATGCAACAACACCAAGCATATTAAGAACTCTCCACAGAAGAAAATGTGTCCCACTGTATGTGGCTAGGACACCAAGCTGTCTCTATGGTACAGAATGAGAAAAAAACACTGCCTTGGTTCCTTCATGGTAAGGGTCAAACTAAGAACATGAATTGAATTGAATTAAGATACAGAAAGAATATACTTAGCTTTACAGTCGTTCCCCCATAATTTTCACAGCAAACTCAGGACAAACAATCGAAGCAATCCGAGCGAAACCAACAGCCAGCAGTATTTTCGGCCAGCTCGACATCAGCCTTGCTTAATAAGTTATTGAGCTATGTAAAAAATTATAAAAGAGGCCCCCTCCCCTCTTTATGTATCCTAACTGGAAAGAGGGAGGGTTCTCAAATTATCATTGAAATATTTTTCGTATCCAAATACCTTCCCGTGCCAAATTTGGTTCCAATACCTTGATTAGTTTTCGAGTTATATGAAAAATTGTAAGGTAGCCCCAAGGGGCTGAAGAAAGCAAACATTTCCGTAAATTTTATTTTTAAAGATATAACTATTAAACAAGAAATTCTAGGCAAGATCTGAATCGTTGACTGAATGATTGTTTCAAAATAATAATTATTAATTGTTAATCAACTGTTTCAAAAGCATCATTTAGATTTTATGTCGGTTTATTAGTTGATCAGTTATCAAAGATCGATTCACCTAAAACTGACGAATTTAATAATTTCCATACGCCGTATCACAAAAACTAGAGGTGATAGACAAAATCTAAAAAATAATTTGATTTCATAATAATAATAAAGAACATTTTCACTTGATTTTATGCTTCGAGTAATATTCAATTTAATTTTTATTTCGACGATCTGGAAGGAACATAAAGAAACCAAATACGTACCGCTTCTAATTCAGACGAGCAACCGATAATCCCTAAATCTCAAATGAGCTTTCATTACGTCGTTTAAAAAAAAAATGTAAATAAAAATATTTTATAGCGAAAAAAATCAAAAACTGACATGAACTAGTGGCAACTTCTTGCCATTTAAAATATTTGTAGCCTGGACAACATATTCTATGTGTGAAATACAAATTTTATAGTTGTTTTGATAACTTTTGCAGCCGTTTTCTGTGAATTCTTAAGATGTTTCATCGGACGTAATGAAAGCTACAAATTTTAAAGTTGTTTTGATAACTTTTGCAGCCGTTTTCTGTGAATTCTTAAGATGTTTCATCGGACGTAATGAAAGCTCACGCGAGAAATGCAAATTAGAGCGCACAAGCTTAGTTTCCTAATCTTTAAATATTTTAAGTATTTTAACGTGAATCTGTTTAATTGATGTGTTGTTGATACGTGATACGTATGATGATTGTAGGTTAAAGGCTATACTTTAAAGAGAAAAAATGAATCTCTTCAAAAGAAATTCACAGAATTTCAATTCTTTAATCTTTTTTTTAACCCTTGGATAACAATTTTGATGAATGGTAATCTGTCAATTTTAGGCGATTTCCATTGTTAAAGTAACTGTTTAAATAGAAGGTTTGGAATCTATTTTTTCGAAGCATCTATATAAAACTGTCTTCTTTGCAGAACTCTTACTGATGTGGTATTTTTTCTAACAGAAAAAAGACATGACTCGGGTACTTGGCACTGGCGCAAATTAAAATTTTCCCATAAAATATCGCCAGCAATCCGTCAAAATAATTACAAGCAATTAAGAAACATTAATTCACCCAAGTGTGAGAGCGAGACCAGCCATTTCTCAAACCGAAAAAGTGCGTTTTCTTACACAACCACTAAGTCCGAGGACGCCATTACGATCCCAGCCCTCTAAGCATAATACATACAATTTCCCTTTGATCTAATGCCGCCCATTCGAAGCTGGCCCACATAATTGATACCGAAAGCATGAATGCTTAGAGACTGAATCTAATTAAAACTTGCCAGCTCAGAATCTCCGCTACTTCTTCGGTTCTCCCGATTCCGATAGCATCTCGTCCAACTTGCCAAACTTCCCTTCTTCGAGAGAACTGTCCCGCGGCCATCATTCTCCCCCCGGGCGCGATATTGGACGAGATGTTGCCTATATTGGGCATCCTTCTAGACAGTCAGAAACACAACGGCGCGCGCGAACCATTCACGAAGGGGACAGTCTAAATTACCGCAATTACACCCCATATGCCATACTTCGGGTGCACAAACTCTTCGCCTTTTCGCCCAACTTCGGCCAGCGTTCAGTCTGCTACATTCAGATATTGGCAGGGAGAAAGAACCAACGTCGTTCAGTTCGGCTTTGCGCTGACCACTCGAGCATAGATTACAACCACGTCAATGTGCAATTAATTTAGTAAATGACCATTTCGCGTCCCTCCTCCAGCAGCCCACGCACAGCACCTCGCCTGACCTGAGACGGCGGTGCCCATAAAAGTAGTGACGTAATTGAACCACACTGCAGACAAACCAACAAAACTGTTCAGTTCTCCCCTCAGGTCGTCGAAAGCGCTCAAGAACGCGCGAACGACTGGCGGACGAGGCGAATGAATATAAATGTGTTATATTATAATTAAAAATAATTTATGGCTTCGGTGGCCATCGCCTAGGCTGGCCAATGAGAAAACTGGCCCAGAGCGCCGTCGAGCAGCCCACCAGCCTCGAAGTAAACCTAGCCAGCAGAGCAAATTCTGTAGGTACCAATGTTGCCCGTGGAACGTTTCAATTCAGATATGAAGACACGCCTTTTTATCGCGCGCGCACCCGCGCTTGCATTCTTGGTCCGAAGCGCGCTCGCACACACATCCATGCATTGTCGTTGATGTTGGCTTGGCCAGGGGTGTTCTGAAGTAATATTTGAGGGTGAACGGCGTCGTCGTTGGCGTTTGCGATAGTAGCTAAGACGCAACGGAAAGTCACATGGATTTTGTGTTTCCACCGTATGCTACCTGACTAAATTTACCCCTTCGAGATTAGCACTGGATCGCACATTGAAGCACTACATTAATTTGCCATCAAATAACTCCCAAGTCCTTTGATTTTTTGAAAACCAACTCTAGAAATGCTTTGACTCTACTTTACTTATTCTATATGTGTATGAGAAAATTATTTCTTTGAGCAATAGTTAACTCACAATAAATGATATTTAACATAACGGCACAAAAGTTTTATCGCACATAAGCGTATGATGTTTAATCCGTCTCAAACTTCCTTACGTAGCTTGTACCTACAAGATAAAAATAAAAGTGAAGATCATTATAAAACAAACATAACCTAAACGTAAAGTTTAAGTGGCATCAAGTGTTTTGGAACATGTCTTTATCAACACATTAAGGAATAAATCGAAATCGAAAATCAGCGAAATTCAGCATTTTATATTTCAGAAACCAATGGACCAAATTTTAAAAATATAGTTCCTTTGAGTTTCTGGAAGTATGTATTGGACTTAATTTCGTAGAATACCTTATAGCCCTCTCGGAACATGTTGACTCCATCATATCTAAAATAGAATCGAAAATCATTTTGGATCTCAAAAAAGCATTCGACACCCTCAATCATGACATTCTTTCGTCCAAATTGAACAGTTATGGAATAAAGGGAACAGCTAACAATATCCTTCGTAGTTGAACTATTGTGTCAGCTATTGAAAATACAAAAAAGTGAGTTAAGAAACATTCATACCGGTGTACCACAACGAAGCAATATTAGTCCTTTACTTTTTCTATTAATTGAAATGATTTATGTAATTTACCATTACAGGGTACACAACACTTGTTTGCTGATGGCAATTTTTTACTCAGCTGTATCACCAAATGAGATTAAAACCAATCGAAAATGACTTGAAACTACTTTCTAAATACATAAATTCAAGCTTACTTTCGCTAAAATATAAAAAAAACAACTAAATATATGTTATTTTTACATGGGGTTTAACATTATTTACTTCGAGTTATTCTCATCAAACGTGACATATCCTGTTTTTCATAAGACCCTCTTATGAAAAGCCACAACCTCTCATTGAAGTAGGTGTTCATCTGCAGAATTCATTCGCGTCATAAGACAATCTTATGAATTTCCATGATTTTTCTTTTGGCGCCGCTTCATAAGAGAATCTTATGGCATACACAATAGTATTTTTCTTCTATTTTAGTGTAGAATCGTTTCTTGAATCCAAATGCTCTCCTATGCTATTCCGTTTTGTTCGCTCGATTCATTTGATATTTCATTTCAGGCTTTCTCTAGATGTCACTTCAGGACTACTAAACCCTCATGATTCTTAGAGCAGAGTTCGGCTTCTGACTAACTTCAGGCAGCCAAGTTTGAGATGTTTGTGGTTAGTGATCTTTTTGGCAATCCAAATCTGTCGTTTCGCTTTTCCACGAACCGCAATACAGTTTATTGTTGGAAAAATGAATAAATTGCCGCCGCTCGTGGCATAGAGGATAGACGTCTTATCTCATAAGCCAACGGACACGAAATCGAATCCCGATCACGACATACATAGTATGGGAGAGTGGGGAATCATGGGCCACTTTTTTTTCGTTGTTCCATAACTTCTTTATTATAAAAGATAAAATGAAAATAAAAAAGGGTATGGTTTTCTACATTTTCAAGGTATCATAAGGTATTTTTTTAAATTTTTTATA
The DNA here is from genome assembly GCF_029784155.1 of Uranotaenia lowii. Classification (NCBI taxonomy): domain Eukaryota; kingdom Metazoa; phylum Arthropoda; class Insecta; order Diptera; family Culicidae; genus Uranotaenia; species Uranotaenia lowii. The sequence continues at coordinate 82,918,502 of NC_073692.1, read as the reverse complement.
AGTTATTTTCCCCTAATTCTGACTGTTTGAAAAAAGCAATATTTTTTGGATTTTGAAAAATGGTGGGGAATCGTGGGCCACCAAATCCAAATTGACCAAATAACATGCAAAGTTTATGAATTGACCCAAAACTGTGATTTCCTAATTCATTTCGTTATTTAAAAACAATTTCAGATGATGAAATAAAAAAGAGAGCTGTGTATGATCGCATCGATTCCAAAACCTGGCTCGCGAACGTCTTGGCAAAATTTCTTATATAGGATGGACAAAATATTTTTCATAACTCTTCATTTGGCATAAGAAAACTTTGCAGATAGGTAAAACGTATTTTAAGTTCTGAATGTGTATAAAAACATAATAATATAGATGATTCAAGATGTGTGGCCCACGATTCCCCACAAGCTACGATTTGCAAATTGGTTGCGTTTGTGTGACTTTTTGATGTTTCATCAAAAGTTCCTTTTCAACGTGAAAGATCATGACTAAACTAAGATCATAAACGTATCAGAATATTTTTGTTATGATCGATGAAATAAGCGGGTGTTTTTTTTTAATTATGTAAGTAAATTTTTCTAACTTTTTTTAGCTTGATAAATAAAAGAAGCATATGATGCGTATTTCAGTCAACAACATATAGGAATACATGCTCACGCAAAGCGACGACAATGACAGTTGGTTTGAGATTTTTATCTCAACACACATCTGAGATATTAAAAGTGGCCCACGTTTCCCCATGGCCCACGATACCCAACTCTCCCCTACATATTTTATGGGTCGGTGGTGTTAGAATTTGCAAGATGATAGTCATCATTTCCTCAAAAGATGTACGACTGAGTATTTAGTTGAAGGATTTTCTTCGAAGAAACATCAAGTTTCATTGAGATACTCTCGAACTTTTCTTGTGCGGCCTTCGTCGACAGTGCCTTTACTTTTTATCCATTCTTCAATTTAGTCTCATCAAAAGCTCTTCAACTCTTTGGATCTTGTGAGGCTTGTTCATCCTTCAGGTTCCAACGAAGAAGAGGATTTGGTGTCCCTACTGTTTGCTCAATAAGACCCATACAACACGACATAACTGTTCGAGAGCCATTTATCCGAATGACACTCGATTACAAAATACAAACAAATATGTACATGAAGAAATGTAGCAGTTCAGAATTCGTTCAATGTTAAAATGAGGTGTTGAAAACACTTTCTCCTGAATTTGCTTGGAAAGATGTATCGACGTTTTTTTTTCCATAAACATGGAACACGAAACTGATGACATATGTCTGTCTTGTCCATTTTTCATCACTCGTTCTTGTAATCTATATTCGGATACATTTATATGCCCATTCTCAACTTTTCTTTTTTATGACATATTTATTTAAATATAGGGAGTTCCATTATGTCTAAGCACGATTTAAAATGAACAGTCTAAACACAATTTAGGAGCAAATCCAAATTTTATTTCACTTTTATTTTCTGTATACTCTTCTTTTACAGTGATTCAATACAAATTTAGATTCCAGTCAATCGTAGGTCAATGATCGAATTTTTTATCAAAGACTGCTTATTAGCCTCAGCCTGATGACTGATTTGGGATGAATTTGTCGAACTTTTCTCAAATCCGGTTTGTTGAAGGCCCAAATAGTATCAATCGGTCTCGCTTGAGGATAATTTCGCGGATTCATCTCCTTCCGTACGATCTGGGCTTTGTTGGATTGGTACCAAGCCATCGTGTCCTTTGAGAAGTGAATTGTACTACTTTTAGCGAATTTCGTACGGAATGTTTAGTAATTTTTAAGTTACTAAAAACAAATGATTTAATCATCATTTTCATAAACAGCTTCTGTTTCAGAAATTCAGATTTTAATGGTATTGTGAATTCATAAAAAAGTTCTTTCTAAAAAGTCAGATACCGATATACAGTGAAAACCCGATTTTGTCACACACCGATTTTGTCTACCCCCGATATTGTCTACCCCCGATTTTGTCTCATTTTTTCACCCGATTTTGTCATCATTTTTTATTCAACGCAAAAATACTAAATATCGCCTTTTTTTATTTTCGTCGAACATCTTAGGGTTGAAATCATTCTGAAGGGACAAAACTGATGGATGATTACATCAATATTGAAAGTGAAGATGATTGATCAGGGATATATCAAGATTTTTACACAAAAAAGTCAAGTTTTAAACATGTTTTTTGTTATTACTATTTTAACTAAATCTAAGTTGTTGAATACATTTATAACTAAATATAATGGTATTCAAGTTATCTTAATGCTGTGTTTTATTTGTTTGGGCTTTCTTCAAAGCAATCTCTCTTATAAGTTGCAAGAAGATGACATCAACTATCGAGAGATCTGAAGCATCAGCCCAATCAACTATGTTGTCAAACATACCTACAGCTTCAACACTATTTATGTTTCTTGAAGTTTCACATGAATCATTTGGGGTAGATGCCGCTGATTCTGAGTCTGGTGCCACATCCGAAATTTTTAATGGCTCTAATGATTCGAGGGGCTCGTTTAATGCTGACTGATCATCCAACGTCATGTTCAGAATTTCTTCAACCGTAAATGCTTTACTTGCATACGTAGTCGGTGGCGGCGGCAGCAAACGAAAATCAAAATGGGTTGCTCGCCTGCTAATATTATCATCGTTTCGTTTGTTCTGCTAACCAAATTTAAAAAGGGCTTTTTTTTGGAATAATGCCTTCCTGGTTTGGCCGATCTCGGGTACCAAAAGTCCGGGAATATCATAAGATAAGTATAAATCTTGGCTTCAAATTTGATTTTTGTTCCCAGTGATCTAAAATAAGAAATGTGCGCTAGGAAGTGTCGAGTTCATCCACAAAAATCAATCTGAAATATTCCTGTTCAACGATTGATTTTCCTTTTAATTTGTTTTGTGTATAATTATGTTAAAAACAAGATAAAGCTTGTGAGATTTGGCGAAAATTTGGGGAAAAAATTGAGAAAACATAATCCAGTTGATTTATCAGAAATACAGGCACGCCAAAGCAGGATGAAAGAGAAATTAATCATGCCATCTCGTTTACTCGTGTGGTTGCATATGCTTTAGTATGTCAACGATGTTACTGATATTCATTGCTGTTTTTGCCCTAGCGCGGAATGCTTTGCAGTAGTTCTCAATCTTAAAAAAAAATCAAAATCCTACACTGCAAAAAATCAACACTTTTTGTGTATGTTCCTTCACACATAAGCTCATAAATATCAACGACTATATGATTCAAATAAGTTTTATATTTGACACATAGTTTTTATGAACATGATGTTCATAAAAGCTATGTGCCAAATATAAAACTTTGAAAGATTTCACACTTGCAAAATGGCTGCGATTGAGAAAAAACACGTGACACTGATGGAGGAAAATTTATTGAGTTTATTCAGGCGCATCAGGTAAGTATTTAATTTATATAAAAACATCGAAAAAAACGCGAAGACTACAAAGTGTATGTATGTTTCATTACCTCTCTCTCCCCACAGCTAGTGTTGGCGGCTGGCGCAGATCGCTGGTGGCACTTGAACTAAAATTAAACGTGTTCAGTTAACAAACCTCGGCTAACTCGGATCATGAGCCACCGGAAGGTTACAACAGTTAAGCAGAAAATTTTGAAATTAAAAGATTGTGTGCTAAAAAAATTAATAAATCAAAACAATCATTGCAAAAAAAATCATAAATGTTTATCTCATTTTCAAACGTCCGAAGCTACATAAGAACAACAATTTTTATAACAAATTGCTGCCTAGTTTTAGGCGTTTTTCAAACGAATAATTCTTATGTGTCGCACATAAGGTTGAAATATTTCCTGAATCTATGTGAGACACATATTTTTTATATGGGATGCAAATTGCAAAAATCTATATAGGCAGGCACATACCCCTAATGTGTGGAATTTTTGCAGTGTAAGTATTTGAAGAATAAGATTTTGCGGTCTTTGAAATTAGGTATAAAAAGAAAGATTTTCGTGACTCACTTCTTCGTTTAATGTTGATTATTATGTTTTTAATGTTGGTCCATCTATTCAGTACAATACACAAAAAAAACCCTTCGTTTGTGAATCAATGTTTAAAAATGATAATTAAATTCGAATTAATTAATATTGTAAAGGTTCTAAAAAAATGTATTTTTGTCCTAATAACCATTAAGTTTGCATATTATGATAAGCTCGGATAAAAAGTAATATCGGTTGGGTAACACCGACTAAATCAATATCGTCGCCCCATGATTGTGTACTAGCATTACCAAATACCGATGTTAAACGTTGTTAGAAGAGATAGGAAAAAAACATGGTTGCTTTGATATCGTGCTGCGCCAGAGGAAGGGGGATGAAAGATTTTTCTAGCCAGATTGGTATATCTTGCTCGCTCACACTTGAAAATGATGAAAGACGGAAGCTTTAATCAAAATTAAATGAGAAGACGAAAACTGTCCCAGGTGTTTTAAATTTAAATAGGTACTACTTGGGCGAGGGACTGAAATAAGATGAAGAGGTGGGTTTAGTTTGTGTAAGGCGCCATGATGTACATGTTTGGATGTAGATTTTTTATGACTTTTATCTATATTTACTTATATTTCAGTTGTTTTGAGCAAATATTTAATACCCGCTTATGAGTTTTTGAATGAGAAAAGGTTGACCTTTAAAATTGATTACCGAAATTATAATGGCTGATTTTTTACGTATGTTTTTGGTGATTGTTGCTGTAAAACAATTCTTTCAAAAATTATCAATTTAACCTCATTTTAATCAGCTTAATGGATATCTTATGCAACAATGTTTATGGTAATAATAGGAAATAACAAATCCATGAATTTAAGCTAATTTTAAACATAAAAATTGGATTGATTGAAAAGTAGAATACTCATTCTGAACTGAATGTGTAACAGACGTATTTTATTATTCCAATTCTTTGCAGCTGAGTGAAGAATATCGAAACCAATCATTAGTTAATAAATGTATGTAGAATCTCTCGTCAATTTTTTTTTAAATTTTATTAAATCATGACATATTTTTGTAAAAGGCATTAGGTATTGATAAAAATTAGTAGTTTGATAGTTAGTAAAGTTTTATTTTAAAGTGATAAGAAAAAACAGTTCCAAGGATAATATGTCTTCTTTTTGTTTTGAACTTCATTTTCTTGTATTCAATCGCACCAAATCAGGCGTTAAGGTTCAGAGGGATTTAAGTACCGAAAAGTTTCGTAAAAATTTGGTTCAAAGTTGTCAAGGTGCTAATTTTTCAATATTTTTTTCGAATTCGAGTAGTTTCATTTAATCGAAAAAGGTCAATAATTTCTTTTTTTTTTAATGTTGCAGCATATCTAGATTGAGAAATGCAGAGTTGATTAATTTATTCTATAAATTGATGCTTATAGCAATTGTATCCCTCTGATCCAAATAGTTTGAACAATTCTGATCATTTGAAGCTTTGTTCTAAAAAATTTCTTATGAAATCGAATAATTCTTCACAATAAATTTGATTTCAAAGTGTCATTAGTTATAAAATATTTTGGTAAAAGTTTAGACAAAAAAACTGGGAAACTAGGAGGAAAGAAATCAGTTTCAGGCTTAATGGGCTTCTTCATATGCCAAGCATATATTAGCAATTTAAAAAAATGTGAAAAATTTCATGCTACCGTGTTAGCACAAGATCATTTTAAATGAATTCTAAATACATAGATTTGATGTAATGGAACACCAAATTTTGACTTTCAATTATATGAGGCCAAGTTCAGCTAGGAACACATTAGATAGTACAGAACAGTCTTAATTTTGTAAACAAACACCTTTTTAAGGCCTCTAGGTTCGATCAGGAGTTTCAATAGGAAACTTAGGAGTTTTAAGATATTAGGAGCTTAGGTCTCAAGTGGCTTAATCGTCTACCAAGGTGATTTTCCATGCCGCACTACCTTATCCCAAAACACTCAGCGTGGAGATTTGTGGAGGGATGGCGTACAGCCGGTCTCCATTAAACATATCTCCACATGTGCTGCTCTTCCCTTCCTCCTATCGACTACATGGACTTGGCCGGCGTCGTTATTGGTTCATTTGAAAGTAGGAAATTCTCAAAACTGTACAGTGAGATTGTGTTGCTTGTTCCCAGCACCTTTCACTTGGTTCATTGTGCAATGTTGATTATCTCGAACCAATCACGGAGTGCAACCATTATGCCATTGGCCAGGAGGGGCCGCAGGTGGACCGTAGTTGATAGCAAGCTCAAGCTCAAGCTCAACCGTAAATGCTTTACTTGCATATCTCAAGGTCCTGTGGCAAAATAGTTTCATCGCGGTTGTTTACATCAATCAAATGGATCAAGGGAACACCATTTTCGTAAACGATTTTGATTTTCAAAATAACCATGGTCGTGGATACGGTTTTGTTGACACGCCTTTGGTTAACCACAACCATAAATACAAAGATGGAAACCACAAAAACAAACAATTTTCCAAATTCTTGTTCATACCTATTTAAGCATACTTGTAGTTTGAATTTCCACGACGTAAACGTTTGAAAAATATTGTATGATGTTTTGATGTAAAAAGGGCCTATTACTAGTAATCCTATGTCAAAAAAGGGAATATCTGCTGCAAGACCTCTACACTGTTTTATTTGGATAATATACGTTTTTTTGTAGTAATTTATTAGATAAGAACGGATTAAAATCATGTTTTCAAAATCTCCCAATTTTATCACTCTCCCCGATTTATCACTCTAAAATTCATCATAGGGGTGATAAAATCGGGTTTTCACGGTAATATGAAAAAATTATGACCACATTTCGATTAAAAGTTCAGTTTAAAAATTGCACATTTTAGGTTTTTCAAATCAGATTTGAAACTTGAATCAAGAATTCACATACAGTATTCAGGTTCAGTTTTAAGATCAAATACATAGTTTGATTTAGAGTTTAGTGCCCGTATCCCAGAACTTCTAGCGCGATTGTATAATGTACGTATGATACGTAACTATCGTCGCAAGGCGACTCTAACGTCAAGACGCCCTTGAACGTTTGTGACGTAGCAATCAAAACATTGGAAAAACTGAATCTCACACTCGTGGAACGGTAGTCTTATCCCCAACTATAGGTAAACCACATAGGTCACGAACGGCTCGGAAAGCATGCCAGACTCACATAGGGCTTGCCAAACTATTGCCTTTTTACAGAATTTTTCGGTCAAAATTTAGGTCTCTGTTTTATCAACACTTGGCCATCCCGAACACTGTAAAAATACTGGTCACCCGGAAGCGTTTTGTAACCAATTTTGCAAAGCATTTCGTCATTGATGATAATGTACACCGATTTTCCACACAGCAGTTGATCACATAATTTACGAGCTCTGAGATTTGACGGAAGCAGCTTGATTTTAACTCCGCTTTGGCTTCTTCTGCTTCTTATCTATATGCCTATAGACCCAATCATACCTTGGCACGAGGGAAAGTGCTGAGTCATGGAGATCTCACGTTTTGGCCAAATTCCGAACTGAAGCACTGTTCTTACTGGCTTAAGCACGCTTGACTTTCCGGTCCAAAGTTTTGTCCACCGGACTCGATTTTTGCTCAGGAAGCTGTTTCCCTTTCCATACTTCTGAATGGCATTTAGAACCTTACTTCTTCCATTTTCTTCATGTGACTCAGCGCAATGTTTTGGAGGAACAACATTTGTGCACGATATTTTCGAGATTTTCCGAGGACATGCTTTTCATTTTCCCGAAAATTATGAAAACTGGAACTGATGATACACAGAATTTTTGGTTGAACTGTAAAAAACAACACACAGCAGAAATCAGCTGCTTAAACGTTAACTGGAATAAGCAGCGTTGTATCAAAATCGTGCTTAGACATAATGAATTCGGTTTAAAAATTAAGCTAAGTAGACCGCCAATCAACTACCTATGTAGCTATTTCAGTGAATGTTAGATTTCTCTGGTTTAGGCGTGCAAAGTTGAGGGTTTAAAAAGCTCATACATGTTTTAGTTTTTTTTGTAAAAATTACAAATTATAAAGAATGCTCCATGTATTCTGTTCATCATTGTTGGGTATCGTAAAAATTTGCAATTAATAATTGCCCGGACGTATACTTTCAAATCTTCTCCTCGTAAATCAAACCTCCACTTATGTTCAGCTATTGTTTCTGCCTTTGGCCCATCCCTGACAGTTATCCGAGATTTACGCCCGGTCGAGCCTATTCTGTCAGTGTCAACCATAAAGTGTAATAAATAATTGAACTTGTTCCGTTCGCTTAAAACGGGGCAAGCGGCTTTTAATCTGAACATCTTCTGGGTGACTCGCTTGCTAGGACGTTTTCCATGTGTTGTGACATCGTCGTCGTTGTCCTAATGAAAAAGACCGTCCGACGGACCGACTCCCCTGTTCGGTTGAGAAGCGTTTGCAAAATTTATGTGACATACATGATATAAAAGTTTGGCCTTTGTGCCGTTTGATCGTCGTCGTACTCGTACGAATGGGGCAGCGAAATTAGAAAAAGCCTTCTGGCTAAAGCAACAAAACGAGCCCCACTTACAAAGGACAAACTTTTCACCATAGTAGAAGCGTACTATTTTCAAAGGACGAAAACTCATATGTCCTTTGCCGGAAAACTCTGAGAGGTGGATGAAAGTCTATGTGTGTATGTGTGAACTCTAGCAACAAACCAGTGACATACGGGCGAAGGACTGCTTTTAATCTTTGCTGGCGTTTTATTCAGACAAAAGGGTATCCTATAATATTTCCCCAACTCCCGAGAAATGGGCTTTTGCGTCAGTCACCAGCATGACGAACAAAATGTCCTCCGTGCAATTTGTGTATGCTTTCTGAATAAAGATAGAACAATTTCTTCTGCATGCGCTTTGAAAGCAGCTTCAATCTTGCTGGGCTTCTAGAAACAATTATCGAACCTTTTGGATGGAGATTTAGAAAAGTCATTTCAACAAGATTAAACATTTGATGTTCCGAAAAACACTTTTTTTATGCATTTGAATCTCATGCCAAAGCTTTACTAAATATTCAGTGAATGATGAAACTTTTTTTTCTGTGAAAATGAGGAGCAATAACGCAAAAAAATACTGAAGGCTGGAATCTGAGTCATTTCTCGTGATAGAATTTCAATTAAATTTACACCCTCTTCTCTCATTTGATGTAATAATAACTAATATCTAACCTTGCTCTGTCTGCAATTGGGACTTTGAAGGATACCCCAGAATTGAAAAACCAAACAAATTATTCCATCTATTCCTTAACGTCGACAGCCTTGTTTAGAACCAATATTAATTTACATTTCTTTCTTCTTTCTTCCTTTCCAGGTCTGGAGGCGCAGGTGCAAGAATCGTCAAAGGATCTGTACTGGTTTTAGATAGACATAGCGAAATTACTCCCAAATATCCCCTCGGACACAGGCTTGCAGCAATTTGGTTAAGAAACTTAACATCACGCTACCACTGTTCAATGGGTACAAAGCGACCGGATTCACTGTTCACAATTGGTTGCGTATTTTATTCGTTTCGTCGGAGTTTCAGTCCGGAATACCTACGATTTGAAGTCGGAATGTATGGTTTTCGAAAGCACTCTACCGAGAGATGGTGGCCGGATCACACACAAAAAAAACTATGTAAAAGACAGCGCTACAAATGAGCACAAAACACAAACAACAAAAACAGAACGAAAGCACTTGGAAGTGATTTTAGTTTTATGTATTTCTTTTTATTTATAGATCAGTGCACCTAGTTCGCGTTATTTTTACTGTGTACATAAAATTCCAATTCTAGTTAAGCGCTATAGTTGTAATCAAGCATCCACAAAATCAATCACCTCTTTTGCAAAAAGGTAACTAAAGTACTTAATACCGTTACGCATCGAAACAGGTCTAAGAAAGGTATATTTTTCAACCTTGCACGGAAGTTTAAGAAAAAATTGTATAAACAAAACTCTTTATAGACTGGATAAAAATTTTAAAATATAGTCCAATGAAATTGTTTCTCATCTATATATAAACGATATATCGTGTACTCCTATAACCGCAAGTGGTTTTTTACTTCCGTTGAAATTGATATTATGTCTGTATAACGCCGCAATGTTGACAAACTGCTCCAACCTGGCTTAATTGACAACCACAGAATTACTTTACAGTGACAACAGCAGATCATCTTAAACAAAACCATACATACACACAGCTAAGCACAAACATTGATGGCAAGAAATTTAAACCGACGACACTACTCTGAACAAAAAAAAACAACAGGAACGAGGATATGTGCATATATTAAATTTAAAATCGTATATTATATCGCATCCCAGGCAGGGTAACTACATTTTCAACGCAATTTTCATGTTATGAAGTTTGTTTCTCGTTTGTAAGGCAAAATACAGCCCCCCACAATCATGGGTCACACACAATTATTAGTCACCAAATATTTTAACAGCTGATATCTGCTGAACTGAATGAAATGTAATCATTTTATAATTTTTATATTATCGATAACAGTATCTAAATGCATTGAAAATATTATGTGTGCGCTTGGTAACAGTAAAACTGTTATTTGAATAGTTTTTATGATACGTTAACTATTATGTGTTGAACTATCGCATAAAATTTCAATGTTATAAGGTTGACATCTTAAACTGTTATGCCCCTTATGCGAGTATTTCAAAGATTCCAACAAAATACATTTTTCTCATATAAGCACAAAGGACGAGTTAACATTTTTAAAATGAAACTGAGCAAATAAAATGCAAAATTGCAATCATATTTAGAAAAAAAAAAAAAGGGACCCATAATTGTTACAGCACCCACCCAATTCCACACAATTATGGGTCATTTTTTAGCAAGCAAAACAAAACATTTCTTGGTTGCTATAGTAGGGTTACCATACGTACTCTTTTAAGAGTACATGTACTCTTTTTCGATCGAAAAATGGGCGTACTCTTCTTTTTGTGAAATTTTACCAAATGTACTCGTTTTTGTTGAAAGGCATTTGATCAGAATAACCAACGTATTTTTTTCCATTTTATGAAGTTGTTTCACATCTCATGCAAAATCCAGGAAAGGAATACAGCTCACAACAAATAACTTTAACATTTTGTTTTAATAAACATGCATTTTTGTCGTTATAAAAAGTGAGCGCGATAAGCGCCTTTGAGTATGCAAACAGTTATCAGTATGCACAAAATTTATGTAATGTACAAGAATAATTTTTAAAGATAATTTGTAATTGTCATGTGAGTATTTGATTAAATCGAAATATCTCGGTGCCACCTCAGAAAGCACGAAATATGTAGGGGAGAATGAGGATACTTAATCCCTGGGGATACTTGATTCGCAACTAGAATGTCTTACAAAGATCAAATGTTCTAGAAGAATGTGCCAAAACGAGTAAAATAACAATGCTTCTAGTTAAAAAAATTTTAACAAAATAATTGTTTGAGTGATTGAACTTTGTTTGAAAAATTTCACAAAATGTAACTTGAAGATCTTTTTTCATCACTTTAAAATGCTCCTTACATGGAAAAATTATGAAAAAAATATTTGTTCCAATATATCAATCGTTCGAGCGTAAAATGAACTTCATAATGCCATATTATCAAAGCAATGGAAAACTCTCAACTTTTTTCAGAAAAAGTTTTCTAAAATGTTGATTATGGGTACAATTGATCCCCTAGAGTTGGGTATAATTGATCCCCCTTCCAAACGGCATATTCTTCTTCTGAATTGATCGTTATGATTACTGATAACGAAATTACTAATATTTATCCAAAAACTAATATTTATCAAACAATTGTCTGAAGAAAAGAGCAAAAATAATTGATTTTCTCTTAATTATAAAAAATAGCGCCTTTAAGTATGCAATGTTAACAGCGTTGAGACAAAGTTATAGAATTTTCTTCTTATGTCTTCTATAAATTGTGAAATGAGAACAAACATGACCAAAATAGTCAATTAACATTCTATCTTGGGGTTTTGTTTGATTTTTATACAAGGATTAGGGCTTCCTGAATAAAAGATTAAGTCTCCTTCAGTAGGGGATCCAGTCTCCCCTAACTTCAGAAAAATCGCAATTTTTTTTCCTCCCACGAAAATGCTTCTAGTTCATCAACGGGTTCAAGTATCGATCTAATTTTTGGAGCATAGAAACATGAAGTTACAAGCTGTCAGAAAATGTCAAAGACAGCGAGTTGCTAAATTTTTCCAGAAAGAAATGGTGAAAATAAGAAAAGGGGATCAAGTATCCACACTCTCCCCTACAGTATAACCCCGGTCATCAAAGTCTCTGCGTTATCCGAGCCACCATTCTTATCCAAAGTCCATATAAAATGTGATTTATCATCGCGATGTATTCATAAGCTGTTAAATTGACGTCTATGACAAGATTAAAATCTAAACTTGCCAGAGAAGTCGATTAAATATAAAATTGATATTCATATAAGAATCGGGCTTTGCGCCTGGATGATATGCAATACCAGAGCAAAAGTGTTTGTCAATTTAATTCGTTTAATTCACTTATCCGAGGTGGTACCTTGCCCGACTAACTCGGGTAAGCGGGGTTCTACTGTACAACATTTTGCATACGATCCGGGCGTAATGCTCGATAATCTACGGATCTTGAGTCAACCTGATGGCTGTGATAATGCGGGAGCTCAGAAAACCAGAGCTCGGATAAGCGATGAAGTGATTATCTCAATGTACTCTTTTTGGTATCGCGGGATATGGTAACCCTACTATAGCTCAACACAAATGCGCCTTGAATGTATACTAGGAATGAATGCCCCTGAATGTTTGCCAGAATATAGATGATTTCCATGTTGATATTCGGGTGTTGCCATGGACTTCTATGTGACTAATAATTATGAGCAGTTTGACTAATAATTGTGACGGGTTACAATTTTGACTCATGATTGTGGTTTTGAAAAACGTTGATTGTTTCGGTAAATTATGCTATTTTGTATTAATTATTTTTTAGAACGAGCCAACTGTAATTCATGGTGCTTCTCAGGAGTTTTTTTTATAAACAAAAATTTAAATTTACACAGCAACCGAGAAACCAAGGTTTTTAGAATTACAAGTTTCTCCGAGTTTTTAGTGCAGGCGAGGAGTAAGCGGGGCGCTCAATGAGTTTGTTCACAAACATAAGATTATTTGCTCAGCTTTTCTGAACCGTTTTTGAAAGAAATCGGCTGACGGGAACCAAAGTTATTGATGAAAAACTGGTTTTTCATGTTTCTCCTGCACAAAATGTCTCAAATCACATACAAACTTCAGGCTCGTTGAGCGACCCCTTCCTGTGACCCAATCTGGCCCAAATTTGGCATGAGATGTTGTACTAGGACTAGGATCAATTTTAGCCTGCAGCGCATAACTTTTCACAGGTTTTGGATTTCCCATACGAATTTGGGGCAGTCTAATAAACTCACGATGTGGCAAACTACGCACAGAGTGGTAAATTCCTGGAAGAAAAATGGAAATCCAACTACGTGGGTATGTTTTACCCACTTTTTCTTACCAAACATTGACAATTTGTCGGTACAAGTTGTTGTTCAATTGTTCGATCAAAAAAGTCTGTTTGGTAAAAATAACTTATTATTCGGTAAAAATTACCAAAATTCAACTCAACTTTTAATTTCTATTCATTCCAAATTTTTTTTTCAAGTAATTGATACTTAAAAAGTGTCAATAAAAAAAGTGTTTCAGTGACTGATGAATCATGCGAAAAAATTAACCGAAGCAAAACAGCTACAACAAAGTTCAATGAATTATCATGTTCTACAATAATGTACAATGATGTAGCCCTCTATCTTATCATTCTTAGGTAATAATTTTCGGATCTCAGAAATCTTCTGAACCACCTTCAAAAATTCCAGTCAAAATGACCAATGTTGATTGCTGAAAAGATCAGCAAACTCAATTGCTAGGAAACCCACGGTGTCTCTGGAAGAAAACTTTATTTTTCGAAAATTAGCATCGCTAATTTTTGCACCATATGAAAGCTGGGACTTTCCCCTGTCATTTGAGCCCAAATTTGAAATGATCCACCGGGGGGTCTAGAACATTTTATTTTTTTGAAGATTTTTTAACCTTTTTAACAGTTTTTTCATAGACAAAATTATACTAATCACTGTGAAAAGCCTCGTCTTACCTTTAGCGTAAATCTAACATCATATGTCAATAACATGATTTAATAGGAAATTCCCTGGCTATAATTTTGTAGAAGTCATTAAAGTGATACAAATTGAGAGAAAAGAGTTGGAATGTCATAAACAGAGTGATAATTATTTCATTTGAAAAATCTTATATACCTCTTACCACTGATTGTACTAAGAAGACCAGAAAAAGTATTCTACGAGCTTAGTTATTGATTGTAGAGTGTATAAATGTTTAAAACGGTTTATTCACATCAAAAAATCAATCTTTTACATGAAATTAATCAGGATTATCTGAAGTTATGAACATTAGTAGGGTTTTATTCTGGAAAAAATGTCTCCTGCCTTTCTTGAAAATTTAGTTATTTATATATTTGAGCTAAGTAAGTTTGAATACTTTATGAACAAACATTTGAGACTAGGAAACTTATTAGATTTACTTCTAATAATTCCCCTGGATTTCAAAATCAAACATCTTTGTTGAAAATCTTTCATCCTTTTTAATGATTTCTAAAAGTTTTGATACTTTTCACTTTTGATTGATTGTAAAACCTTAGACACGAGCATGATAAAGTGTCATTTATAAAATATGTAAAATAAAAATCAACCTATTGCTTATGTTTGATTGCATAAATTTGTGTTTTTGGAGCCATTTGTTTATGTAAAAATGTGGTCGAATTTAAGTTTTCAAGCACAAATTCTAGATTGTTCATTTTTCTCAAAAGTACACGTCCTAATGTCCTTCATTGATTTTTTTTTATGAAATAGGGAAAAAAAGACTACAAAATCTCAACATCAACTTTGTTTTCAACAATTTTAAGAGGTTGATTTGATGTTATACTACTATCTGAAAATATTCTCTCAAATCACTTCAAGTTGTTAGATCAGTCATAAGATTTTTTGTGAATTATTTGTTTCGTTTACTAAAAATTTTGCATTTATTCAAATTGATGTTTTTTTCAAATTTCAAATAAAAAAAACTTGGATTTTTATCTGGTAATATGGAACACTGCAAACATTTGTCTGTGGATTCCTGCATTTTTGGAATATTATTTTCATACTTCTACGAAAATAAAATATAACATTGTGTCACGAACAGTGGCAGTGGCTTGAATTGCTTAAAATAATTTTTCTACATATATTTTCCCAGATTAGGGACTCATTCAAAATGTAACATTGCTCAAAGTATGAAATGAGTAACTAAATTTTCAAGTCAAGCAGGTGGCATCTTTTTTTATATATGGCCGGAACAAATTTGAAGCCTATTTTTCGTCATTAGGAGATGAAAAATCTAAATGAAGGGGGGGAAAACTTATGAAAATTTTTAATACATTGGAAATAATTGAACCACAGCTGGCTTGTAACAAACTTGAATATACAATCTATTTACATTGCACAAAATAAAAAAAAATCGCGAAAATTAAGATAAAAAATTGGATTTTTTTTCTGAACGACAGGTGATCTGTCACCTGTCGTTCAGAAAAAAATCCAATTTTTTATCTTAATTTTCGCGATTTTTTTTATTTTGTGCAATGTAAATAGATTGTATATTCAAGTTTGTTACAAGCCATCTTTTAAAGTTTGGCTTTCACTCTTACAACTGTTTCAATTTTCGAAGAATGCATCAAGTTTTTATTTAAAATACCTGAAACTTTATTTACTCCCCACTTACGGATTTTCGGAAAAATCGGAGTGACAAAAAAAAAGAATTTGATATTTGTTCAGGAATAATAAAACCCCAAAAATGCTCATAACTTCAGTTAATCCTGATAAACTTTATGTTAAAGATAGATTTTTAAATGTAAATAAACCGTTTTGAACATTTATACACTCTCCAATCAAGAACTGAGCTCGTAGAATACTTTTTCTGATCTTAGTACAATCAGTGGTGAGAAGTTTTATTAGATTTTTCAAATGAAATAATTATCATTCTGTTTATGACATTCCAACTCTTTTCTCTCAATTTGTATCACTTTAATGACTTCTACAAAATTGTAGCCAGAGAAATTTCCAATTAAATCATGTTATTGACATATGATGTTGGATTTACGCTAAAGGTAAGACGAGCCTTTTCACAATGATAAGTATAGTTTTGTCAATGAACAAACCGTTAAAAAGGTTAAAAAATCTTCAAAAAAATAAAATGTTCTAGACCCCCCGGTGGATTATTTCAAATTTGGGCTCAAATGAAAGGGTAAAGTCCCAGCTTTCGAATGGTGCAAAAATTAGCGATGCTAATTTTCAATAAATAAAATCGTTCCATCAGAGACACCGTGAAACCAGCAATCTGAAAAAATGATTTTCTGGAAACCTACAAATGTTCGGATCAATTTAAGGGTGTTTTCAGTCGTTTTTATTCAAGTTTTCTAAATTTAATACTTTTGAAAGCTTTTGTTGGATACATTTAACTTTATATGAGGCATCTGAATGTTCTGATGATGATGATGATGATGATGGCCCACCCCCACTCCCCCGTACATGGGATTTGGGCTATTTATCTTATTAGATATTTTACAGTCTTTAGCCATATGTCAGTTCATTTTCCATCACTTTATTCACTTTTAACTACCCATGTACGTCCATCTTGGTTTTTTTACTGTTCGTGCTACTACTGTCTTTGTTTCAACTTTTGAACAGGGACCATCTGGGATAAGGGTTATTTTGGGAAAAGCCCACACACATATGAGTCCAAGAAAGGGTTTTACCGCGCCCCAAATCGCGTTGCTTTTGCTACAGCCCTTCATTATGTTTTGGCCCATCAGTCGTTTTCCGGCTGGAAATAAAGATTAATAGATAAGTTAACTTCTTCAACTGGGATACTTTAAAAAATATAACTTACCTCGACGCTTTTGCGAGACAAATGTGATAGGAATTTTTCAGGCAAATTTACAGAACTAGAAAAAAGAAAATTCTTTTAGTTATGCTTTGTAGTTCATATTTAAAGTTTTTAAACGATCAACCGAAAAATTCTTTTGGGGGAAAAAATTTCATTCACAAAAATAACACAAGTTTCAATTTTGACAGATCGATTGCTAGTTTGTAAGAAATGCAGATCAAGTGCTGGAAAAATCAGCAATACGGAGAATGTTTGCTGATTTCCAGCAAAATTATGATTGCTGAACGTTTCTAGCAATATTTTTTTTGCTGGAAATCGAGGTCAAAATTTACTGTGAAGGAACCTGAAAAAGATAACACAGGAGTAGTGAGTGTGCAGTAGAGTGTAGGAAAAGTGCAAATTTTGAGATTGGAACAAAAAAAAAATTGATTCCAATTGATGTTTTATGAAGCCTTGGTTCTGAAATAGCATCACAACTTGATCATGCTTCGAACTTTTACTGCTATGAGTATTTGAAATCTTCACAAGCTGTCACGGGGTAAGTGTAAATAATGCCTTTTTATCCTTAGGGAAAAATGATGTGTTGAAGAACAAACTTTTCAAACTTTCAACCAGCAATCGAAAGAGCTCCACCAACAACTTAAAAAATATCACAATAACCTTTATTTTTCTTACAAACGAAAAATAAACTCAATCAAATAACGTTGAAAATCTAGCTACTCTACCACCCACACGCACCCCAACAACTTGAGTATATAGGCAGTTCGCATGTAAGCTATATATATTATCATTAAGTACACACCCGCTACGCCACGGAGCTGTTTGAGCCGGAGATCTGCGATTCTTGAGCCAATTTTACTGGAAAAATCAAAGAGGACATTCTTTAAACATTCAAAACATTAAAAAAATCTCCCAAATCGCTCACCACGAACGCGACAAGCTCGTTGCAACAGCACAAAATCAGCAAAGTCCTTATATTGTAATCTATCCGACAGTCGTACCGTGAAATAATAAAAAAAATCAAAATCAAAATCAACCATAACAATCGAGAGTTTTGTTATATTATTGTTATCCGAAACCCTTCCAAAAAAAAATTTTAACAGTCTCTTCATTTTTTTTTGTTACGATTTTATATTTAAATATAAAGGAATTCCAAAGAAAGAGGGGATATTGTCAATAAACCTGAATTTGAAATCGAATGATTTAAAAAGATTTTCTGCTCCATAATATCTTGCTGATATACTACATGATACAATACTTGATAGAATAGAGGAACGAGACCTGCAAAAAATCATGGAAAAGCTCCAAAACGAAGCTTTAGAGAGTTTGAAAAATTCAAAAATGACCTTGAATAGACTCAGTCAAAGATTTTTTTTCTGCTTGTATTCCTACAAAAATTATCGTTTTTTATTCGATTCTACTTTAAAATTAAAAAAAAACGCTCTCCTAATGAAATCATAAATTGTTGCATTAACTACTCGGAAGCGCTACTTAGAGCTTCCCAGCGTAAAGTCAACGAGGCGTGAGAGATTAAATGAGTGTCGATAAAACGCCACACGACAACGATGAAAATTACGTCGTTTAGATTTGTCCCCACTGCACTGCTGACTCAACACCGGGGGACAGCATCTAGAGGAGGAAGATTGGGCTGGGTTGGGAGATTTCAGCGCTGGCTCAACTAACTGACAGACAGATCAGAAAACAAGATGACAGCAGGGAACATCATCCGTCGTTCTCCGGTCACATCTCGGTGTCAGTCAGTGGCTGCGACGACGTCTTCTGTTCGAAAGATGCCAAGGTAGGTTTAGGTTTTCTTACAGCGAAAGAAAACTCATTCCCATCCAAGTCTTTGGAAAAGTGTGGAACCGAGACGGAAGGGGGTTTAGGTTAAGTAAATGAGAGAACCGCACTTTGGTTAAAAGATACGACAACTGCCGACGACGATGAAGATCTGATCCTTTGGGGTAACCCCCGCTGCTGGCTAGTAATCGTTTTGACTAAGTGGCGTACATCAGTTCCGATTAAAATTAACAAGATAAACAGCACGATCGTTTTCGAATGAGTCTCATTTGTTTTACGGGTGCTTCGAATTATTATTATTGTGCTTGTCGGGTGTTCCAGTATTGTCACCTTGCGTGCATCGGAAGTGTGAACGAAAATGTTTTCGTAGATTTTCTCTCCACATTCTATGATTGAAAGAACCTTGAGATCTTATTGTACAAATGCAACAAAGTCAGTCACATAAAAGTTAATGCAAAAAAATGTCCGCTGCAACTATTTTATCTATGGTTTCGAATTTGAAATCATTGGCCGGGATGAATGGTCATTAGACTGCCCCAATTTTTTATGGGAAATTTCAAGCTTGTGAAATGTTATGCGCAGCAGCAGGCTTAAATTGATCCTAGGCCTAATACAAGGTCTCATGCCAAATTCGGGCCAGATCGGATCACGGGAAAGGGTCGCTCAACGGGCCTAAAGTTTGTATGGGATTTTGAGACATTTTGTTCGGGAATAACATGCAAATCCAGTTTTTCATGAATAACTTTGGTCCTCTTCGGCCGATTTCTTTTGATAACGGATTTTCTTAAAGCCTTAACTGTAGCAAATATTTTATCCGAAGACTGCATTTCCATTCGAGTTATGAGAAAAAAAAGTTATTAGACTTCAAAAATGTGGTAATTTATTTAAGGGTCATGTTGCTGGCAGCCCTGAGATTCAGCATCTGAAGTAGTGTGGTTCCGCGGTGATCAACAGACAATTCATGAAAACATAAACAAATCTCGAGTTCAGTAGAAACACGTTGTTGAGCGGAATAGTTTGGAGAAGTTTATTAGCCTTTATTGATCCTTTAGTCGCAGTTTGGTTTATAAAACGAATTTATCTCGCTTTTTGGCAGGTTTTGCAGTACTTTACAGAAAGTGCTAAATAGCTTATCGGTAACAGAGTGTTCACAATAAGAAGTTAATTCGTTTCTTGTACCCTAACTGAAATTAAATTTACTAGATAGCTCGACTAGTTGATTTCGCCATAGGAAGTATCTTACCTGATGTGTAACCCTCGGGAATTAGTCGGGTAACGTAAGTGATAGTGCCTACTAATTTAATAAGAGTAATTACATGCCACTAACAGTAATTAAAACCTACTGTAATCCAACAGACATCAAAAGCTGATGCTAACGGGTGTCAGAACGTGCTTGAAATAGCAATAGAGCACATTAGAAGGAGCACAAATAGTATGTATTACATTGGAAAGATTAAACAAGCATAATCTAACGTTAGGAAACATAATTTCAGCTTTAAAGCGACTGCTTTGCAAAATTGCGTTTTCTTCACGGCCGTTCCGAACGGGTGATATTAATCATTGTTAATGCTGCGTCAAAATGTTCGAAACAGTGTTCCTCATTAATAGTGATAAATATCACCCTTAAAAAAGATAGCTGTTTTTTTAAGCTTAATAACTTTTTTATCATAACTCGAATCGAAATGCAGTCTTGCGATGAAATATTTGTCATAGTTTAGACTTTAAAAAAACCGTTTTTTAAAGTAATCGGCCGAAGGGAACCAAAGTTATTTATGAAAAACTGGATTTGCATGTTCCTCCCGAACAAAATGTCTCAAAATCCCATACAAACTTTAGGCTCGTTGAGCGACCCTTTCCCGTGATCCGATCTGGCCCGAATTTGGCATGAGACCTTATACTAGGCCTAGGATCAATTTAAGCCTGCAGCGCATAACTTTTTCAAGTGTCGGGTCATTTGGGGCACTCTAATGGTCATCATATAAATAGATTATTTGTGCAAGATTTTAACCCGACGCACAGTGTGAAAATTAGTGTTAAAAATCATACAAAATTTATGAAGCCACATATGTTAATACCTGGAATAAGACTTCTCGTACGTCAAATTTTCTCCGAAATTCTAATCCACTGTCGAATGTGATCAAAGACATAATATAAAATTTGATAATTTATTTTTTGGTAATTTTTGACAAATAATACCCCTGTTAAACAGCTAATAACTTTTTTGCCTCAGCAGTTCACAAGTTCACTGGTGTTGGAAAAAAGTGGTAGAAATTTTGTCACTATTTGCACATTTTGAAAATTTTGCCATGCAAAACCATTTTCAAGATCTGTGGCCTCCAAGTTTTTTCATCAACACGTGTTATAGTTTCGCATGCTGTGATTTATAAGATACAAAGTTAAGGTCTTCGACAAAGTTGTTCAGAGGAAAATTTCCTTTGGGAAATTTATAAATTGACACGAAAACCTGTAACCGGTTGGTTACAAATCGTTTGATTTTTGTCTTCTTTTGTAGTTTTGAATGTTTAGCTCTAGAAAATTCATGTTTCTTGTTGAGTCTGACACCAAGATAGCACCACAGTAGGCTACATTTTACTGCTGGCTGCTGTCAACTAACAGAGGAGGAAAGGAGGAATATTTGGAAAATGAAATGAAAAAGCCGAAAAGGAAGCTTGCTTCCGTTTTTCGAGTCTCTTCTGAATCAGGCGTCCGTGTGTGAAGTCTAGTCCCCGTTTAGTGTTGTGAAGTTCCAAGGAATTCGCCCGGAAACGCCGGTTGGCTTCCCCACGGCTCGGCCCGCAGATCCCTTGTGGTCTCGCGCCTTAACGTAAAGGATCATCATCTTCGTCCTCGGGTTCTGCGGATCCCTAACTCTCAAGGAGGACTTCCCTTCTCGGCCTGTCCGGATACGGGGCACTCTCGTGGGCAGGCCGATTAAACGCCAATGAAGGAAGACGCCTGCAACAACTGAGTCCAGCAACGCCCGCTGGCGCCGACAGTTTCGGCATCCCGTTGATACGCCAATAAATCAACGGCCCTCCTACTTCCGGAACTGGATTTCCGGAGCCACGACGTCGCGACGCAGCAATCGCCAGCAGCACAACCACGGTTAGTGAGAATTTACACGCCACACAAGACACAGAACATTGTTTATACACACAGACAACACGCCACAAGAAAACGTTAATAAAAATGCAAAGTAATATGAATTTCCCGATTTGTTGTATTTTACCCGAAAAGTCCTTGGTTACCCAGTAGCCAGCCGGCCCTGAGGTTCCGTACTTGTAGAGTACCTTGCCTTGGCTGGTCTAGCCGCTGCTTTTCTATCCGTAACAAATGGCGCCCAACTAAAAGTCCGCGAAAGGTAACCAAGAGACGACCGCGTAGAATACAAAAATCTAAGGGTTTTTTTCTGACGGGAGGTGGCAGGGATTCGTGCGATCCACGAATGGCTGTCGCCGTACACCCATCAATTTAATGTAAAAAAGTGCTTGATATGATGTTTTGCGTTTGGTAAAGGTCTCGACCAGAAGAAGGACCTTAAAAGTTTTTCAAAACCATTTTTCCCACTGAAGAATTCGATGGTTTTGGTTGTTCGCGTCCTTAGATAAAATCTATGTTGAGTTTTAATGTTGTAGCAGAGCATAATTTTATTTTAACATGTTTTTTTAAATCAAATTTCATGGCAACACTTTTAACCCACACCTGTTTTCTTTGTAGCATAAAAAAGCTGTCACTACTAACCAGTCCGCTTAATCAAAACAAACATGGTTAAGCGGAAGAGATTCAAAGTGAAATATGAGCCAGTGGTGTTTCAATCCGTGGACTACGACGCTGACGATTCTGATTGCGATGGGTTAACGGAGATGCCGTGTCCGGTTAGCTCATCACATCCTAATTATCCAGTTGAGAGGCTAGCCGCAGATTTGCAAACATCGCTGACTTCATGGAGTAACCTGAATGCTCAGGGAAAGCTAGCGCCGAAGGATTTGGTAAGTACTCGGAAGCTCATGCACGCTTTGCAGCACGGTCTTCAGATCTTGTTGAAGGATGCAGAGACGAGATACTTACCGATCATTGGTACTTGCGAGTACCGTCAACATGAACCATTAAATGATGAGCCCAAATCAGTGTTTTCAAATTATGATTCTAGTACGATAAATTCAAGTCCCGATTCCTGTTCTCAATCCTTAACATCAATCGGAACATCATCAAAACTTCGCCAACCCGGTTCTGAATCTGGATCTGAAATAGACGGATGTTACTGGAAACATAACCCTCCGAACAATCGTAAAGCGGATTACGATTCTAGTACATCCGGATATAGAACCAAAGACGACAGGTTGGAAGAAAATATGATGCGAATTGTTGAGTGTCTAGTAGATGCTCGTTTAAATCCTCTATTAGAAAAATTCAAATATGCTAAAGTCAGAAAGAAATTATAAAACTATTTTTCAAATTCGAAATATTAAAAACGGCTGAAAATTGGATCTGTGATTTAGGAATATGGAAGACACTGTGATATACTTGTTTCGTAAACCTTTTTCTTTATTTATTCAATTTGTCTGTTAGTTCTTTTTAATTCTTCAAGTTCATTTATTGATCGCGGAGAGGCTTGATTTAGTTGGATTGGTTATTCGGACGGCATTCCTGGTGCAATGGTGTATCCATGGGAGCAGAGGAGAATGGACGAACCCATCTGAATCAGGTCACCCGTATCAGTAATGAACCTAGAAAAAGAAAGAATAAAGAGATATAAATTCATTAAAATTTCCAACATTAGTATCAACACACCCACGCAATAGACTAGAGTTGCAGAACTTTGCTAGTCGTCATAGGTGGGGTGTTTAAGTGACAAAACCAAAAAAAAAAAAGAAATAATAAACCAATTGGTACTGACCTCAACAATTAATCTGGGAATCCGTAGCGGCACAGGCAACCGCCGACGATGGAAGAGGAAACCCGTTGTGGCTCTTCCATGGTGCTTCGTTATGCGGTGTGTTCGCGGGGGGATTGCCCACCGAGCATTGGCCAGCTCTAAAAATAAAGAAAGAAGGATCACTCTAACCATTCAATGATGGTTATTAAATACTTGTTTCGTGTACTCACCTATTTTATCTTTCGCTGCAAAGTTTTTTTAATATGGTGTTCTGGGATCATTATACGGTTCGCTGCATGTCTCTTTTACTTCAGAAAGATGACATTTAGCAGCAACCTTCCATCCCCAAATTTGTGCGACGATCGTCAACCTAAAAAGAAAATATATTAAATAAATAAATGAACCCTTAACACGTCCTAATGTTTATTAAAACATACCTTAACATATCGATGCAATGCTGCCTAAATCCGTGGTCGTAAAATGAGTCGAATGATCGCAAGTTTTCAACATTATCAACTAAAAAATAAACATATTAACACGCATCGGTATGTATAGTGACAAGTCGATATGACGTCTGTTGATCTGTCATGATCATGATATTGCCCGCCCCGTATTTGCCCGCTCGTGAGGATCATTTTGAAAGTGATCTAAATCACAAATAGGGTACTGTATATATTCGTGTTGTAAATAGGGTAGTGTAATTTTGCAAATTTATAGTTGTAATGTTTAGTAATATTTAGTACGATCGATCGTTTAAGTGTTGCGCAACATAGTGATAAGTATTTTAGTTTATTTTAAATTGTTTTTTTTTACACTAGTGCTTGTTGAATTAAAAATTATGTTGATTTTGGTGAAACAAATAAAGTGGAAATTGAAAGCTTGATTGTGCATGTAATTACAATAGTGATATAAGTTAAGTGAATAGTTTTAGATTATATTTGTGATGCACGTTTAAATGAATTTAACCTGTTGTGTGTTACTTATTACCACGTTTGGATTTTTATTTAATGTGCGTTCTCAAATATGATCTGTGATATTCATGTTAATTTATTATTCTCTAGTTGTAAGATACTTTTAGTGATTCGTGCACGTTTATTTATAATTTGGCCTGTTTATCATTTATTTATTTATTTATTTATTTATTCACCATAGTCTTAAAATAATTTTAATTTTCAGTGCACGTTGAATTGAAGTTTGTTTTTATTTATTATTTTATGCATGTTTAGCCCTTAAGATGCATTGCAAAAATAAAAAATTAAATTATGCTTTGTCGTTTTAAAAGTAATCTGTCTGCCACAATTCGATAAATGCGAAGGATTGTTCGGGAAACAAAAAAATGCAAAACACTTCGTATTTTCACATTTTTTCATTGGAGTGGTGGATAGTGTAACCGGTTGGTTACAAATCGTTTGATTTTTGTCTTCTTTTGTAGTTTTGAATGTTTAGCTCTAGAAAATTCATGTTTCTTGTTGAGTCTGACACCAAGATAGCACCACAGTAGGCTACATTTTACTGCTGGCTGCTGTCAACTAACAGAGGAGGAAAGGAGGAATATTTGGAAAATGAAATGAAAAAGCCGAAAAGGAAGCTTGCTTCCGTTTTTCGAGTCTCTTCTGAATCAGGCGTCCGTGTGTGAAGTCTAGTCCCCGTTTAGTGTTGTGAAGTTCCAAGGAATTCGCCCGGAAAC
Organism: Uranotaenia lowii; assembly: GCF_029784155.1. Classification (NCBI taxonomy): domain Eukaryota; kingdom Metazoa; phylum Arthropoda; class Insecta; order Diptera; family Culicidae; genus Uranotaenia; species Uranotaenia lowii. The sequence continues at coordinate 82,893,168 of NC_073692.1, read as the reverse complement.
GCCGGTTGGCTTCCCCACGGCTCGGCCCGCAGATCCCTTGTGGTCTCGCGCCTTAACGTAAAGGATCAGCATCTTCGTCCTCGGGTTCTGCGGATCCCTAACTCTCAAGGAGGACTTCCCTTCTCGGCCTGTCCGGATACGGGGTACTCTCGTGGGCAGGCCGATTAAACGCCAATGAAGGAAGACGCCTGCAACAACTGAGTCCAGCAACGCCCGCTGGCGCCGACAGTTTCGGCATCCCGTTGATACGCCAATAAATCAACGGCCCTCCTACTTCCGGAACTGGATTTCCGGAGCCACGACGTCGCGACGCAGCAATCGCCAGCAGCACAACCACGGTTAGTGAGAATTTACACGCCACACAAGACACAGAACATTGTTTATACACACAGACAACACGCCACAAGAAAACGTTAATAAAAATGCAAAGTAATATGAATTTCCCGATTTGTTGTATTTTACCCGAAAAGTCCTTGGTTACCCAGTAGCCAGCCGGCCCTGAGGTTCCGTACTTGTAGAGTACCTTGCCTTGGCTGGTCTAGCCGCTGCTTTTCTATCCGTAACAAACCATAAGCAGGCTCATTTCCGCAGAAGAAACAAAAATGATGTTGATTTTTATCAGAACAAAATATTCAACTTTCCCATACAAACCAAAAAGTTCAAATTTACTCATGTAAACGTAACTTAAAATTTCCCGAGAGCGCCGATGTGGTCTAGCGGATAGGCTGGCGCGAGTCTGGTATTGGTATGCCAGGCGTATTGGGTTCGATTTCTGGTATCGGCAAGAAAAAAACTTTTGGGTTCGAATCCCATTAGTGACCGACAGGTAAGATGTGTTTCATTCTATAACTTACTATATAAAAGGAATGTTCAATCAGTTGCCAGCTGGTCAGGTATATACACGGATGCCGGAATACCTGTAAGTAAACTTTGCCCACCTGATTGAATCGTTCTTCCAAAATATACCTACATCAATATACGCAATACATTCACTTCATAACAGTTCATACGAAGCCATGGGGTCCGGGTATGGTGGCGCGATGCATTAGAGATTTGTCGAACTTAATAATCAAAAGAATGGGAGTGAGCACATACTTTGGCAGAAACTGCGGTGAATCCGTGCACCCATGGTGGATTACCAATATATCAACATAAACGTAACTTAAAATTTCCCAAAAACCACCTCATGAACGAGTTTTGAACAAAAACAAAGCTTTTTAAGCCCCATGGTTTGAGAAATTCAAAAATGACCCCAAATCGACTCAGTCTAGTGGGACACCCTTTAGAAGTTTCATAAGACACCGTCCATTAATTACGTAACGCAAAAAATGCCTTTTTTTGACCACCTATCCTCCGTATGTCACAAATCGTAACGCTGTGACAAACCCCCTATGAAAATTACGTAACGCGGATAATAATCCCCCCCCCTCTCATATTTTTTTTATTTTTATGTTCGAAGGCTAAAAAAGAGAAGAATATTTTTTGATGTTCCTCAAAATACATACAATAATATAAACTGAGTTAATATCTTTCCAGATCGCTTCTTAATACTCAATAATAGCTTCGTTCAATCGTAAGTAGAAATTGGTTTCTACTGGATTCTGTCAACTGTTAGTTGTTCAATGAGCCAATGTTTTGGGCGAAACTAGTCAGGTCGTTGTTCAATGGAGCAAGTTGAAAGTAGTCAAAACCGATCCAGCTCAGCAGCAGGATTCGCTTAGACCTGGTAGAAATCCATCGAAGTCAATTGGAAAGAGACAGAGAGATTTATACTGGCTTCGACCTATTTCGACCAGACTTCGTTAAACAGTTTTAATAATAACTACTCTATACTTCTTGATTGTATTTACTTTATTTATTTTGCTCAAAGAGCACAACTCGCTGTGCAAAATATACTTCACTTAGTAATAAGCGGAGGAATTGATAAATCTTGCATTTTTTTCAATCGAGAAAGCGAAATTGAGTTCATGGAGGTCTTAAATTCGGCTTTCCAACAGTTGTTTCGTAAATTTTCAATACCGAACTTATGAAGTCTTTCAGAATTTTTATAAGAGGAAAAGATACAAAGCAGCTAAAATCATGTTTAAAAAAACGAACACTAACAGATGCAGGATCTGAATAGAACTTAATGTTTTCTCGAAGAGATTCCTTTTTCTTAGTTCTAAGCGTACATCTTTCATAGATATGATGGCGTGCATCTTACAAATGCTGAAACCACCAACTCACAGAAAGTGTACTATGCATGCCGTGACCGAGATTCGATCTCATGAGCCATTGGCCTAGAAGACTTGGAAGCTATCCTCTACGCCACGGGCTGCGGGTTTGAAGCTGTTGAAGCTTATAAATTTACAAATTTGGTGTGCTCATCACTTCCCTGCAGAAATTGCATGACATCAAATTAGCTGCGATTGAAATAAAAAAAATTCCTAAGGAAAAAATCGTAACGTAATGATAATCATACCTCATCCCCCCCTTCCCGGTGTCACAATTCGTAGCGCTCAAGCTTACTTCCTCCCCCCCCCCTAGTAGCGTTACGTAATAAATGGATGCCTCATAAGAAGCTTCCTGGATCGGAGCGTATCTCACAAATGGACCGATTACTGTCAAAAGAAAGGTGGTGTTAAAAACGTCCGATATTTGTTCGATTTTTGTGTAGGTTCGGTTTTGTTTGGAGTTCGGTCAGTTTTTCTGGGATTAGCTAAAACCACTGACCACACTGCAATGACAATTAGAACAAAAATTCAACCATTTTCTGTCTATTTGTTTGTCAGATTTTGTAGGTTTGCAATACCGACGGCAGGTGGCGTCCTGAAAAGTTTGAAAAAAAAAATTCCCTGTATGAAAAATGTACCTGTTTAGCCCGATTTTATCTTAGAAATTGCCTGTTTTTATTTTAAAGTTGGATGACATTTCCTAACTTGGATAGCATTTCTTCATATTGTTCGATATTGCGTACTGTTGGAAAAATTATCCAGAAAACGAAATCGAGTGTCCAGTCAGTGCTAAAACTACTTGAAAACAAAACAATTAGTTTTGGTTTTCATTCGCAGCAATCTGGTTTTTCATAATGTTCTGTCATTTGGGAACCGAATGCCGAAAGAGGACGAAGCTTGGGCCTTCACATTGAAACTCTTCTGGTAAGTTTGTAGATATATTTTCGATTCAAAGTTACTTATATTTTATTATTAACATTCTAGAGAGTGCCATAATCGCATCAAACACCTCTACAAAATCATGTGCATGATCGGTGATTAAATGCCACCCAGGAAAGTGCAGAACCTCCTGCATCATCGTCGTCGCATTGAGACCCGAGTCAACTGAATTGGCCAGAAAAGCCTATTTATTGTCTATAAATTTATCTAAAAAAATCAATAACAGAATGTAAATTGACTAAACTTTATTTCCAAACAAATATAATTCCCGAAAACTTCAATGAAAATGCATACAATAGGGTAGAAAAATCAACAAAAATAACAGGGCAGAACGTTCGGATCCAGACCATTTATTTCCGAAAACTGGTCAATTTCAGTTGGAAAACTGTCCGAATGTTATCAGAAAACAAACTGATTGTTTTGACAACTCACTCGCAAAAACTTATCGTCGTCAGGAAAGTTGTGTCTCCAGGGCACTGAATTGGTCCGAATTTGGTTGGTTTTCTGGTCTGTTTTCTAACCGATTCACGGGTTGATCGGACCAAATTCCAACCGATTGTGGTACGATTTTTCGATCCGGGATTTGTAGTAGTTATCGATATTGTATTTTTTTGATACTCTCAATATACGCTTCACTGCACTTTATCCCCGTGAAAATTGTTTTTTTTTAAAGAAGAGTATGAAAATCAGTTTCATGATGTAAAAACACCAATCATTAGGTAGTAGGTAATAACAAAAAAAAACAGAAGCAAATAGAATAATGATTATACATAAATATGTTAATATGAAATTCCCTTTCAAATACTCAAACAATGTAAAACTTAAGCTTTCCGATAAACCATAAGACAAATTCCATACACACCCCGGGATGACAACCGCTAATCGTTGATCCGTCGACTCGTGGGAAGTTTTGTACAACACGCATCCATTTGCACTTCTAAAGTGCATTCCGCGAGGCTATAAAATGGGCGCGTCGCCCGCAATGAGCCATACCGAGTGCAAATAAAAACACCTCCCAAGGAGCGAGCGCAAATGTTCTCGAGTGTCATCGGCAATTCATACCAACTTCATTAGCATGTGATTAATAGCAGTCACGCCCAGCCGAACATATGTCGCTCTTTTATGAGGGCGATGATAATAATGCATGCAAAGTGGATCTCGTTCGACGATTCTCTTTCTCTGATTCCTTGGGATCGTCCTTCTTATTCGGCTCACAGCAGCGGACGGACGACACAAAAACAAACGCGCTAAATGATGCATTCTTATCTGACATGGTTGTGTTTTTGTGTCCCGTCCCATGTTTCGCTTCCTAAGCCCTAAGGGATGTCCTCTCATTCCGCTGGGAACCATTTCGGGATGCATCACGATTATGCTTATGGGTTTATTAGTAACGCCCAGTGCTCGTCTGCTTTCCCTGGCCTGGCTGGAGGCGTTCTATCGAACGATCATGGCGAGAGGTGTCAAACAAGTACAAAACTACCTCAAAGATACGATCTCCTGTGCTTCTTCGAAGGAAGTAAACTGCAACAGAATAAAAACTGACAGCATGAAGACAGCGTTTAGCATGCATATGCTAATGCAAATTGTGACTGAAAGCCGCATGTGTTTGGTCGAGGAAAGTCCAACACCTCGTTATGCAATTTAGGTTTAAAAGCCGCCACGCCACGAGACGCTTCAGAATTGTCGGGCTTGGTGTCGGATGCATTGAAATTTGAGGCAACGTGTAAACGGGACAAGTGAAACTGAACGAATGTCCCAGCCCAGGGACCTTCCCGGGCGCGCTTCAATTTGGAAGAAGTCCCGCAAAAGGAACACTAATAATTAAAATGTTTGTGGTAATAAATCAGTTTTTGTGACAACCGACACAGAACATCTACGCCGGGTTTTATCAAAATGGGAAATATTAATTTCTGTGGGAATCTTTGACTGTCTTCCGGCAGCACGATTTGTAGCGGGATGTAGCATGTTTGAAATATGTTTTTTTCTTGAGATCTTCTGATTTATTAGGAGTCCTTTTGAAAAACAATTTTTTTCTGAACAATCATACATTAAATTGTGAATTATTGGGAATTATTTGGTTTATAAACAGTCAGATTTTATCTCATTAAAAGGAGAAAGCATGTATTCCCGCAAAAATTATTATAGAAGAGCTTTTATATGATGTTTTCGAAATTCAAAGCGGTTTTATAACAAGTTTCATAACAGCCTTGCAATTTCTGATAGAACCTGAATTGTTACTTGTTTGTATAGAAATTAAGCTCCTTGAAGGAAATTTTCTACCGAAAACAACGAGGACTATTGCATGAAAAAATAGATTTGTGATTTAACACACTCAGCAGTTCTGAAAAAATAACACATTGCACAACAGAAAAAAAAAATTACCCCAAAATCCCAAAAAAAAATTCGAAGCCACAGTTTTATGGACCTGAAAACACTTATTTAATGTGAAATTTTCTGAGAAATTCAAATCTGCCGTGAGATTCGCCCGGAGACATCTCAGTGCGGTGATATTTGACCATAATTACACAGGAATAAGCTGTTTTCCTTATATCTCTTATCAACATGAGGTTTAAAGTCGGTTAATGGGTTACATTGAGTGTGGTATGTCTCTCTTTTACCCTTCATAACTTTTTTATTGAAGCACCTATCATCATACATTCTTCAATGATAATTTGTGAAATTATATCTAGATTTAGAAAATTTAATTTGCAGACCAACCGGCGCATGTGCATAAAAGTTACAGCCTAAAATGTGGGTTTTGCTGTTTAGCTAGAAAAAATGATCGAGGATCGTTGAGCCACGTTCAGCGACTCCTTAGCTGTAAATTGGCATGGGGCCTTCTGGTAAGCCAAGGAACGATATCAGCCCCAAGCTTTTGATCAAGGGACATACCTTTTTGTTGGATAACTGCAATTGGTCATGCAATTGCTCAAATCAATTTTCTTGGTGAATTTCAACATGGCGATGGGTATGGGCGATCCTTTATTTTACCCAGGATAGCAATGAATGGCAGGGCCAGTTCGAATTTCTTTCTTGTTTAAAAGACGTGTTTCCCCAGAGAAGTTCACTTCACACAATCAGCCAGAAAAAATGTCAAAACCAAGATATCACTTTACACAAGAGTAAAGTTTAGTAACATTTGTTATTGGTTTGCGATAGATTTCAAAAATTCGTTAAACACGTTTTTAACTAGTTTATCTAATCCATAAATTTATTGATTTTAGCCGAGAAATAAATCTTTTTGTAAATACTTAACAAAATGCAGATTTTTTTTTTAGGTTTCAGTAGTGACAATAGTTTTTTTTTAACAATTTCTTTATTTGAAACGGCTCATACCTTTGAGTTTTAAGGAGCCAAACTCGTGTTTTGCTTATACAATTGATAACTTAAGTCTAGCACTTTTTTGTGTAGGATCAAAGAAGATAGAAAGGGAGATGTGAAAAATAAAAAGAATTATAGACGGAGATCGATAGTTTTTAGAAAGAGGTAAATTTCGAACATGTAGTCCAAGTCTATCACAGCCAGCACATCTCTCACTGGAACATAGGGTGGTTTTCCTCGGGCCCTAAGGGAGTCTATAAAATTCGTTCTGGCGACAAGATGGACCTCGCACGACCAAACAATATGCTCGATGTCATGGTAACCTTGGCCACAACCACATAGATTGCTGCCAGCAATATCAAAACGATAGAGTACCGCGTCTAAGGAACAATGATTGGACATGAGACGGGAAAATATACGAATAAAATCCCGACTCAAGTTCAATCTATTGAACCATGGTTTAAGGCTAACCTTTGGGATAATCGAGTGGAACCACCGACCATCCTCATCCTCGTCCCATTTGCGTTGCCAGTTGACAAGAGAGTTTCTTCGAGCCAAATAGTAAAATTCGCTGAAGACGATTTCACGTTGATACGTGTCGCCTTCCATCGCTCCCACCTTTGCCAGAGAGTCTGCCTTCTCATTGCCCACTATCGAGCAATGAGAGGGAACCCAAACAAAGGTGATGGTAAAGCGACGTTTTGATAAAGCACTCAAATTATTTCGTATCTTCTCGAGGAAGTACGGCGAGTGCTTTCCCGGTTTTATCGAATGGATTGCTTCAACAGAGCTCAGACTATCCGTAACAATATAGTAGTGTCCACTTGGCCGTGATGCGATACTGTCCAGAGCCCAGTGAATAGCTGCTAACTCCGCTACATATACAGAGCATGGTGGCTGAAGACTGTGTGAGGCGCTAGATATTTCGTTGAACACTCCAAATCCTGTTGTTTCCTCTATAAGAGATCCATCGGTAAAGTACATTTTATCAGCATCGACGTGTCTATATTTAGCTTCGAAAATTCTTGGAATCAGAAGAGGACGATGCGAGACCGGGATTCCACGAATTTCCTGCTGCATAGACAAATCAAACTGGACAGAAGAATGATCGTAGTCTGGGCTACAAACACGAGTTGGAGAATACGAAGAAGGGTTTACCTGCATTGACATGAGGACATGGTATATAGACATAAATCTAGTATGAAGATTTTGCTCAAGTAACCTTTCAAAATTCACAATCACCAATGGGTTCATGACCTCACACCTGATGAGGAACCGGAGTGATAGTAAATTGAATCGATCTTTAAGAGGAAGTATTCCTGCCAAAACTTCGAGACTCATGTTATGCGTTGAGGGCATACAGCCCAGAGCGATACGGAGGCAGCGGTATTGGATACGCTCGAGTTTGATGAGGTGAGATTTGGCAGCTGACTGGAAGCAGAAGCTACCATATTCCATCACTGAGAGGATGGTTGTTCGATACAGTTTTAAAAGATCTTCTGGATGGGCTCCCCACCAGGTGCCAGTGATTGATCGAAGAAAATTGATTCTTTGTTGGCATTTTCCTTTCAGATACTCAATATGGGCTCTCCAAGTACATTTGGAATCAAACCAAACCCCAAGATACTTAAAACACCTCGATTGAGTGATCGTTCTGCCTAGGAGTTGAAGCTTAGGTTGAGCAGGTCTATGTTTCTTAGTGAAAACAACCATCTCCGTTTTCTGGGGGGAAAACTCAATCCCAAGCCCCAAAGCCCAGGAAGACAATCTGTCTAAAGTATCTTGTAAAGGTCTGTGCAGATGAGACTCGGAGGATCCTGTTACAGACACCACGCCGTCATCTGCAAGTTGTCTTAGAGTGCAGCCTTCAGAGAGACAACTGTCGATGTCACTTACGTAAAAGTTGTACAAAAGTGGACTCAAACATGAACCCTGCGGAAGGCCCATGTAAGAGATTCTTCTAACTGCAATATCTCCGTGAGCAAAGTTCAGATGTTTCTCACAAAGCAAGCTGTATAAGATGTTGTTCAATAGTGGAGGTAGACCCCGGGAGTGCAACTTTTCTGACAACACCTCTATTGAGACGGCATCAAAAGCTCCCTTTATGTCTAGAAACACTGAAGCCATTTGCTCACGTTTAGCGTACGCCATTTGTATCTCTGAAGACAGCAGAGCAAGACAATCGTTTGTCCCTTTGCCCCTTCGAAACCCAAATTGAGTATCTGAAAGGAGACCATTTGTTTCCACCCATTTGTCCAAACGAAACAAGATCATTTTCTCCATCAATTTGCGTATACAAGACAACATCGCTATTGGACGGTACGAATTAGGATCAGACGCTGGTTTTCCGGGCTTCTGGATAGCAATGACTCTCACTTGTCTCCACTCTTGAGGAACAATGTTGTGCTCCAAGAATTGATTAAATAAATTTAACAAGCGAAATTTTGCGGCATCCGGAAGGTTTTTCAACAAGTTAAACTTGATTTTATCAATTCCCGGAGCTGAATTGTTGCAAGAGAGGAGGGCAATTGAGAATTCGACCATCGAAAATCTGGAATCCAGATCGCACCTGTCTGTAGACACATTCCGAACAATTTTTTTGTTCGGTGTGGAATCGGGACAGACTTTCCGTGCAAAGTTGAATATCCATCTATGTGAATGTTCCTCACTTTCATTTGTTGAAGATCGATTACGCATGTTTCGTGCTACTCTCCACAAGGTATACTCAAGGACGTTTCCCGTGATAAACCCTCCACGAATATACGCCAATGTGCTAGTTTTTTCCCTTTAATCAATTTTTTGAATTGATTTTCAAGGCACAGATACGCTTGAAAATGATCGAGGGTTCCATGTTTTCTAAAATCTTTGAATGCTTTTGATTTGTCCTTGTATAGCTTAGAACACTGGTTGTCCCACCATGGATTAGGAGGCCTTCGACGTACAGATGAATCAAGGATGGGTTTCGTTTGAGCACAAACTGCACTATCATGTATCAAATCAGCGAGAAAGTTATACTCTTCCAAAGGAGGTAGAACATTCATAGAATTGATGGCTGTTGTAACCGTGTCCACATATTTTTTCCAGTCGATGTGTCTTGTAAGGTCATATGCCATATTTGTTTGATTGGAAGTGCTGGCCCCATTGGTGATTGTAATTTTGATTGGTAAGTGGTCACTACCATTGGGATCAGGGATTACCTTCCACTGGCAATCCAATGAAAGTGAATTTGAGCAGAGTGAGAGGTCAATTGCACTTGGTCTTGCAGGAGGTTTAGGTACCCGTGTTTTTTCACCCGTGTTCAAAATTGTTAAATTGAAACTGTCACAAATGTCATAAATAAGAGTAGAACGACTATCGTCAATTTGTTCTCCCCAGACAGTTCCATGTGAATTGAAGTCACCCAGGATCAACCTTGGCTCAGGAAGCACTGAGCACAGGTCTTCTAGGTGACTTCGATCCACTGCAACTCTATGAGGCCAGTACAAACTGACAACGCATAAGTCCTTACCTCTTATAGTTGTATGACATGCAACAGCTTCAATTCCTCCTGATAAAGGGAGGTGGATTCTATAAAAGGAGTGGCGCTTATTGATCCCCAAAAGCACCCCTCCATAAGAATCGTTGCGATCCAGGCGGATAATGTTAAAATCGTGGAAGGAGATGTTTGATTCAGAAGAAAGCCATGTTTCAGAAAGGGCAAAAATATCGCAACTTGTTTCATGAAGAAGAAATTTGAACGGATCCAGTTTAGGGATAATACTACGACAATTCCACTGTAACACAGTGATATCTCCGACCTCTTGGCGTAAATTAGCCATCGAGAGAGATAAACACTGAAAGAAGGGGCCAAGTTTGCATCAATTGCTTCAAAAATGTCTTTACTACAGGTAGCATTGATGTTACAATGCCCCTGATCGATTCCGATGCGTTAAAAAACGTGAAAACTCCTTTTAAAATGTCAGACAACTTGAACAGTCCCAATTGAACAGATGAGTCTGACATAACTTCATTCGATTTGGGGGCCTTAGAAGTCTCCGAAACTTGTGTTTTATTCTGGGATGCAAAGTTCATGGAGAATCCGGGAGGGACAGGCTTTCCTTTTCCAGAAGTTGTCGGTTTTTGTGTGGCGTCAATTTGGGAGCTAAATGTTGGAACCTTTTTTGGAACTCTGGGGGTCTTAGGAGCAGGTTTCGCTCGTTTCCGAGAATTAGCAACAAAAATTACTGGGTTATCTTGATCTGTGGAGTCTGTGTCATCATTTTCCACTGGCAGCACTGAAAAAATGTTAGAGGACTGAGGTTGGATCGGAGGCGCCGCGCCCTTTAAAATTGCGGCATAAGACCGCTTCGACCGTTCTTTTAAAGAGCGCTTTTGACTATCCCAGCGACTCTTATATGCCTCGCACGAGGAGATATCATGGGGTGAGCCCCCGCAATAGACACATTTCTGTTCTATTGCCGAGCACGCTCCAACCCCATGATTCTCCCCGCATTGGGGACACCGCTGCTTGTTGCAACAGTGCGATGCAGTGTGCCCCAACTTAATGCAATTTTTGCAATCCATTGGGCGAGGCACAAAGAGTCGCACGGGTAACCTTAAAACTCCGTCAATCAAGACGTAGTGAGGGAGGGCGGTACCCGCAAAGGTCACACGGAATGAGGCTGAAGGCGAGTACTTTTTAACTCCATTCACGACGTTGGCAGTATTAAGTTGGCGGCAGTCCAAGATTTCAACCGAAGTCGAATCAAGGTTCTTAAACTTACCAACGCCGTTGGATTTAACATACTCTGCCTCCAGGCTCATTTCTGTTATCACACCATCAATCTCTACGTCCCGTGATGGAATGTAAACTTGGTACTCCAAGGTTAAGAACTTACTAGCTACAATCTCATTTGCGGCTTTTCGGTTACCCACAACTACGCGCAACTTGTTCGGTCGCACTTTCGTTACGCTGGATACAGAGGACCACCTCGCCAGATCTTTCGTGATCTGAACAACATTAAGGTGCTTACCGTTCATTTTGGGCCGGATGAACACCACCCATGGCCCAGAGGGAGACGAACCTTCTGTATATTGTCGGAGCCGGGTGGTTCTACTCTCAACTGAAGGCGATGATAAATTATCCATAAGGGAATCGTTAGCATTTGAGGGACCAGCATCATCTGGATCCTCTAATCGCTCCTCATTCTCAAAGGTTAAATTATCATCATCATCAGTTGAGGGGTTTAACCCCCCGCCTTCGTCCATATCTCTGCACGAGGGACACGAATGCCTCCCGTGAAAATATGACCGAAGCGAACAATGATCGAAATTAAATTTATAGGGAAATGTATAGAAAAAGAAAAGGGAAAAAAGAGTAAATTAGACTTACAAATTCTAGCACTTCACAATTGTATATTTTGTTCAGTGTTCAGTATCCACGTGGTCTTCTTTGGTTGAAGATGGCGACTCAGATGGCCTTGGCTCTGATGAAATGGTTGGAGGTGGTGATTATCGATCCGACTCCGAGCCGTTTTGTGTCCAGTCACCTACGGCAAACAAAACCGGGTCCAACGGTAACCGCTTCCCTAGGTTCTCTCACTCGGGTATATCAGGGAAACAAGACACTCCACATATATCGATGGCCTCGATGTCGATGATAATGGCAGCTGCTATCCAAACCAGATTGCAGCAAACGCACGTTTCTGGAAGCAAACGCAAATTCCTCCTTTCGTGTCGATGGAATTCGGCAAAGCACTATTAAACCAGTAGGAAAAAAAACCTCAGACAACTGCACTGTTTAATTTACAACACTTGTAGCGGAAAAAAAAACACCCCGTTCGGACAATGGAAAAATTCGTCCGCACTCCTCGAACGATTGAGATGGAATGAAGTGACAATAGTTTTGATCACACTAGTCAAAAGTGTCTCCCGATCAAATCCTTTAACCTATACTTCCAAACAAAAATTATTTTGCTAGATTGCAGAGCTGATCTCGGTTCTAAAGGACAAAATTGATCATTCATCCTTTTCTACCTTTTTCAATCTATCCATTGTTTACTAGGACGTGTCCGGCGCCGTTATTGATGTTCAAAGAGAGAGCATCAGGTTTGAGCATTGTGAATGCGTTGCCAATCCCAGGCTCCATTCATTCGACCTCTGAACAAAACTGATGGCTTCGGTCAATCACGGAGTAGCAACCATTGGCGATGTGGAACTTCTTCTACTGAGCCACGCCTGTGATCAATAAATTTGAAATGCTTTTATTTTCAAATTGAAAATATTTCAAAATAACTTCAACTTGTATTGGTTGATTTATACGAAAAAAAATGCTAATAAAGAATTTCGGATTCAATGATTAGATGTGGATGTGAGTAGTCAATCAAGCTTAGCTAAGCTAAGAACTCAATTATTTGTGTTAGTTTTTTTTACTATCACCATCCGAAAAAGTCATTTTTTTTTAAATATACTTTACGCTGCAGTTCCTAGAAAAATTATCTGGTGTGGATTCCTACAACAAGCAGAAGTTTATTGCCGAAAATGCTTTGTTCGACATTGTAACGTTTAATCTGAGAGGCTGCGGATTTCAGTTTCTACGCAAATTTGTCACACGACGATTTTTTTACACGACGAACGCTGATGTTCGGAAGATCAACATTGAGTATAAGGGATGCATAAAATTTTGGATATCTTTTCATTCAAAATCTATATCATCGAAACATATTTATTTTTCAGGTAAAAACAAACGGTTGTTCGGTAAAAATTATCAGAAGTACGTAAGAAGTACGAATGGTCAGAAAAAGTACCGAGTGTTCGGCAAAGATTAACGAATTCGGTAAAAAATTATCGAGCTCTATCCAAAATTATTGCCAAATCGATATATTTTTTACAGCTTGTTTGGAAAATGTAACTGCTATATCAGAAGTTTTGCATGCAAAGTGATAATAATCTACTATACAAAACTTAAATATTAAACAATTCTTTCTCACGGAGCACAACAATAGCTGAATATCAGCTCTAATAAATCAGTGATTTATGGGTTCCGAATCGTTCCAACGCACGGCTACTCCCTGGAAATCACATAAATATCAATTAATAAACGATCGAAGACCCATTCAGAGAACCTCCAAAATATGGTCCAACGAAAAGGGAGGCTCTATTTGTTTTGATTTTTTCTCCCATGTTTAGGTTTTGACCACAAACGTTGTTCCAAGATATTTGGTCGAGTTAGGAAAACTCAAAAGCTAAACATGGTTAGAAGACGAACCAACAGCCACCAGGCAAAATAGATAATAGAAAATTTATTACCTTTGCTCACCGGGGCCAAATCGATGCCTTCTTCCTAACCTTACTTTACGATCGCGCAAGTTTTACGGTCGTTTATCTGGAACGAATGTGCCTCCGGAAGGCCCCGGGACCTCGAGCAAGTCCGACCGAGCCTGGCCGGCGATGGGATGATTTATAGATGTGACGACCAGGCTCTGACTGTTTTCTTTCTATCTGCGGTCTCGATTTTCGGCTTCTGTGTCCGGGCTGCGGGTTATATTGTGTTGGTTTAATGCTTAGCTTTATGGTTTCCTCGACACCACCTTAGGTTCTGATTAACGTCGCGAGGCTTTTGTTTTTGGACTACAACAACGCCGTTGTATGGGAAGACCACTGATGAGACTATGGGCGGCTGCCGTTAGCGTTTATGGTAATGAAATCGAAACTTATTGGAGACATGTGCCTGTAAATTAAATGATCATTTGGGAACCGTACCTGGATGTTGTTGGTTCAAGATCTGAAATGACTTTTAAACTACCAACGAATATAATGTACACAGTAAAAGGAAATCGCCGAAAGCGGTAGATTTCTACCGAATTTTCAACATGCAAAATTCGTAATTCAGTTCGGTAGTTTTTTTAGGACCGAGTGACTGTAATTATGCGAAGTGGCAATTTTGTCTATGCCACAAGAAAGTTCACTGAACAATCTTGCAAAGTTAGTACGATAGCTTTTACCGAAATACCACCAAATTTACCGAACATACCAACTAACCAACAATTGAGAATTGAACGATTTTTGACCGAATTATCGGTTTACCGAATAACTTACTTAAAAATTGCCGAACCACCGGTAATTTTTACTGAGCCCACTGTGAATTATCAGTAAATAACTAGTCAGTAAAATGAATTACCGAATTCGTAGTTTTACGGTTAGTGTGTTTGAGTAAGGCCGAATATAAGGGATGTGAGAGCCAATCGAAGCAGGCCAACAGGCCATATTTAGAAGAGTCCCAATAATTTTTTTTTTTACTTCTAATTTATTGTGAAAAGTGAATCTTTTCGAATAGGAAAGTGATTTCTTTTATCTTTTCTTAAAATTGCTCCAAAGTAGTATTTATCTCACTCCAATACTTCCCACTGAGATACATATACTCGAAAGAAATTCCCACAGTTAATGGATCGCTATTCTTAGTAAAGGTGGCGACATCATTTATTATCTCACGGGATCCCGGCGATCGAGGGTTTCTGTGCTGTATCTTGTTGCTCGTCCGATTAAATAGATCAGATCGATCCGCGGACACAGGGAAGGCATCCCGAGATGTATTGTCGTCGTCGAAATTTGGCCGCCTTGTCTGCTCCCTGTCTCATGATTTGACCGGATAGATAAGTGGTCCCACCGAGTTTTCAGCGGAAAATTATACCGCTGAACATGGGAGAAAAATTTAAATTATGTAATTAATGATGTTTATAAATTTATTGAAAATCTGCTCAATATTTATTAGGAAATCGATTAGGGGTCTGAAATTTTGTGACCGTGTGGTCACGTTATGGTGTATGAATCGAAATTGGAGAAAAACAGTTACTATCCTAAATATTAGATGCATGACCACGGAAAGACTTCAGTAGAGAAATTACCAACCGCACATATTTATGACGATGCCAAGCCAATTTCAGTTCGTTTGATTTATACCGGCACTTTTGGGTAGCATTAATTCAGCTCACAAAAAAAGGTTGTCAAAGACACCCAGATCTTGCCCTGATGTATAGGTTTGATAATTAACAAATATAAACAAAAACATATCTAATGCTCCGGATTGAACAAGACAAAACATATGTGAGAAGATTTATCATGGACCGCTGCTGTGAGTACTTCTTCCTGTCTGTCGCATCTTCTTGCTGCTGCTGCTGCTATCCGGAATTTCCCATTCCTTTCCAAACGCACATGTATTAATAGTTTCGACTAAAAATAGAAACTCCGAAAACCACGCTTTGCTCTGCCCCTCGGTGTCTTTTGCTTAGCTCCGGATTTGTTTTTTTCTGGCCTATGCGCCTATTCTCAGCGTTTGGTTTGGTCGGGATCTTCGGGGTCGAGTGACAACCACCTACAGTAATTCGTCATCCTGGTCGATGAAATTGATTTATCTGTTCAGGCTACATTAGCCGGTTTAATTAAAACTATCTCTTCTGCGTACAAATGTGTAGCAAACGAATGTATCTTTCGAGAAATTCTAATGAAAGCCAAATGTGACATGATGGTATTGTTTTTTTCGCCGGCTGAATAATGTCGATCGGGGTGGGAAGCTGCAATAAATTTTGAGACATTCTCGATGAAAATGAAATATGATACCGGTAGCGGTGTGATAACATGACGAAAATATTTCAGGTCTGGTTAATTGATTCGGTACCTCGTGGCTGTTCTGATAGAGGCTTAGTCATTCTACCGAAAGTCGTTAGGCAGAAGGCCATCTGGCCGAAGGTCAATGGTCACCTCGAAGACTGAATGTCTGAAAGGATGTTAAACCGGATGGTCGTGAGGCTGAATATTTAGTTGTTAGGCCAAATGGTCGCTTAGGCATATAGGTTATAAAAGCGAATGATTAGTACTTAAGCCAAATGGTCATTAGGCCAAATGGATGATAAGCCGAATGGATGCTAGGTCGAATGGACAAAAGGCGAATGCATTCGGATGTCCGTAGGACAAAAGAATACTAGGCCGAATGGATTATAGACCGAATGTTCGTTAAGCCAACTGATAATTAAGCCGGTCATCAGACCGACTGGTCTTAAGGGTTATTCCAAAAGGTTATCCAGCAGAAGTCTGATCGGCTAAACGGACGCAAGGCAGATTAAATGTTATGCCGAACGGACTTTGGGCAGAATGGTTGCTAGGCCGAATGGATTTAAGATGGAGTAGCACAAAAGTGCAATATTTCATTTGGCTGAAGGTTGTTTAGCCGAATGGTCACAAGGCTGAATGGCTCGCTTCATTTAGAATTGGAACAAATATTTGCTCATACTGTGGCGCTCCTGGTGGACGGATTTTGAAGTTGGCGACCACGTGTGGGAAATTTTATGCACAGTTATTTGGAAAATCCATTGTGATCTGCATTTAGGCTAGCTAAACAGCTGAAATACCTTATAGCGCGTTATCAAACGGTATAAGGAAACATTGACGACGAATTGAAAGCCTCAAGCCATTCGAGGGAGTGGAACTGTCGACCGGAAATTGCGTGGTAAGATTTTGAAGACGATTAAGATGAATTCCAATCTGTAGGTCCGTGATTTGGCTAGAAAATTCGGTGCTGCCTATATCGATGTCGAGTCGTATCGAGCTAGTAAACTGCCAAATCGGACCGTAAATAAAACAGAATATGGTGCTGACCTGATGGAAAATGAAACCTATGTGGAAGCTGACTTCGGGAAAATTCCAGGCTGGAGGGGATGTTCGATCCTAATTCAAATTGATTTTAATATCAAATTTGCTTGAAAATTAATTACTTGGCAGGGCGTTTGCAGCTGTGGTAGAAAAAAAACGAAAATTTTACGTTACAAATAAGACAATGACGTCGGAACAACGCCAAAAAGAGTGTCTCCAAAAATGAATTTTACCGCTCATTCGATCCCACGAGCATCCCGTAAAGTTAATGCCAGATTTGGTAAGCTGTCATTACAGTAAAGTCGTTCAAGAATGGTATGAAGAAAAACGGATTCAGTTTGTTCCGAAAAACCTCAACCCACCTAACTGCTCCCAGTTCCGCCCTGTTGAGAAAAACTGGGCAATCATGAAAAGGCGACTCAAGACATAGGGAAAGGCTGTCTAAGACATCAATTAGATGAAGACCTGGATAAGATAGCTAAAACTATGGACAAAGAAGGTGTGCGCCGTCTAATGAGCCATGATACAGGAGAAATTCGAGAATTCCTCCAAATCCTGGATGAATAATTTTATCCGTATATTTTCTTAAAAGTATTAAAAATACGCTACATTTGTATAAATCTTGAATTCAACAATAAATTACTGAAATTCAGGCAATTAATTTTGTTCCAATTCTATCTGAAGCAAGCTTCAGTAGGTTGACTGCACACCAGCACACTACAATATCCAGCAACCTTTGAAGTTCATAACTATCAGTAAGAATGGCTATGATCAAAAATATTTTGAACGGTCCGGGTACAGGGATACTCGAAATCCATCAGGAAGCATATTTCTATCATTACAGAACAGCGTAAACAATAATGGGCCCAGATTATTGCCTTGTGGTACACCTGAAATTGGAATGCAGTCAGTTGACTGCTAAACTATGGTTAGTTAAGTTGCCCCTGATCCGTACACAGTCTTTAAAAAATCCCAACATAAGAATTTCGTGATTCACAGAATTGAACTCAGCAGTTATATACGTATTTGACGGATTTTGCGCCAAATCGACAAGAAGTTGGCACGACCCTCTCAGAATTCAATGAAACTTTGTGGGCATAAATATCTTATCTAGTAAAGCAACTTGGCATACTTATACCGTATTTTTTTCTCCTGGAGGCAAACCAGGGGCAACCTAGGTTCGCTCTAACTGCTGTTATCGTGCTCATTTATCGCTCTAGAGGCAACCAATTTTCGCTCGAAAAACGGACGGAGTCACCCTGAGAAGAAAGTCAGTTTTGCGAGAAGTTCACCAATACTCTCAACGTTGTTGTCAAAACAATAAACAGCTGTTTGTGGCTGAAAGCAAAACCGTTGAAATAATGAACGGGAAAATGATTATTGCATCTGCTGTCCAGTGCAATCCGGACACGAAAAAAGGCAATCCGAATGTGAAGAACCGAGTGAAGAAATCCAGAAGGGAGAACAAAATGACAGCTGCATGTAAACATTGCGCTCGTTCTCACGCACACCTACGTGTGAAATAACTCGAAAACAGAAATTCGTTTTTTTATTCTGACGGACCCAGAGCCAAATCCGGAATCAAAAAAAAATACGCCATTAGTTTTCCCAAAAAATATCTAGACCGGTGAATCAAATTGCCTCTGATATTGTCTCAAAACAAGCGAGAAAACTTGGACCAATCCGCTTCGCTTATGTGGGTAATCTGTCTGATTTTGTTATAATGAAAAATTATGTGACCAGATCATAACGTATATGAGAAGAGCTCTTGGTCTAACTTTAAGAAAAACCATATAAGAAGTGGTACAGGGACACTGGGTCATGACCATGGCCAATCTGGCTGGTTCCGGAACGGAATATGTCAAAGTTATCGGATTGAGACTTGCGACATATGGATAGAAAGCTCTTGGCCTCTTCATAAAGGGAATCGATAGGAGAAGCGATTCGGGGACACTTGGTTGTGGTCCGAGTCTCCGAATCTCAATTCGATTACTTTGACATACTTCATTCCGGATCCGGCCAGATTGCCTATCGATTCCCTTCATGAAGAGGCTTTCTATGCCTCAAGTTTCGATCCGATAACTTTGACATATTCCGTTCCGGAACCGGTCAGATTGACCATGCCCACGACCCAGTGTCCCAGAATCGCTTCTCCTATCGATTCCCTTCATGTTGAGGCCAAGAGCTTTCTATCAATATTTCGCAAGTCTCAATCCGATAACTTTGACATATTTCGTTCCGGAACCGGCCAGATTGGCCATGACTACGAACAAGTGTCCCCGAATCGCTTCTCCTATCGATTCCTTTCATGAAGAGGCCAAGAGCTTTCTTCCAATATCTCGCAAGCTATGATCCGATACCTTTTAGTTGTTTTTTTCGGAACCGCTTATCCTTATATTTTTTAATAGCAACAAACGAATGTTCTGAAAAAAATATTATCGGAATCCATCAGCAAAGAAATTTTACTCTAACGTTCCGAGCGTACGACAACGACAAAGATTGATTTTTTTTTGTCACGAAAAGTTCAAGATGGGACAATGTCATTATAATTCGATAGTAGGCAATTTTTGATTCACTGATCTCAACTAACATTTGAAAAGGGCCAAAAGTTTCAGGCATACATTTTTTAAACATTATAAGCTTAAAAATTACGATTCCTACACATATGGGGTTCATGAGAGAGTTTTAGAAAAATGATTGAACTTTTAGAAAAAAATTACTGATAAAAATGCATTTCAAAACTAAAACTCAATTCCCTAAATAATGCCATCTCAGAATCTGGTGATTTTTTTTCTAATTCGGGTAATAATAAGGCCTAAAAATCGCATATACATTGCAACTTCTGCATATTCAAAGAAAAAAAGGTTTTCTAACAATTTCATGACTTTAATTCAAAAACTACTTTGTTGAATTGAATGTACTGATTTTGAAGAAATAAGAGCAAGTTCACTGGTGTTGGGAAAA
The DNA here is from genome assembly GCF_029784155.1 of Uranotaenia lowii. Lineage (NCBI taxonomy): Eukaryota > Metazoa > Arthropoda > Insecta > Diptera > Culicidae > Uranotaenia > Uranotaenia lowii. The sequence goes on along the minus strand of NC_073692.1, from coordinate 82,873,108 downwards.
AGTGGTAGAAATTTTGACATTTTGAAAATTTTACCATGCAAAAATGTTTTCAAGATCTTCGGGCGATGTATTTTTTTACAACACTGTTTTTATTTCTGCCGTATGTGATAGAAATATTGCAATTTTTGCATCACAGCATGCGAAAATACAACACGTGTTGTAAAAAAAAAACTAGAAGGCCACATCTTGAAAATGTTTTTGCATGGCAAAATTTTCAAAATGTGCCGTAAGTGTCAAAATTTCTACCACTTTTTCCCAACACCAGTGAACTTGCTCTAAGAGCTTCGATTGTTATAGTTCATGGTAAAAGTAAATGTTAATCCTACACTGAAAAAATGCAAACTAAAAACTTAAAGTTGATTTAAAAAAAATTGCCATCTCAGAAGGCAATAATTTCTTTTCGGAGGTAGGGAATAGTGTGGACAATAGACTAGTTCACTTTTCGGCTTTTTTCGCAGATCAAAGCCGGATTGATATGTTGTTCCTCATGCATTTTTATGTATTTCTGCCAAATTTGAGATCTATTGAACTAATCATTGTTCTGCGCAATGAGTTTTAGTGAAAAAAGTCAATTTTTCTTGAAAATCTTCTTATGAGAGTTCTAGCAGCCCCTGTTAATTCAAAACGATAATTTTATGGTGCATGATGGTTAATATGATAAGCTTTTTCATGAATCTGTTTAAGATAATCGTTTAAAATAAAGCGAAAAAAAATAAAAAATCATAAACTACCAACTTGTACAGACATTTTACTTGCAAGTTGAAAGATTTAAATCTGTAGTAAATCAGAAAAAAACATTTTTTACAAATTCTAGCCCTGTTCATTACCATTCATTTGATGTCTTATATGTAATTATCGCAAAAATAGGAGCAAAGTTATTCAAATAATTATGCATCGGTTTTTAAATCATAATTGCTTGCTAGAACATAACAACATAAGAACATTTTCAAGAAAAATGTACTTTTTTCACAAAAAATCATTGCGCCGAGCAGAGATTTGTTCAAAAGATCTCAAATTTGGCAGGAATACTTGAAAATGCATGAGGAACAATCCATATGAGTCCGGCTTTGATCTGCGAAAAAAGCCGAAAAGTGAACTAGTCTAGTGGACAACCATCCACTTCTAATGACGCTTATTTTTTCCTGGAACTTGGAACCGGAGTTTGAATAGTGCACTGCTACCGGATCAATGTCTTGAATCTATAGGACATCAATCACCTGTATCACACTGGGTTCATCATAAGTCAAACGCGTTTCGAAAACAAACAGCGTTCCGAACAAACAGGACCAACTCAAAATATGTAATCCTGAGCTCTATTTCTCTATCACTATCGACACAAGTTTGCCCAATAAAGTCGGCTATTACGCAAAAAGCCTTCATATATCGTCACAATTGAAAAAAAAAGAGCAATTTATCACTTCGCAAGAACATTGTCCGTCCTATCAGCATATTAATTCCACCAATGTGACACTAAAATATGAAGCCAAGTATGAGGACAAATCACATATCCTGTTTATCGCCCAATCCCATAAATCGCACCCCCTAAAGCCGTGAGAAAACATTCCACCTCGAATTTTTATAACCCACAAACACTCGACATAACACGAGTTTTTCAAATCGTTTCAATATTTCAGTCATTAATTGGAGCTCATTTAATAAACGCGCTCAGCTCAGCTCAGCTCGACTCGATCCACTCGCAAAGGCAACTGGACGCCGAAATAAGCGGCGCGCGATATTAAAAATACTTCCCATATATATGAAACTATTCGCGTTCCTTCGGCAAGATTAAGTCAACGCAACCGGTGCTGTGCGGTGCGGATCGTGATCATCATGCAGGTTCACCTGATGATGTTGGCGGCGGTGGCGGCGGAAAAATGGCCAAAAGATGCCGACCATTCCGATGATCTCGCGGAACTCATCCCTCTCTCCTCCTGTATTAAGGTATAGACACCGACAGATATAAGCTATCACATTCGGAGACGTTCAAGGAACGTGACAATGCTGATTGTTGACGGGTCGATTTGGAATGGAATGAGCACGTATCGGTGCTCTGAAGCTGTGAGAAAATCGTGAATTCTGGGGTTCTGCTCGTCACGCAAAAGGCGCTCAAGAACCGTGAGGAGGTGCGAGGGCAGTCGGAAAACCTAATGAATCATGTTTAATCATTTCGAGAGCGGCAAATTTGAATGCTCGATCCCAACGAGGACGACCCGGTGCGAAGATAGCGCGCCGCACCGCCTCGAGAAATTCAATTAGTAAGGTGCGATAAGACAAACAGGTTTCCGGCGCTAATCGTTCGCCATTAGTTTTATGGGAGTTTTCGAACCAATTATCAATTGTACCATATTGATTGCCTTAATTTGGACAAGAAACACGATGTTTCGTTAATACCAAATAAGAAGCCGACCTCGCCTCGATCCACGCGGGATGGGACAAGGAAAAATTGAAACAACAACATCAATTAGGCTTATAGCTCCGTAGCACGAGTTTAAAATGTTTCGAGATTTTTGAGGGTCTAGGAAAAATGAGCCTTCAGATTGTCCATGACGGGTTAAACCGTGCCATCGTTTTAAGAGGGAACCTTACGAGATTAATCGCGGCAGCGCCAGGCCAAGATATTGATTGATTATGCTCACGTACTGAAGACGGCCAGCATTGTTGTTGAGCAGTCAATTCGGAAAGGTTCGGCGCTTCGGAACGAAATCTTTAAGACGAAAGTAGGTACATGACGATTGAACCGCAACGAAGGGAAGTCAGCAGTGAATATCAATAAACGAGATAGGACAATGAGTGAGGCAAAACTCAGCATGATAGCATTTTTCGAATAGTTGTCCGCGGTGAGTACTTACTGAGCCGTTTGAAACCTGACAGATGGAGTTGAGCAGCAGGAACGATCTCCCGCGTCAGGGATGCTGGTTAGGTCACGCCAGTTGACGTTCGATTGATTTTTCATGTTTAAAAAATTTTGATTAATACGTCTTGTTTCGGTAATCTTTGATAAGCCAATGCCATCAATTCAATCAAAACCATTTAATGCAAAACAAACCCAAGCTCTATAACTTAAATTAAACTAAACTATAAAAGAATATCACTATAAAAGTGCGGTTTTATGTATGTGCACCTAACCCAGTAATCAATCATTAAAACTAAAATTCAAACAAACAAATAAATATATAATTTTTTTTTTTTGCAATCTTCTTAAATATGTACAGTACATATAAAAATTTCGTGGCCAGATTCAGAGAACGGGTTAGAAACCTTAACATTGTTCCAGTGTTATGCGTCAACTGACGTTGCCGATTTGCAGGAGAAAGAGCAGTTTTACAGTCAATTGAACAGCGTGGTATTGAAAATTCCGAAGGGTAACATTCAAATCCACTTATTTGGGCAACTTCAACGCAAATATTGGCTCCGATAATCAGGACTTTGAACGCATCATGGGGCGCCATGGTCTAGGGCAGATGAGCGAAAACGGAGAGCTGTTTGTAGAATTTTGTGGCTACTACAACATGGTGAGGGGTAGATCACTCTTCACCCATCGACCAGCACATAAGGTCACTTGGGTACCCCGAGATGGCCGATCAGAAAATCAAATTGACCACATCTTCATCAGCCAAAAATATAGATTCTTGATTCTTGAAACGAAGCGCAGACATTGCATCTGAACATCACCTCGTCCTTGGTGAGATACGACTGAGAGTTGCGCGTGTCCAACAGCGAGAGGAGAAAACATGCGCGGTCCTTTGGAGGTGGATCGAAATGATTCCCCGCCTCCCTCCTCAAGCGGGAGAAACAGTACAAAATAAACATAAACGCCGAAATTTCCATGAAAATTTAGTGTTTTCCGGTATACTCTTGAATTTTCAAAATTTTCCACTCCACTAAACATTATCCAACAAAGGAAATTAGTTTGTTGAGGTGAACAATTTTCCAACTGGCGCTTCAGAAGCGTAGGACTTCTATTGGCAGTCTTAGGTTCTTATCTATCTTTAAACATTGTAATCATTATTTAATGTTAAACCTTAAAAACCAAAATTTTCTCGCTCATAAATTTACAGAAGTTTAGTTTTATGATTTCATACCACTAGTTCTACGATAAACTTTATCTTTTAGGAAAATTTATTACATTTTTCAGGAACTGCATACTAAATGGGCTTAATGACTTAATTTCAGCATTTGGTTTCGTTTGCAAATATTGATCATATTTGTCGATTTGTTGTCGGTTTTCCTAATCCCGCTTTTAAAACGGCCTTTACATTTATTGTTTTCTACCCTCAATACGATCTTTTTGTTAAGGGGGGAGTAGGGTCTAACGGGTAAAAAAAAACACAATTTTCGCGATTTTTTTAGAGCTATCGTTCAAACAAATGTATTCAAATTTTTTGCATTATTCAAAGCATTGTTAGAAGAACATTTAGTAATTTTTTCGTAGAAAAATATTGAAAAATGAGCCGGTGACAAAGCACTTTCGAGGATGCCTTTTTGAAAACAGGATTTGCGGTGGACACTGTATCTCAGCACAGAATCATCTGAAGTCAAAAATTCAGAGCAAAATATTTTTAATAGATGTTTTTCTGGACCCCAACGATTTAATTTAACTTAAAAAAATATTATTAAATTTTTGTGGCTGTTTGAAGTGAAAACTACGATTTTTCACGAAAAAATCCGCCATTTTTTATCTGTAAAATCTCCCCAAAGTAAAAAAAAAAAACAAAAAAAAAACAAAATCGTTGGGGTTTGGTATTTTATATGTAGAAAATATGTTCCAAATTTGAAAGAATCGGTGAAGTAGTTTTCAAATGACGATGTCCAATGACTTTAAAAATGTGCTTTAGCGAAAAACGCGTTTGAAGTTTCTGCTCTAGAATTCTCGCAGTATTAGATAAGAGGAGATAAAGGCATATAATTTCTACAGTTTTGCTTCGATTGACTTGAAAATTTGACACAACATTCTTGAAATGTTTTTCAATAAGAAAATAAAAAAAAAATAAAAATCGATTTTTTGAAAGTGTTAGACCCTACTCCCCCCTTAAATCCAGAATAGGTGTAAGTTGTAGACTTTACAGTCAATAGCTATTTTACATCGAAAAAACATGGACCTAATAATTCTGACTTTAACAAAATGATAATTTTAACGAAAAACTGGTTCTAACGACTAATGTTTTCTTTAGATGTAGCTTTTGACTCCTGCTCAAACAGTCAAAAAGTGGCCAATAATTATATTGATAGTTAGTTTTACATAATTTGAAACATTCAGCTGAAATATTATGTTTGAATAATGATTGGCTTTGATTTTATGCTCATTTTAATAAACTCCGTCTAAAGACGGGTTGGTTTCGAGAGGGGTTGATAAAATTAAGTTTTTGATTTTGTTTTTATAATGTAACCAATTTAAAACAGACATGTATAACATGGAAAGACTACAACAATTTAGCTATTAATTATCCGTTAATGTAAAATCATTTCCTGTTACATAAGATTTAAGAAGATTTAAATTTAAAAACAAATGAAATAGAGAGAGTCAGTATGTTTTCTTGTTATAAAATAAAAAAGTTCTCAGTTATTAATTTCATGACATTAATTGTTAGTCCCGATTTAGACAGAAGACATCCCTGAGTCCCATTCTATTTCTCATAAAAGTTAATTAAATCCCATTCAGCAATTTCAATTAAGAAGATTCATTTTAATTTTTAGAATCACATTTTACATTTATTCGTTTAAATCTAACATTTTTTTATATGACGGTCATGCGAATGACAAAATACAGTCATTGCAAAACAGAATTAGAATTTAAAATATTACGGATTTATAAATCCAGAACGTTGGAACGAAAAATCTCCAGACATTCTTTAAACAATAATTTGATTATGAGTCTTATAACTATTGTGTTTATTATGAATTTAAATAGTCATAAAATGATACTTAGTCAATATTAAAATAAAAGCTGTTTTTGCATCAAGAAATGTATACTTTGGCGATAGACATTAAAATTCAACACCAGAATTGAAAAAAAAATACAGTTAAAATCTGTTTTTATATTTTACATAAATTGCAATTAAAGAAAAGTACACAAGATAACGGTATTTTGGTGTGTATATGTTTTATTAACTGAATTGGAAAGATTTTGGCATTAAAATATCTTATATTTTGTCAGATTTGTGTACTAAGGCTCTTGAAAATCTTAAATTTTACCAATTTTTACTGAAATCAGTCATTGGAAAATGATAAACCTACATAAGAACTAATTTTAAATCTTTTTATTATCGTTCATTTTATGGAGGATCCAGATTTTGTCTCGTTATATTGGCTCTGAGATAGAATCACTTAGGTAATTTATTAATTTTTGCTGAAAAATTCACAGATGTATTTTGTGATTACAAACATCTTTTGTTATACAAAAATCCATATTGATGGAAAATATTGACTTCTCACACAAAATATTTAAAGGCTAGTTTTTTATTTTATCGTTTTTAACAAACATCGGTTTTTTTTTTCGAAAAATCAATCTAGCATCTTCGTTATAGCCATAAAATATTTTTATAATTTTACTAGCTGACCCGGTGTGCTTTGCTCCACCTGCCAAAATTCAATTAAATTTGTTAAAATAATTAAAATTCAGTTTTATTGCCTAGACAGCGTTTCAAACAAAATTTTAACATAATTAAGAAGCGAATGCCCTCAAAAAAGAAAAAGCAGCACCTAAAGTTTCCAACAACAGTTCAAAGATGTTTTAATAATATTTTCTTAAAATTGATCTCTAGATTTATTTTTCAAGATCTAAAAATTTTACTCTGTTTTATAAGCTTCAAAAAGTTCATAATGATGTCAAAATGTATGTTTTAATGATATAGACTTCCAGTCCTCTCCCTCTTGCAATGGAAGAAGTGCTACTATTAAATCATTTTTTGTATCTAAATGACGCAACATTTCGCTTTATTTGTCGCATGTGTTTTCAAATTATAGCAAATATAATATGAATAAAAATCTTCTCTCCAACTCTACCCAGAAATAAGTAAAGGTCTCAAATTTTTCGTATGCAAACAACCTCTCTTCCTTTTGCTCGATAAATTCTCGATTCATGCCAACAAACTTGTATGGAAGCCCTGATAAGCTTTCAAGCTATTCAACGCAATTCATATGGAACGCCCTTTGTTCCTCCCATCTTATTTAACACTGCAATGCAGACAGGTTTGTAACACTCATAAAAACTTATCTCGAACCCAAATACCTTCCCATGTTAAAAACATGTTAATAATGTTTTCGCCATGCACTAAATTTGTAGGCATGACACAATACAACTTGAAGTAATGCCAAACAGTATCTGGCGCCTTTTTTACTGCAAATTACTATACTTTTAATTGTTTTAGCAATAAGTGTAAATAAAATTCATATGGATAAGCTGTAACCCAATGAATCAAGGAAAAGAATGGATTTTTAAAAGTGAAAAAAATATATTTAAATTTTGTTATTCAACTGAATCACAGCAATTTTCTCTCTTTTGTGATGAGGGTCCTTCAAAAGATTTCAACTAACTGACCTTATCATTTCATTAAGAATCGATTGAAAAGTTGATTTTAAAAAATTTAATGGATCGAAAAAAATCTGTTCATGCTTCGATGGTGGTTTGAACATTTTCTAGAAATTCATACAATAATCACAAAGAACCTGAAAAGCTAGATTTTTGCTCCGAGAAGGTTAACAGTTATCAAAGTTTCTTTTGCTTCTATTTTTTAATTTCAATCATCATTTCAATTCAGATACCCCGCGCAAGCGCAAACGGATTTCACCATAGTTGAACTTTTATAAATCGAAGAAAAATTAAAATCTTTAAAACAAATCAATTTTCGTTTGTTGCTTAACTAAATCAGTTCTCAACAAACTCTTGTTGAACGTAAAATATGCAAACATGTTGACAAAAAGATATTTCTAAGCTAACATTTGTCCCGTAATAGGCAAGTGAAAACACAATGCATTTTTGGAACCTATTCATAGACGCGAAGCATAGTGTTAGCTTTGAAATGAATTCAATACTTGCTCCAGTTTGTTTTATCAAATTTTATTGATAAATCTGAAGTTTTTTAGCAGTATAAGTTTATGAATGAATAGCCCAACAATTTATAGATCAAGAAATGATTTATTATTTTTTTGTAAACGTTGAACGTTGTGATCTTTCTTAACTTAAAACTATTCCGGAAAATGCATATCCTTACCTTTTTTTTTTTTTGAAAAAGTGGTTTATTTTATTGATAAAATGAAAAATTTCTCTGCATTCGGACTTTGAAAACATCAATCCTCTATTTTAAAGGACAGGCTCTTGTTCAGCTCAGTGTCTGTTCATTTTCATCGGATTTTGTTTTTTTTTCTGAAAATTTATGAGGCGCTTGATACATATTCAGTTAAGAGCATGTTCAAAAAATGTTTTCGATCTATTTCTGTTGAAAACATCTTATTCTTTTTTACTGTTTTCGATATGCATCAAAACCAACCTTCTAGGCGTATTGATTTTAAAATTGTATGTAAATCTTCCCACTTCAAACGTCAAACAATCATTTCATACTTTTTTGACATCAAATGCTGCTTTAAATAACACGAAATCAGAAAAATTTTAATTTTTAAAATCGTTTAAGATGTTTTGATTCGATCGGCAAAATATCAATTTGGGTCACATCTAGGCGTCATTCATTAATATGTGGTGTGGTGATCTAGGAATAGGGAAGAAAAAATCTCATCTAGGCTTCAAAGCGCCACCACGTGCATTGAAAATATGCTTGGTTGAGAAATATGCGCCCAAATGTTCCCACTAATCAGTATGCTATGCCATGGTTACTATCCTTTTGCGACGTTTACTCGCGACGCCTCGACCTTGGAGACGAAAAACAAACCGCCCAGCGCCCGGCGCCCAAATGAAAAAACATCTCGAAAAAATGGAAGCCATGACTTTTATTTTATTCAAATAATTACAAATTTAATTATTACGGGCAATTGAAGCGACTTTGTGTTGTTTTCATTCGATATAAACCGATTCGCATGGCTACAGAATATTCTAAAAATAATTTCATTTGAATCGTTTGGGTCATTTCGGAGGAGTAGTACTACAAACACCGTTACAAGAGAATTTTATATAATAGATAGATTAAGAACAAAAAACTATATGAAAATAATTTTACAGAGACTTCGGAATTAATCATTTTTAGTAAAATGAACATTTTCTCGTTTTTATTGGTTTTAAAGTTTCTCTCTCTTAGCTATAGCGAATGCCACGCGCATGTTAAACATTAGCGAAAAAAATTAAAAATAAATATTCGATGTGGTTTTATGCCAATTGTATTAAATTCCACTCAAAGGCGGGGTTGGGAACTAGAAAGTAAATATAATCCTTCATTTTTTTTTTAAATTTAATTTAGAAAATGCTACTATTTCTGACATCACAAAAGGGCGTGCGAAAGTTTTTGATATTAAAAATAACAATTTGTCTAACACCTTAACTAAAGACTGCAAACATCATTTCGGTATGAAATTTCTTTGAAATTTCATCGAGTTCCTGGATTTTCTTAGATTTGGAAAAAAAAACAGAAAACTAATGTAAATTTTGTTCTGAAGTCAAAATTATTCGAAGTCATCGAGAGAGTTGACTATTGATTTGAAAAGTTTATATCCTAAATATTTGTTACATTTTACAGTTTTTAATAAATAAAGGACACAAATTTTTTAAAGGATTTTTTACCTATTTTCAAATGTTAGCCTTGAATGTCATAAACGAAAGCAGAAATAATGAAATTAAAATTTTGAAAATAAAGTTTTTAACTCAAAAATCAACTTTTTCGAAATCTGCGATAAATTTTCTTCTTAGAAAAAATTGATTAAATTTTTATTCTAGTTATTTTTTTCCAAACCTGTCAAAGAAACGAAAATTTTGACGGAATTTTAAACAAGAGTTAAACTAAGTTGGATCTTTGATATTTTTAAAACGATTAGTCAAATAATTTCGCAGTCTTCAACGATCTTCAACCATGCTGTTGAATGAATTTCAATATTTAATATCAAATAGCAAAAGGCTTTCTTCAATGATATCAGAAAAAGTTGTAACCTTATCTACATATATATTTTTTTTATCTCTGAAACAAAATTAACTTCACAAGATCTGAATCTTTGATTGAATGAAGGATAGCACATTAATTTAGAATCAGCTTTAAGTTTTTATGTAGAATTATTAGTCTACCAGTTATCAAAGATCGATTTTACCATAAACTGGTCAATTTTGAAAATTTTAGCGTTTATAAGCTAAATCTGACAAATGTTCGGATTCCAGGAAGACCAAATCTTCCAAAATCAGTTTTTGAAGCTCTGTAATTTCTTAAAAATAGTTTGAAAAATTGGGAATCGTGCTATTCATACATTCTTTTTTAGTAACAAATTATACTATTCGAAACGAAAGGTTAAAATTTCATTTAATACGTTTCAATTTAAAAAAACGAAAATCTAGAATGAGAGCTTTGAATTCAAGACCAAATGAATGAAACTAGAATTGCAAACAGAACAAAATTTAAAAAAAAAATCAGAGTTCTAAAATCATAGCTATTATTAGGTCAAAAACATATCTCGAACTAAGTGGTGCGTGCGGCTTGCAATGATTTCGAAAAGCGTCTACGCACCGTTATCAAACATCAAGGTGAGAAATTTGATCTGTGAGTGAGTTTATAATTTTACTACATATAGATGATATTGAATTAGATTTCGAAGAGAAATAACAAATGGTTTAAGTTTTATGAAATAAAACTAGATGTCTAGGTCACTAGTCACCCTGTAGAGCGTCGATAAAGTTTAGGTTAAGGTGGCCAAAATTTTTCCTGGTCGTATACGGACCGAACAAACTCGGACTTGTGTATCTGAAAACAAAATACGGCAAAATACGGGCATTCATTTAAAAAAATTGTATTAAAAATCTGAGCAATATCTGGGCAAATTGGTCAAAATCTACAAATTATTCAACAAAAATCATACAGAAAAACCTTGAAACATTTTCTCGGCAAAACACATCAACATTTTAATTCGTATATTAAGCTTTTAAAAACCTTTGATAAACTTTCAACACCACTCATGTTATTCTTTTTCAAAGAATAAAATATTTCATAAAGACAATTAAATAAGACCGGAACAAATTTCAAATCCTTCTTTTGTCACTCGGAGTTGGAACATCACGAGGGGGAAGGGGGGGAACAATAAAAAATAATGCGAAAAACAAATAAATTGGAATAAATTGCACGAAAGATTTTATGCAACTTAGTTGCATACAATATCATTGCACAAAATCTATAGATCCAGTAATTTTTTATCGAAAAATTCATTAAAATCGTGAAAACAAAAGGTTATAAAACTCCTATCTTCCACTATCTGTTTTTTGCGCTCCTAATCTTTCGAATATTAGATACATTTTTCAAAATTTCCATAAAAAACATCAAACTTTATTTATTCTCCCCTTTGAGTTTTTTGGAAATTTGAAGGGGAGGATGACAAAAGAAAAAATTGATATTTGTTCCGGCCTAATTCATAAAATAAATTCACGGTGATAAACTTTTCATATCTAAATACTTGGAAAAAAGGAAAAATTATAAAACCTGCAAAAAAATCGATTTAGGACTCAAAATTATAAAATAACACTACCGCAATTTGAGTTTTTTGTTTGATTAAGAAAATTAAGTGAATAGATCCGGGCAAAATCCGAGATTTTTTCATAAATCTTGGGCAACCAGTCCGAACCGAATTTCTTCCCAAAATTTATATCAAATATCCTGGCAAGTCCGGGTAAAGCCAGTATGTATTAAAAAAACTAGCACTTCTACATAATTAGATGAATTTATAAAGAAAAAATGAAATCGAACCGAAAAAACCTTGGTAATTAGCTTGATCTCTTCAGCTGAACTCCTCGGAAACTGCCCTGAAATTATTACCGTCGTTTTGAAAAACACTTCAATTTTATTGCCCTAAATCTAAACTGACGACACCCCAAAAACTAAGCCGTGTTGATGTTTGTTTAATCTTCGGCGTACAAATACATCATGTTAGAGGGATTTATTTTCGGTTCCGACGAAAATCGATGTCAAATTTTCTTGGCTGCTGCAGTTGGTAGAACTTTGACAGTTGCCCTGGCGGCGTTAGCGCGCTTCCGGATATTTTCTTTCTCGGTTTAAAGATACCAAACGGCACGAGCTGGGTACTTATGGAAGCAAGTTTATTCCAAGTTGGGGGACTGAAGCTGTGCGGTTTGTAAAAGCAATAAAATAAAAACAAATCTGTTACATTCCCCAGTCGCGCTCAAATGGTGATGACACTTAACCGCAGAGGTGAAAAGTCATCATCGTAATGTTACGCTGGTGACAGTTTAGCTGGATATTGATTTCAATTGGTTTCAAATTACAATCAATGTTTGTATTTTTAGAGGAAATTGATAGGTGTCAATATACTCTATAAATACTGGACATACTTTATAAAGACGTTGCCTGCTTAATTGTCATCTGGTATGTAACTTCATCCAAAGGCCAGCTGCCAATTTTTGCGAAACAATAGGATCAGATAAACGAATATCGTGTCAGTTGTGAAAAATAAATGCACACCTTAGCACCAGATTTCGTTGGAAAGCCACTGATATAGCGCACTACAAATCGCCGCTATCAGTGGCTTAAAATCTGTCACCATGAATTTACACACAAGGAATATCTTCCTTCTTCCAGATTTGTGCAGCAGCAGCATCGAAAGAAGGGACCGCAAGTTCACACATCGGTCCCCGGCAAGATTCCAACTTTTCGCAGTACACCGCAAGACACCAAAAAACAAGATAATTACACCGGTTCACCTCGATGTATGTGCAGATGTATTTTCTGTATAGGTACGGCCCTTTTGAAAAGGTCTTTTCTTGAGGCCGATCCTGGCCCGTCCGCCGTCGACGTCGGATGGCCAACTCGAGAGCGGCGAAAAGAGGCGACCGCGACACGAGAAATATTTTAATAAGGCACACAGTTATTTCCCGACCTCCAACTTCCCGGACAAGCGGATATTGCACTGTAATTATCTGCAACTATTTGCAAACAGCCGGCAAGCAGGCAAACGGTAGCGTCCCGGCAAGGCCATCGTATTGGCCTTTGCGTTGGAGCCTTAGCTAGGGAAGGTAGGTACTAAATAGAATCCGACCATAACAGGTCATTTTCGACGAAAGATTGAATTCCTTTTCTAGCCAATACTAAAGACAACTTAAGTACCAGCTTGGAGCCTTGGAGAGCAGCTTATTTTCCGGTGCTTTAAAACCATGATATTTTCGTCGCTTGAGAACTACGTTAGTTTTTTTTAAATTTCTGTAATGTGTAAAAGAATATTGCCTTTTCGCCACCAAATTAATAATCCTTCATGTTATTTGAGGAAATTCGTAATGCTGTAGAAAAGAGGGGTGCTTACTATGGCTCGAGTGCTCGTTATGCACTAATTTCTCCTATAATTATTTTCTAAAGACACACATTTTTACTAACAAATTGCCTCTTTTCGCCTTTCTCATTTCTCGCTGCATGAAAAAAATGAACCCCACCGATCTAGAGCAACTTTTTCTCATGGCCCAATGGATATAAATTTTGGGAAATCTTCCACTTTAAAACCCATATTTGTTTTTCCCAGAAGTGGATTAAACCTGTCCATAAACAATAACATGCATTTTACAGCTCCGTCAGTATATCTTCTCGGCCAGTCTACGGAATCATAATTTATTAGCATTTTCATTTGCTCAAACGACATTATAAATTATTGATTGTCTACGCGTGTGCCGCTGCTGTTGCCACTAGCCCCGAAAGAAAAAAAAATACCTTCCCTCCTGAGGGATCTTCGCATATCCACTTTTTTCGCGTTTGCTTCAAATGACACACAGTTCCAGATGTCGAGTTGTTGATGATCATTCGTAACAGGCGGTAATCGCGCAAAAAAAAAACGAACCACAACGAGAAGCTTCAAAACGTAAAGATGTTCGATTTCCAATGTGGTGACAACCGCGTGTCACAAATGCTGGAAACAAACGCACTTCAGTAGCAAACGACAAGCTGGTTCTGTTCGATGTTGCTCAACAAACGCATGTGGCTTGCTGACTGGCTGGCTGGCTGGGAATCGAGCCCAGCGCATTTGTAATTCTGATTATTATTTATTGTCCGCTGCCAAAGGTTTTTCAGTTTTTCTCTCGCGCGTCGTCAAACAGGTGAAAAGTGTTACGTCAGTCAGAAAGTCGTCGAGAATGTAGCTTTTGAAGGACACTTCTTTTTAATCCGTTTAACGAAATGTGACAGTTAGTAAAACTGCACATCAGTTAATTTTTAATGTAAAGGTCATGAAAATAATAAACAAAATCTTCTCACTTAAATAAGTGATTCAGATTGTAGAAGTTTTCTAATATTTTTTTTTAAATACGTGGTCTATTTTTAGAGCTGTTCAATGTGAATCAGGAGTAGGCTGTGGCCGTGGACGACAAGTGTGTTTTTCTAGCTGCCAATTTAAATTACTGGAAAAAAAAATCATTTTTAGTTGTAATTTGTGCTAAAAAATTGTTCAGAAGTTGGATGCTTTGGGTTTGCTATGCGTGGATTCTTGTTCAGTTAATGTCTACAAGCCTTATTTATTCCCAAAAATGATGAATGATGTCTAGCGGCCACAGTACCAGCTGAAGTCGGTGCCGGAGCTGAAAGGAAAGGTACTACAGCATAAGATCATAGTTAAGTAGGTTTATAATTTTAATTATGAACCAACAATTTCTTCTTAATAACATACACGAAAAGGTGTAGATTTTGTGTGCTGATCTGTTTTTAAATGGATACTATAGTCTGCATCCCAGAATTATTTTCGCGCGTAGCCAGGCCGGTCAATTCCGAGATTTTTTTTTAAACCTGGTAAAAGTCGACATCAATACTAATGTTATGAAATCGCTTGGTACATCTTTGTACCTGGAAATAATCACATTTTCGTAGGTGATGGAAAGAATTAGAGGAACATGAGCTATCAAAGAACGAAAGAACATAAGCCGTAAATATCATGAAATTTTCGAAAAAGATACAACGGCTTACCGGCAGGACTTGAACCTGCAATCTCCGCTTCAGTACAACGGCGCGTTAGCCAATTTATCACGGTGAACATGATGAAACCGGCGGACACGAGCAATCGAGCTCTGCCGATCAACTGCTGGAACTTCCATCGAAACACCATGTATATACCGCATGTGATCTTTCCCACTATTGCTCGCTCTTGTTTCCTAACCCCACCAGATTGCGAAATTCGTACACCAACCTGCTGAAAACGTGGGCCAAACTGATTGAAATCTGACAGCTTTCAATAAATTCGAAAAACGTTGCTACAAATTTTCAAAACACCACCCATGTCAATCGAAAGAGGAGATTCTAATGAATCTCTAGGTATATAAAAAGTGATCAGTTTCAGTTTAAATTTTAGACAAATCACGCTATGAAAATCCCGCTATCCCACCGACATGAGGGGGAGTTTGAAAAATGACAAAAAAAATGTGAGTTTCATTACAATATACTGGGCGACTGAGATTTTTTAGGAACCAACTATGTTCTACGAAAACAATAATAAAGTTAACGAAAAAAAACTAAAATTTGAATTGAGAGAATCGGTCCATTGGTAAGCGAGATACAGCAATGCAAAGCCAAAATTAGGTGACTTTTTGAAGTAAGAATTTTTTCTACCGGAAGTTCCGGGATAGCGGCCAAAACTTCCTTTGGACCATCAAAAAATTATACATCCATGGATAGATTTATTCTTGACAATTCCAAATATTATAAAATCTGCGCAATATTTGGAACCTGTCACAAGTTATAAGCATTCTAAAAAGAGCTCTTTTTCGGGACTTTTTTCATTCGGAATCAGCTACTGGTGATTTCGTAAAATATTTTGATTTTATTTTTCGATATTGAAAAACTAGAATAAATTATCTATACAATGAATTAAAATTCATCGAAATCGGTCAATATTTGCGGCTGGGGAGCTTACGCAAACTCTCGGGTCATATAGAACCGAACAGCCTAATTACGGATTTTTTTGAGGGAGCATTTCCGGTGGTCACAGGTAGTTGCCTGGTACTACAGATTGTGTATTTCGTGATTCCCCAGGGAGGTTTTTAAAATCAAATTTTTGCGATTTTTTCTCGAAGAGTTATGATGATTTGAAAGTGCGCTTCGGGTCATATTGACCTGAACGACTTTGGAAGGTTGAAGAGCACAAAAAGAAACCGGTGTTTTTTGTGAAGGCGGATAAGGGTAACTCAGTAGTTATTTTGAATAAAACTGATTACAATCAGTTAATTCAAAGTAAGATCGATGAGGGTCCCTATCGAATCCGCAGAGAGGATCCTTTGCCAGAAATGGTGAAGGAAGTAGAAAAAACACTAAAGGAGTGTGGGCCTATCCTGGGGTTTGCGCCGATCGCATTGAAAGTATCAGCCCCTATCGGCCCCAGAATCAAAGGTTTACCCAAGATTCACAAACCGGGGAATGAAATGAGGGAAATAATTTCAAAAGGATGCCAAACCTTTTAGAACTAGATCGGTAACCAACACTCTTGAATTTGTCAAGAGACTTCAAGCCTCAGGCAACATAGATGAGGATGATATCATGGTTTCATTTGATGTTTCCGCACTATTTTCAAGCGTCCCAGTTAAAGAAGCTTCTAATCTGTTAGAGGATTGTTTGCTTCAACAACATAGTGACAGCACTTGGAGAATCAAAGTGCGAAACTACAAGAAACTTGTTGACTTGTGTATGGGACAGCCATATTTCAAGTTTAGGGATCTGTTCTATAGACAGACAAAAGGGGCTCCAATGGGATACCCGTTGTCTCCGTTTCTTTGTGAACTGTTTATGTCTCATTTGGAAGAAACTCTTGAAAAGCAGGATTTACTACCCGAAAAATGGTGGAGATACGTCGACGATATTTTCTGTGTAGTAAACAAAGATTTTCTTGAGGAACTTCTGACAGCCATAAATGGTTTACATAAGAATATCAAGTTCACTTGTGAAGTGGAAGAGGACAAGAAAATCCCTTTCCTGGACGTTCTTATAGAGAAGAAAATCTTTTCAATTTTGAGATTTACAGGAAACCAACCAATACTATGAAGGTTATCCCGAGCACCTCTAATCATTCATTCGAACATAAGATGGCCGCTTTCCATCATATGATCCACAGAATGAATTCAATTCCTCTCTCAAAAGGGGAAGAAAAGGAACTTCAATATATCTTCCAAACGGCTAATAAGAATGGATATCAATCCAGTTCTATTCAAGCCATCATCAACAAAAAACAAAAAATGCTTTATAGAAAATCTCTCACTACTTTAACTCCAATTCAAAACGAGTTTCAAAAAGCAATGCAATGAACAGTGCTTATCATCAAAGATCAAAATGGCGACCAGTTGGTGTTTACATTTTATAAAACAAAAACAAAAAGGTACCCTACCACAATCTGTCTCAGGAAAAACTCTATTGCATGACTATTCTTCAAGCAATCTTTCGCGAGGCACCACCAGTGATGTCAATTGAATTTACTGTTTACCAATGCCAAAAGACATACCCCTGTTAAACAGCAGGCTCAGTTCCACAGAAGAAACAAAAACTAAGTTGATTTCACAATACAAAATATTCAATTTTCCCATACAAACCGAATAGTTCAAATTTACTCATGTAAACGTTCTTTAAAATTTTGCAAAAAATCATGTATGAGTTTTAAACTCGACGAAGCGCTGTGAATGATTGAAAATTTTAGAAAATAGAAGAGTTCTAGTTTTTTTTTTGAATTTTTTTTGAAAATTCACACGAAGTCATGGTGTCGCGTATAGTGTACGCTGTAGAAGAGATTTTCTGATCAGTTAAAATAATCCAAATAATGCATGTGAGCACATACTTGAAAAAAACTGCGGAGAATTCATGCACCCATGGAAGATTTGTAACATACAACAAATGTGTGAATCAAAATTCACTGAAAGGTCATCCTGGATATGCAATCTTGTCATAAAATCTGTATGAAGAATCTTAAGAATGGAGGGATTAGAAAAGTAAGGTATATGATTTCGTAAATTTTATTAATGATTTCATCCTGCCAAATTCAACGAACATTTGAACACATAAATATTAACTAAACATCCTAGTACAGTGAAGTAGGAACTTTTGTTTGTCTAATATGAACAAAAAAATTGGCTAAAATTTCCTTTATTTAAAGACAATCGTTTTTTAAAAACTCTTTTTCTTCCTTGAATAATGTTTTCAATTCCTCAAATTATTTTCACTCCAATTAATTTACCCATGTATAAATAATAAATAAGTCTCACATTTTTTTTTTTTAAGGTTTTTCTCATCCCTCGTTCAGTAAAAAGGATTATGAATATATGACTGAATAATTTCAAAAAGATTTATTGTAAAAATTAGTTATTGGTTTGATCAGATACAACTTGCAAACAAAGATTTATTTTCAACACGGAAATTTTTTGTTTTGATTCCAGTGTTAAATTTTTAAATTTACGAAATAATTCGAAAATATAAATTACGAACAAAATGAAATTTACAAACAAAATGATATGAAAAAAAGTATTTTGGGATTAGATTTAAAATAAGTATTCGGATTTGAAACTCAAATGGGGTTTTTGTTTAAATTTGAAATTTTAATTCTTCACAAAAATATGTCTACATATTCAAAGCCAAAGTCAGAAACAAGATCAGAATTTTATGTTTGAAACTAGGAAATACTTGCTTTTGAATAAAGTTACAAATTTAAAATCATAATTAAAAAGTACATAGAATCAGTATGTATCAAAAATTCAGGAAAGAAATTAAAAAAAAAGTTGTGAATAAAGATTTGAAAGTAAAAACGTAATATAATATTCAATGTTTTTATTTGAGTTTAAAATGAGAATGCAATGATTAAAAAATGCAGTCAAAAAGTTTCAGGCATATCTGAATAATTTTCCATTGAATTCCCCCCCAATTTCACGTACCTCCTTTAGATATTCGAGACTAATAATATCAAAACTTTTCACACACATAATAAAAAAAAAATCAATACTTTGAGCACAAAACAAAATTCGTACCCGATTGAGTTGAATTAATCACTGGTGATTTTGGGCCAACAATCAAAATTGTCGATTTTTTTTCCAATTCAAAACCGAGTTTCAATGTTAACCCGATCAGGAGGGAAAAACTAAATTATATCAAAATGAGATATTTTGATACTTATTTTTTTCCTATCTAAATAGGTTATTATTCAGTACTCGTAAGATGTTAAAATATCTCAAATTATATCAAAAAATCTATGCGATCATAGCTAAATTTTATCAATTTAAGATATGCTCCTTTCAAGATTATATCTCATTCAGATAGCATAGTTTGATATTGGACAGAACAAAACCTATCAAAATTATAACTTATCAAGATATGAGTGCTTCGAGAAAAATTTCTAGTGAAATGTCAATAAACCACATTATATGCTAAAACCATGTTCCATTTTTGGTTTCCCAAAAATTGGATTCAATTTTATGGATCTGTTGAGCGAAACTCATTAATTCACGGTTTGGGCCGTTGACTTCGATGTCCGTGTTTCATAAAAAGTTGCACGTATATCAAAATATGATATAATCATTTTATTTTAGGACAATCCGAAAAAAATCTTTATCATTGAAAATGAGCTCAACCCCATTCAAGTCTGTCATTCCGAATAAGATATAATTTAGATTGGAGAAACTTAAAATCGAAAATTTTGAGTACTTAATTATAACTGAATCAGATGTAAATATCTTGGTGAGATACGTTTGAGTTATTATTTTGATATGCTCTCCTGATCGGGAAATCTAGTGTACCAACATGTAAGAGAAGCGACGTCTCCCGATCAGGAGGGAAAAACTAAATTATATCAAGATGAGATATTTTGATACTAATTTTTTCCTATCCAAATGAGTTATTATTCAGTACTCGTAGGATGTTAAAATATCTCAAATTATATCAAAAAATCTATACGGGTATAGCTAAATTATATCAATTTTAGATATGCTCCTTTCAAAATTATATCTCGTTCAGATAGCATAGTTTGATATTGGGCAGAACAAAACCTATCAAAATTATAACTTATCAAGATATGAGTGCTTCGAAAAAAATTACTAGTGGAATGTCAATAAACCATATTATTTGCTAAAACCATGTTTCATTTTTGGTTTCCCAAAAATTGGATCCAATTTTAAGGATCTGTTGAGCGAAACTCATTATTGTACGGTTTGGGCCGAATTGACTTCGATGTCCGTGTTTCAGAAAAAGTTGTACATATATTAAAATAAGATATAATCATTTTATTTTGGGACAACCCGAAAAAATTCTTTATTATTGAAAATTATCTCAACTCCATTCAAGTCTGTCAATCAGAATAAGATATAATTCAGATTGGAGAAGCTTGAAATCTAAATTTTTCAGTACTTAATTATAACTGAATCAGATGTTAATATCTTGGTGGGATACGTTCGAGTTATTATTTTGATATGCTCTCCTGATCGGGCTGAAACACAAAATTCCAATCGATGCAAAAGAACTGTCAAAATCGATTCTAATTGATCCGAGCTGTCGTGGAACTTTTAGCTTTCTAATTGAAAACTCTACCAAGGAGAGTGTTGTAATTGCTGTTGTAGTTCAAACACATTATTTTAAAGCTCGTCAAATGAATTTATGATGAGGAGCCATTTTTTCGCTACTCTAGTGGTTCATGTTCGTAGTTAGAAAACTATGTGATTGTTAACAAAATTCAAGTCTTTCATCACGTATTTCGCGATCCACTGGGCATCAAATTCAATATTCTGGATTTACTGAGCGTTCACTTTAGAGCTTGAGCATTGAGCCACAAAACAGTGCTGAAGATGTTTTGTCCAAACTTTCGGCGATGTGGCCAAATATTTTATTTTAAGAGGAATCAGATGTCGCTTCTCTTATATGCAGGTTCACTATTTAAATCTATTTTTTAACGTTTAATAATTTCACTATAAATTTTTAAATCAGTTAGACAAGTCAGATTTTCCTTAATTGTATTTTTGCCTCGATTAAGAGAAAAGTCTTTCTCTAAGCATAAAGCTCCCATGTGAGTTTGCATAGACTGCCCGCCCATTTCGAACGCACAATAACAACCGATTTGAACTCATTATTCTATTTCGAGACACTGCAGACCGCATTCCGATCTGAGGGATTTGGTTTTTTCTTCGAAAATAGTTTCAGAATCCGGGATGCGTACCTAAGCAGTGTATATGCTCTCGACGCATAAGCAAAACAAACAATACAGCTCACACGCGACTGGATGAGAGCATAAAATTAACGCATCACGTTTCACGCGCACACGGTGCGATTTATTTGTCGTTCTTCAAGTTAGAAGTGATGAGACTACTATGACTATTTTTTTTTTCGTTTTTATTGACTAAAGCACATCAAGCAATGGTCAAGCATCGTCGAAAATTTATTAACCATAATTTGTCTTGGAAATTATGGCTTAACGATAATCTGTAAAGGAGTCGAATTCCCATTTATTACGGAGTTTACCAACTGTAAAAAGCTGAATCGTTGTTCAATGAACCAAGCGAAATTGTTGCTGATGAAAGTTTGTTTCTTTTAATGAACATCTTCTAGGAAACCGGTGTGTCACCTAACTCGTCAACTTAGAACCACAGATGCTCGCGTCAACTCGGCCAGCTAAACTGTACTCAATGGAGTAGGAAAAATCCGCGCATACAATGCATCAGACTCGTTTCGGGACGGATCTTATTCAATCTCGGCGGAAGCAAGAAAGTCTCAATGGCTCTGGGGCTGTGTGACTACCGTTTAACGTAAAAAGATTGCTTTCAACTGTGGTGTGGAGTAGTGGTCGACACGTCTGTCTCTTTGCGGATCGTTCCAATGAGAAGCGTGTAGAAAACTGAACGTTATTTCTTCACGCCGCGTGTTTCGTAAACTACCGTTCGTAGGAAAAGAGAACCACTTCAATGGAATGAATTATGGCGTCGGTTCTTGAGGGGCCACACATTAGCCGGAAACGTATGACCCTAGGGGACCATAAAATTAACACAATTGTCAATTGGGATCAGTTTCTAATTAGCTAGTTCGCTCTAATAGTTTGTCGACTGTTTCCTTTGATTTTATGATAGCTTTGTAGAAAAAATATCATAGAGTTGGTAGAAGTTTTCAATCACAATCCACAAAACACGGATTTGTCATGATAAACGATTTACATTATTTGAAAGTTCTGATTGGAATATTCTGGTTATAAATTTTGAAAGCATTGCTAATTCGCGCATCCTCGAGAAAGACATACTTCTCTTGTACCCGCAACATTTTTTTTTATCGTTTCGTCTGAGACGGTTTTCAAAAGAAATGTGTTCATAACGACGTCGTCAAGTTTAAGAAAACGTGCTAAACAAACTTGAGACTCATTTGGAGTCAACCAAATTAGCTGAAATTTGGCAAGAGGCCTTCTGACACGTCAAGGAACGAGTTCAGCCTTTAATGATTAGATTTCGGAACATACCCTTACTTTTGGAACAGCCTAATGCACTGGCAAGATTTTCGGTCAGTTTGAATTATGGATTGTTCATCGAAAACTCAACACAGAGGTTATTTTCCGAGCTGAAATTCGTATTGAAATTCACATGCTGAAGTGAAAATTGTTACAATTCAATAGTCTAAAATTTTCCATTACTGTGTTGAACTCATACTCCTTTTTCTTTTAGCATGGGATTTCCAATGTCCCAATTGAACACTCAATTTGACTAACATTTTAACGAGTGCAAGGTCCAACAAATTTTTCGCGAATCCGCCGGCAGAAGATGTCACTCGCTTTCGCAAGCAATAAATATCCACAACGACAACACACAAATCGAGCAACCAAGCCAAGAAGTCCCAAGAAGCTGTCGAAACAATAAAAGAGTAGCACCGTGGAATGTGAACAACCGGGCGGCTGCCGCGCATCCTCGGGCTCTTCTCCTGGTTCGGAACCCAGAAGGGCATCGGAAATATTTGCGAGGCACTTTCCCACAATTTTAACCTGATCGGGATTTAAATTTTTCGCGAATTGAAACACCGCACACCACAAAGGCAATTGGCAGATTCGGTCAAATCGCCCTATCAGCGACGATCGATGTTGCCGTGTCGATCGGAGGGATACTCCTCCTGGCCGCAGCAGCGTTTCGCTTTTCCGCTGTCCTGTTCCTCGTTTGTTTTTGTGTATTATGGTGAGAGCAAAATTCAGGATTGTTGCCTGATTTGAAGAATTTCTGAAATAAATATAATGTCCGTACCTATTATTAAAAATCTCTTCATTTACATTTATTTATTTATTCAGTCTTTGACTGCCGTCATACAGACCGAGTATTAAAATTAACTTATGTTACAATTGAAATTTTGTTAAATTTTTCAGTAGGTGTGAATTAAGTAAATTTTTATTAGATATATACATGTATAATTTTTTGAAATAAATTAAACCTGCTGTTTCTAGGGATCATCATATTTTTTTCAAAAACATCTTTATTACCGTAAAAATGTTCCGAACAAAATAATCTTAGGGATCTAAGTTGAATCGCCGCTGAAGGCATAAAAATTTAAATCTGAATTCGCATTTTGGCAAGTTATATTGAAAACTAAGTAAAACTTTAATGAGATAGAATATGAAACTGATAACACACTTTTAACATCTATTCGTTTCTTCTACCCAAAGCACTCTAGCATTGACCTGTCCAACTTTCTTTTCTTTTTCATATTCTCTCTCATAAAAAATTCTACTTAGTTTCCAGTATATTTTTTTTTTCAAAATGATGACATTATCAAAAACAACAACAAAAACCCCACCAAGAGCAACAATTTTTATTTCACCGGGCGAACAATGTGAATTATCAGATTTTCATGGTTTTACGATGAAACCAAGCAAACATGAAATCGCTTTAAAAATGATAACTCAAGTCATTAAAAACGTTACTGCGAATCGTAATTCCAACTAACGCCAGTAAAATGTCGTAAAAATCGTTACTCGAAGTTGTATTAAATGGTTTAAATCGGATATGATAAAAAGTCCGCCATATTTGCATATTTTGAAGACGATTTCGTTCCTTTTGTTCTCCCGCGTCTGTCAAAAGAGAGAACAGCTTTGTTGTTCTCTCTGCGACCAGCAGTGCAACCAGATTGCTCAAAATCAGATGGTGTATTTGCAAGAATTGCCCAATGACAGAAGCAGCAAATATTGTCGCTGGCAACAGTTCGCATGCGTTGAGAGAAAAAAAAACTTGTGCTCTCTTGCATTCTTTCAGTATGTATGAATATGGTGTCGAAATCGTATACTCTTATCGCTTTAGCCAGAAGTTGAAAATTTGTATGTATATTGCCTCCACTTTGGTAGGTAAACGCTGTTTTTTCGTGTTTCATACGATCATTCTATAATGTATATAAAACGTATAACAAAGTTGTTGAGAAATATACTTACAAAAATGTTTGCTGGGAATCTGGATGCCCAAAGAACCATAAGCTTTATATTTTTGGGCTTCCCAACGTATGTCGCCATTTTTTTCATGGGGAAGCTTCATAAAAATACCCATTTTTAATGGTTATTTTCGTGAAAATGATGAAATGTATGATCGAAAACTATGAATTCCAATTTGCATTCACTGTATCGATGACTATAATAATCTACAATTTATGGTCTGTGAATCAGCGGGAACAAACCATAAACATTTCGCTGGTTTCCAGCAAAAAAAAATTGCTGTGTAGTATTGTATTTCTAAAGGATTGTAAATGTGCTTTAATTATTTTTAATGTTTCATGTTTTTCATTTTTCATGTTTGGCAACCCTGCCCCGCTAGGATTCGGAATTTGAGGTTATAAGTAGCTTCGAAAGGTTCTACCGATTGTTTGACTTGGTGAAGGTCATTTTCGGGAGTTGTCCGGTTCCCAGAGTGATTTTTCCCTCAGAACATCGGACAACGGATAAGTTATGTGTGAAAGAAACGTTCAACTGATGTTGGCTTTTGGTTTTTTTTGTTGCCGCTTTGTATCCGAAATGTCGATACTGCTGAGGTAGGTTTCTTGGGAAAGTTTGACCGATATATTAGTCAGCGCATTCCTTGAGACGAGTAGCTGTATGCTCTGCCCAGTGAAGGTTACGCTTTTCCGAGAGCCTGGCTAGGGTATGTAGTGCGGAAAAATATCGTTACGGTGAAATACCTACGTCCGTGGAACAGTTACTTCGACCAATTTCAATCATTTTTGCTGCATTTCAACATGTCGCATGACGACTAATTGCTTTATTGAAGATCGCGTTAAGTCGCGGATCGCATCGTATAGGAGACCCAAGTTTGCGCAATGAGCGTATCTGTAGGCCTACCTACAATCTCGCAATGGCTGTCCGTTTTTTTGCAAAGTAAAGTCTGCTGCGCAGTAATAATCGGTATATCTGCACTTTGATTAGTTCCCGTTTGCTAAGTTAAACGCGGCACCGTCTTTAGGGCAAGTGTTTGGATGCGTTTGTTCTTGGAAACGATGCCGCAGCAAGGCGGCGATCATCAATCGAATCATGGCCAGGCCGGCGGTCAAGGGAAGAAAAAAGGAAAATATCCGATTTCTCGGTGGAGCTACAACAACGTCCTTCTAGATGCATGTTCGACGCATGTGCATTTTTGCGATTTCAGTTAAGAAACTTTAGAAAGATAATCATTAGTTCTTTTTAAAACGCCAAAAGTTGATTTTACCTCAACTAAAAATATTTTTTTAAATATTATCTTTTGTAGAGCATTTTTTGAAATTTGTACCCTTGTGAAGTGGTCGCCGACGAAAATGTTATCCACAAAGCAAGTGGCAGCAGGATTGGTTTCTGGAAGAAATGTCGCATCTGCTCTGTTTCTCAATGTGCGTTGAGAAAGTTTCTCTACGCATGGAAGTACGCTTCATTTGTTAAGCCGTCTACGCACAGAGAGTACGCGCTGGTCTAGTTGACGGTGCCTATAGTGCCTACTGATAAATTGATGTTTTGATTTTTTTTTCACTCTCCAATAGCAATTGAAACTGCCAAGGAGCAATATGAGCAACAATTCCTTATTATTTACCTAATTAATTTGAGACTTCCCTGTCAAGGTTTGTTAGAGTTGATGAGAATGATTAATGACGGGCTGTATGTTTTTGTTTTTCCTGTCGGCTCGCTTAATTGCTGCAGTTTGCTTATATCCGGCGGAAGGTGTCTGGTAATTAACTGAATGTTAGTTTTTAATTATATTAAAAACACATATTGTAGTTTTTTTTAATTTATTTTAATTAAATTTCAATAATCTTTTTTTTTTCATCATTTAATTGTACAAAACATACATTTTCTGATGAAGATCGAATAAAAGTAGATTGAAACGTTAAAATAGCGAATGTTCAACCACGGAACCACAAAAAATATTTCCAGCAGTTATTAAAATGGTCGTGATTTTCAACAGTAAATCAAAGCTATTTAAAGAGCTACATTTGTGATATTGTGAGATGTATTGTAAAGTATTGTAAAATTATCCATCACAACTTGGTTCTACTCACATTTTACCCACTTGAAAGTTAATGCGACATTTGACAATATTTTTTTACAATTGCAAAGGCATTCCTAACAGTATTAAATAATCCACGACCAAACTGACAAAAATTAAGAGGGGAATAAGCTAAAAATTTAAAGCCTCTAAAAATTAATCAAAAATGACAAAAATGACAAAAATGACAAAAAAATGACAAAAATGGCAAAAATGACCAAAATGACCAAAATGACAAAAATGACAAAAATGACAAAAATGACAAAAATGACAAAAATGACAAAAATGACAAAAATGACAAAAATGACAAAAATGACAAAAAATGACAAAAATGACAAAAATGACAAAAATGACAAAAATGACAAAAATGACAAAAACGACAAAAATGACAAAAATGACAAAAATGACAAAAATGACAAAAATGACAAAAATGACAAAAATGCCAAAAATGACAAAAATGACAAAAATGACAAAAATGACAAAAATGACAAAAATGACAAAAATGACAAAAATGACAAAAATGACAAAAAAGACAAAAATGACAAAAATGACAAAAATGACAAAAATGAAAAAAATGACAAAAATGACAAAAATGACAAAAATGACAAAAATGACAAAAATGACAAAAATGACAAAAATGACAAAAATGACAAAAATGACAAAAATGACAAAAATGACAAAAATGACAAAAATGACAAAAATGACAAAAATGACAAAAATGACAAAAATGACAAAAATGACAAAAATGACAAAAATGATAAAAATTACAAAAATTACAAAAATGACAAAAATTACAAAAATTACAAAAATTACAAAAACTATAAAAATTACAAAAATTACAAAAATTACAAAAATTACAAAAATGACAAAAATGACAAAAATGACAAAAAAATTAGAAAAATTAGATTTGTATTACTTTTAGTACTTTTTTTAGTTTGTGTTGAGTGTTCTCCAAAAACGAAAACGAGGGGTTTGTCGAGTTGACCGAAAAACTGTGGCATTTCAATATCGTTTACTGCAATACATTTGTTCTGACTTCATTTAATCAGCAACAAGCTTGATTCATTGGAATACATATCAATTTGGCAAATGTATTTGGAAAATTTCACCCCTCTGATATTCCCCCCCTCGTGGCATTCCATTATTGGCGGCTGAAGAATGGGATCCACAGCACTCACGCGTAGATTTATTTATGATTCCCGCCGGGGTCTCGTTCATAAATTGCGCCGGTGAAATCTTCATCATCGGATAAGGAGAAATGCCCGCAACCGTACGCTCATATCCCAAAAATTCGACAATCCTAACCTCTCCCGGTATGTCTCCGCGCCATCTTCATCTCCATCTTCATCCTTAGAACCAGCGATATTTCATCCCCCGCCCCGCAGTCATCTCAAGAGGAGATGAAAAAAGATTAACCTACACGCGTGATGGGCGGCTGCTTAACTCAAAATTCCTCACCTCTCCGTGTTCTTGGCTGATGCGCGGGCGGGTGTGTATGATTCAGATCACATTTCTCTGCATCCTCGCTAAGAAAAGAGGGGGGAGAAAAAGTTATTCATAAAAAAAATGAATCTATAACATCTCACTCTTCACGGTGGGTAGGTAGATCTCGTTCATGCTAGACAGCTCAGCTCAGCTAACTCACGTCCAACGCAGATGTCGCTGTCTCCCCACCACCGTGCTGGGGAATGTATGTTGGTATTTTTAATGAAACTTATCAAATATTTAAGCGTTACTAATATTTCTCTCGTTCCGAAGGCTGTCCGGAGGGAGAACGATGATGGTTCGTTTGTTTGTGTAACATCAAGTTCCTCATGCCCGGGTTGGAAGCAAAAATGAGCCCCCCACTGAAATGGTGGGTAGCTAGTGGAGTAATCTATTGGATTAGTTTTTAGTTATCGTTTTGGCTTAAATCGCATGATTAATACAAATTTATTAACTATTCCCACAAATGTCATCATATCATTTTTTTTTTTGAAAATGTGGATATTTGTTTATTTTACATTCAGTCCGAACAATTCGCCATTAACATCTGTAGCTGCAACATATACTTAACAACTTTTTTCAACAATTAAATTTAAAAAAAATCAAAATAACTTTTGAAGCTAATCCAGTGATAAGCCTTGACAACGATTGAATCAGAGTATATCTCAGGGCAGTAGAGAGATAATGCCGATGGTTTCGAGAACGATGAAGAAGCGTCACGTCAAATTGATTCATGCCAAGCCTTCAAAATCTCTATCCCTCTACGTTACTTTATAGAAGCGTTCCGTGTATTGTACCAAGCGACCGAAGAAGCCTACGCCGCTGCTGCGTATTTTAGTATTCATATTTCCTACCTACCTAAGGGTCCGGCGCCGATTGACCAACGCATAAGGCTGATCTCTACTGCTGGCGATCCGGAGCCAGCGTCTTCACTTGCTGCCAGCCAAGGTTTTCGTCAACTGTGCGGAATTCAGCGGCTAGACTACGCCGCCACGAGCTTCTGGGCCTGTCTCTTCTTCGATGCCCATCTGGATTCCAGTCAAGAGCATCTCTGCAAATCTCGTTTTCATCTCTTCGCAGCGTGTGTCCAATCCATCTCCACTCACGCTCCCGAATCTCGATTTCTAGCGCCCTTTGAGTACACCGGCGATGTAGTTCCTCGTTTGCGATCCAGTTGACAGGCCACCAAGCACGGATGATTTTCCGCAGGCAGCGATTCACAATACGGATTTGACGTTTGAGTTGAAGATTAGGATTTTTATTCAAAGAGAGATCTGGCGTGAGTGCCAGATGTTTCGGAGACTCGCAAACGCACATCGGGCTTTTCTGGTTCGGGTTTCGATGTCTTTTTGATACTCCCATCAGGCGTTACTTGGCTAACAAGATACTGGAAGAACTCCACTTTCTCAATCTGTTGGCCAGCTACCATGAAACTGGAGGCATTTTCTGTGTTGATCTCCATCGAATTGATCTTTCTGACATTGACTTTGAGACCTCCTGCCTTGGAGCTTTCGATGAGGTCTTCGAGTTTGTTCTGCATATCCGGTTGTGTTTGGGCGAGCAAAACAATAGATATCGTTTGCCAGGTCAAGGTCGTTTAGTTGCTCCAATTTCGAAGGATTCTACGGCAATCCTCAGTTTGGTTTACAGTCGATCCATCAAGTCAAGACCTCATCCATAACGATGAGAAAGAGTAGCGGTGATAAGATACATCCTTGTCTCACTCCAGCAGTTACCGGGATTGGATCAGACAAGACACCGACGTGCAGAACGTAATGAGATGGACTATTTTCTTTGTGACTCGTCGCCTTAGAGCCGCCCAGATGTTTTCATGCTTCAGTCGGTCGAATGCTTTTTCGAAATCAATGAACACCAGCATAAGAGAGTTCTGGAATTCGTTGTGATGTGGTCCACACATGATCGGAATCCAGCTTGTTGCCGTCGGATTGTGACATCAAGTTTCTCCTAGATCCTGTTTGGGATCACTTTGCAGAGTTTCTTCGAGACCATTACGAGGATACCCTGCATCCAGTCGGTCGGGAATCCCAGAATCAGCGAAAAAACAGTGCAACATATGCGCTGACAAGGCAGGTTCGGATTTGAACATCTCAGCAGGAATGCAACCGATTCCAGGCGCTTTATTAGATTTCATGTCTTTGATTGCCGCTGCTATTTCAGCCAGCGAGGGCGCTTCCGAGTTAACGCCATTAATGTGACTTACTGTTGGCGTTTCAAGCTGCGGTTTCTGTTGGCCATCGCTATTTGTGACTCGGAAGAGTTGTTGAAAATGCTCAGTCCTACGCTTGAGCTGATATGTTCGATTTGTCAATAGCTGACGTGCTCGATCTTTATGCGGCATTCTTGCATTCACTCTGTTGTGAGCCTACTTGGTTGAATGATTCAACTAAATAAAAGCAATCGAAAGATTCCTTTTAATTCAACCACGGTTGAATTAAAAGGAATCTTTCGATTGCTTTGATTCATTCTTGCATTAGTCTTTGCACCACTAAGGTGGCGAGAAATGGATATCTCCAATGGCGGCGGCTCTTCCTCCCTCTTCGACTAGGGAGTTTATCCATGTTATCTTGTCGCGTCTCGTTTAACTGCCTTTTCCAGCTCCGCATATCGCAAGTGGGCGGCTGCTTTGGCTCAATTCCGACTTTGGCCTTTCTCCGATCATCGACCAACTTCCAGGTTTCATCTGACATCCATTCACTTTTTCTTCCACAGACTTTACCGAGAGCACCATGGCTCGTCGTGATAAATTCTTGATTCCACACCAATGTTCTTCGACTGTTCTGTCTGTCGGCAATTCCGAGGCTCGGGATTCAAGCTGTTCAACGTATGCCCTTTGCACCTCTGGATTCTCCAACCGACTTTCTCCTCGCGCCGTTGGACACGCGCAATTCTCAGTCGTATCTCGCCAATGACGAGGTGATGGTGAGATGCGATGTCTGCGCTTCGTTTGTTGCGGACATCAAGAAGGCTTGTTCTCCATTTTCAGCTGATGCAGATGTGGTCAATTTGATTTTTTGTTCGACCATTTTGGGATACCCAAGTGACCTTATGTGCTGGTCGATGGGGGAAGAGCAATCCACCTATCACCATGTTGTTGTTCCACAAAGTTCTACAAACAGATCTCCGTTTTCGCTCATCTGTCCTAGATCATGACTGTTCAATTGACTGTATAACTGCTCTTTCTTCCGCAAATCGGCAACGTCAATTGGCACATAACACTGGACCAAGGAAAAGTTTCCAAACCGTGTTCTGAATCTGGCTACGATTATTCGTTTGTCTATCGGTTCCCATCTAATGAGGGCCGCATGGGCTTGTGGGCTTAACAGGAACCAACTCCTCGTTCCCGAGTAGCGTGTTCTACTCGTATGCCAGAGTAAAGCAGGACTTGCCCGGACTGTGTCTTGTGCAGGCTTCCGAAAAGTACAGCTTGCTATGACAGCTTTTTTCTTGCCAAACCAACTGTCTGGGTTTTCCTTACCACACGGTTCGCTGCTGTACCGTCGGTAACGAATCGTAATGCTTCGGCTACATCGCACACGTGCGAGAACCCAGGTTGTACCTGAACAATCGGCTCAAAGCATGCGTTGCCGAAAATGTTGTGCTTTAAGCTGTAGCGAACCCAACCGACAGTTCGGTTTTCATCCCTTCATGCCTCCTGTTTCGAAAATAATTTCATCCTAACTGTCGGCTGCAGGGCGTGACAGTTTTTGCAGGACTGTCACGGGTGACTGTCGTGCCCATACCGTACCCATGCCCGACCGTATGCGCTGCTGCTCGGTTCGAATAGCCATCTATTTGCACCGAGCAGCAGCATACGATCGCCACGCAACGCGATGTGTGGTGCCGGTGCAGGTTAGGCGAGAAGGGAAGGGGAGGGTGATTGGGGTGATCACCACCCGCAGTAGCTTCAAGCAAAAGGAAAATTCAAACGTTCGTTTGAAATTAACTCGGCCCGAGCGAATCTCGGCTACAGTCGGACGGAGTAAGTAGTACCTACTGTCATGCGAAATTCAACGCATTGAAAACTGTCACGAAGATTTTCCCAAAACTGTCACGAAGCTTAAAAAACTTTCATACCCACGAGCAAACTCTCGCATGAGGTAAAACAAGCCATCGCTGTACATCGCATGATCGCTCTTTTTAAAACTGTCGGGGAAGAAATATTCGGGAAGCTTTCATCGAGGTGCATGTGCGTCGTTTGCAAGAATACTGTCGTTCGCCAGTACTTTTCGGAAGCCTGGTCTTGTGTTCTCCAGTTTTAGGCCAATGGACTTCGCTCAGTCCCAGAATTTCAAGCTTGAGGCGGCTAACTAGCTTCTCTAGCAAGTTGAGCCAGCTTGCCTTGCTGGGCAAGGGTTAAAACGTTCCAAGTTCCAATTCGTGTCCGTGTTTTCATGCTAACAGTCGTCGCCAAAGTTCCAGGTCGGTCATTTCTTTCGGATTCCGTAAAAATTTTATAAATCGGGAGCAGTAGGTTGTTAGCCTAAGGTCCCTATCCCACGATGGGGCTGCCATCTTGGACTTAGCTGGTGGGAGTCGCATTTCATAAATTTAGGCGCTCGCTGAGAGACAGACGCTGTTTGAACCGCCCCTGACCTGGAGAACAGACGCTTGGTTGATGTTGCACGCCGCTCCTGACCTAGGGAACAGACGAGTGAGGCCACTATCTCAGTCTGCATGCGACCAAAGCTACCCACCGGGGTAGGGTACCCGATCTCCGCTCAGGTTACTCGCATCCCAGCTAGCCAATGGTCAAAAAATGGAATTTTGAAAAAAAACATCCAAAATTTTAAAATTATGAAAATTATGAAAATTTCATAAAATTTTGTGAAATTATAAATTTTTCTGTGATTTCGGTAAACCTTGGCCCTAAGCCCATCCAGCGGAATATTCATACGTGCTTACATTAATTCGGCCTCAAGATCTTGAGGCCTTCTGCTTCATGATCAAACATCAGCCAAATATTTTTCGGCCGAATGTACGGCCTTCAACAGAAGTATGAATGTATTATCAAAAACCTTGCATATTACCTTTGAAACATTGAAGCACAAAAAAATACTCAAAGAGCAAACAAAATGTCTCAATGTGTTTGTTTGAACTATTTCTATTAAATTTAAAAATTTTGTCAAATGTTATTTTATCAATAACTTTATTATCTTAATTTATTGAGGTATAAGGAAAGAGTATATATTTGTTTAAAGATCATCAGATAACTATATTTAAAAGAGTATTTTAAAAGCCACTTAAAAAAAATTGTCGTAAACTCTACGTTGTTTCCTCCATCAAATAGTGTTTCTGTGCATGTTTGTAATAAATTTCGTGCTAAAGCTTACGCCCCTGTTCAAACAATACATACACTCGAGCGAGAGCTCTCAGAAAGGCGCGCATTCCAACCACTCCCAACGAGTGATACCCAACCTCCAAACAAATGAAGACTGTTGAAATGAATATGTTTCAAAAACACAAATATTCCAATGCACTCCATACTTCCCAGTTCCAACTGGGAGCATTATATCAATGTGAATTTTTTGGCGTGCTGCTTAAAGGTGCCGGAGTTAACATTGGGCCTTCATAATTGGCATTACTAGCCTGACCGCGCTGCTGAGCGCTCTCCCACAGACCACCCGTGAGCTACTAGGTCGTTTTGGAAAATCAATTCGAGCCTATGCGTAAGCTTGCTCGTTTGGTTGCGATTAGCCGTTTCGAATCGCTGCTATGTGTGTTGCATTTTTATCTGTACCATTTGCAGGTGTTGGAGATTTAGTAAGAAATACTAAATGTACGTTGATAGCATTCCCGGAGTCATTAGCATCAGATTTCACATTGCCCACACTGCTAATGGGCAATAATGGCATCTTGTTTGGTTCAATAGCGTAACGGTGTGCTGAATTTGTGTTTTATTATAAATCTAAATCGCTAGGTATGCAGGCTGTGCGTATCGATTTCAACGATGATGCCCTGATGCGCACAGCTTTAACTGGAAATGTAGTCACATCAGGTGTAAAAAATTACCATTTGAGAAGTGTTGTAATAGTTGAAAGTTATCTCTAGTCGCTACCAATAATGAGCTACCTATGTGATTACATCACGATGTATTCGAAGGAAAACTTCAAGCAATAATGGATTGCCTAATCAACTGCATTAATCACATATTAGCAAAGATAATTCCAATACACAAGCCTTCTTCTAACTAATCACAAAAAAGGTTCATTTATAGTCAGTGGTTCAAATAAATGTTTATTTTCATAACAACAACTTGTTTTTGTTTTTTATATTTTATAGAAGTTTATCTAAAGCGAGGCCCAAAGCTCGAGGTACTAAAATAGAAGCTCTCTCTCCAAAACGATCGTGTCAATGAGGAAAAACATAAACCACTGTTACGAAAAGTTTGTAAAGATGACAAGCTCGGATAAGACGCACAGAAGGGTTGATTCCGGCACTTTATTGCTTGGGCTGCGTATTTTTCTCCGTTTTAATTAATGAAAAAAAACAAAGGAAGGTGTCCTCGGAAAATGGGGTGCAGCTTTTCGAGTTGGTATCAACACTGTCGGGAGTTTTTTTTCTCCCTCTCTGCCTCCATTCACGCCATGAACATAATAAACCTGGCAATTATGGCGGCAGAGCTTGTAAATTAAGGGTTGATTTTCTCTATCAACATGCTTGCTGCTGCCGGCTGCACCAGGAGGGCCAAGAAAAACGCGCTCTCAAGTCTCAAGTTTATTAACCAACGCGAGTTTGGAGCTTTCACGATATTGTGCTTAAATTAATTAAATTTAGCATTATTACTGCGCGCAGCCAGGCGACAGTAAAATGAAGGTTTTATGGAAATT
The DNA here is from genome assembly GCF_029784155.1 of Uranotaenia lowii. Taxonomy (NCBI): domain Eukaryota; kingdom Metazoa; phylum Arthropoda; class Insecta; order Diptera; family Culicidae; genus Uranotaenia; species Uranotaenia lowii. The sequence goes on along the minus strand of NC_073692.1, from coordinate 82,838,191 downwards.
TATTCTACCGGTGTGAGCATGGAACAGAACAGAAAATAAAAATCTATTTCTAAGGAGAGCTTATTATGCACGGAATGTCTTGACGTAAATTTAACATTGTTGATCTGGAACAGCAAAGACTTGAGCAGTAGATATGTTTTTATAAAATACATATCTTATGAAGAATTGAAATACCTTTCAAGGTATGTTTCTGTAATATGTTTATGAATTGAATTACTTTATATAATTCAAAGCAGCAAAAGATTCAAGAAAATTTCTATAGATGCATGTTCTTCTTACTACTCAGAAAAATCTAGATAAGCTGAAAATTTTATGAAGCGGTTTTTTTTTTCAATGTCTTTTAAAAAGTTAGCTCAACCTACCTTAAATGAGCCAAGATGCAATGGCTGGCATTGGATGTGTTTTAAGGGTTTATCAATTTTATTGTTGATAAACCAGTGGTTCTAGCTGATCCTTTTATTCATCCTCAATATAAAAATAGATATTTTAAATTAAAGTTGTGTAGCCCGAGATATTTGAATCTACGATTCCTTTTAATATTTTTACAAAATTTGCATATTTGGAGCATACCTAACTCAAAACTATTCTACTGAAATTTGAATATCATTTTCGGATTCAGCGCCCGTGATCTTCAGTTTTAAAATGCTGTAAACTAGTGTTATTTATACAAAATTTAAAATAGAAAACGATAAAAAAAATGTCTAACGGGTTTTTATGCGAGGAGGGGCATTCATTATTTCAATTTAGACACGAATGCCATAATGCTGGTAAAGTGTCAAAAATAAAATCTAAAAAAAAAATATTTCAATTGATAGCTATCATGCACGCAAATCGTTTCCAGCAAGGAATGGGACGAAATATTTATATATATATTTATTTCTTGCACACAATAAGGCGCGAATAATATAGACATCAATTAATGCATAAAAGCAAATTTAAATCAAAACTCTATTTTCAAATGATCTTAGAAGTTGTCTTTATAGAGAGGAATTTTTTCCCTTATATTTTCTACATAGAATCTATACAGTGAGCGAAACAAGAATAGTATCACAATGTGTTTCGCTTGTTAAAATATAAATGATTGAAAATCGTAAAAATTTTCTTCAAAAATTTGTTTTAAATTATTCAACGGATAAATCAAGCATATGTATGTTTACTTTTATGGATGAAGCAATTGGCGTTGAGGATCAAAAATATGAATAAAAAAAAAGTAGGTGCGAGATAAGAATACTGTCCAATATGTTTTTCTACAAAAATCAAAATTGTTTCTTGAAGTTTACTGTGTAAAAGTGAATAATAAGGCTTCTTCAAACTATTCCAATCAATAACTGCATTTTAGGCATTTTCTAGAATTCCAATAGCTTTAAAGAGATTTTGAGTGATTGTCCCCTAGTACCAAGGAATTTGACAATGGGGGTGGTATATTCTTGTGCTGCTGGTGAGATTTTGCAAATCCAGAAATGCTTTCTTCAGCGCCCAGCAAACATGAAATCGTATCGGAAATGTTAGCTCAAGTCGTTTGCAATGGTGTTGCGAATCAAAATTCCAACTGCATAGTGAAAATGTCGTCTGAAGTCAGTTTAAATTGGATATGATAGAAAGTCCGCCATCTTTGTATATTTTGAAATGCTTTTGCTCTCGCGCGGGCTTCAAGCGAGAAAGTCATCGTCATGTTCTCTCTGCAACCAGCAGTAAATCCAGATGGCTAAAAACCAAATGGAAATTGTGCAATATTGACCAATGAGAGAACTTGAAAACATTGTCGCTGGCAACAGTTTGAAGGCTTTGAGAGCAAAATCTTGCCCTCCCTTGCATTTTTCGGATAGGTACGAATAAGGTGTCAGAATAAGTCGGATAACGCCCAATTGATCGCTGTAGAAAGAAATGAAATTTATGTTTGTATATTGCCTTTGGTAGGTGAATGTTGTTTTTTTTTTTCAACTTTTAACGATCGTTTTATAATGTATATGGAACGTATTTTAAAACAACATAGAAATATAGCTACCAGACATGTTAAAATCGTGAGTCTACATACTCGCACTTTGCCATATTTGCAGATCGATTTTATTTCGTTAAACTCAAACTGCAAGATGCTATCGGTAAGTTGCACTCGGACGGAAAGCATCAGTAAATTAACGTACAGTGTACAGTTCAGCGTTTCAGGAATTGCCTGATTTTTGAAGGTCCATCTTGATAACCTGATAAGCCTCGTCTTTTCTCTGATTTTTTGGTATTCACATAAAATGTGTACAGATCCGTTCAAAACTCAATAGAAATTCAGTGCTTGCTTGTCGTCACTCCAGCTTTGAACTTCACACTCTGTTGGATTCAGATCTTCTATCAATGTTTTATAACTGGTTTTGGAAAATTTTGGCGTCCTGAACTCAATTTTCTTGTCAGATTTTGTCTATCGCGTCCAGTTTAACTGACGTTTAAAAAAACAGTTTTATGATAAATCAATCATTGATATCATTTTATTATTTTTTACTTCTTTGTTGAAGACTTCAAAGCGTTTTGACTGATACTTTAAAAAATATCTATAATTTATTTTGGTTTTAAATTTTATAGGAATTTCGATTTAATAGAACGGGGAAAAAATGAATAAAATTTCCTTAACTTCAAAGTCAAAATTAAATTAACTTCAAAGTAAATACCTAAATACTGGACGTTTTACGGAAAAACATATCATGTTTTCACCCAACAATCAGACAATATTGTCGCCGAACCCCCAAACCGGAGTTTTTGCCAACATCAGCGACGGCGATATCACTGACGATATTGCATGTTGACCTGACATCTATCAAACATCTTCCTCGTGTCGGAAACAAACAAGAGAAAAGGTTGCCGATTGACGAGGTGTTCGGTGAATTTTTCATCGTCGCTAGTTGGCACGGTTGCCAATCACCAGCGCGAATACTTCAGATTTTAAATGCATAGACAATAGCATAATCTTCAAAGTAATAAGTATAGAAACGGAATGAATGATTGATTTATTTTTCAAAGTCTGAATGATCTTGGCGTGATCCTCGTTGCGCAGCTTACTTTCAACAGTCAACGCTCTTCAGTTATCAACAAAGCGAATCGTCAGCTCGGCTTCATCACCAAAGTGTCACGTGAATTCAAAGATCCTTTGTGCTTGAAATCACTGTACTGCGCCCTCGTCAGATCTATAACTGAGCATGCTGCTGTAGTTTGGGCTCCGTATCAACTAAATTGGATCTTGAGGATTGAACGTGTACAGAAGCGGTTTATCAGATTCGCCTTGCGACACCTGCCTTGGCGTCATCCCGAAGATCTTCCAGCATATTCAGATCGGTGTCAGCTTTTGGGTCTCGAAACCCTCGAATGTCGCCGAAAGACTCAACAGGCTTCTTTCGTTGTTAAGATTATAAATGGAGAAGTTCAATCGCCAAATCTTCTAAGGATGATAAACCTCAGTGCCCCATCGAGAACTCTGCGATATAATTCGTTGCTGTCGCATCAAATCCACCGAACATCGTATGGCTACAATGAACCACTCAGTGCAATAATGCGTATGTTTCAGGATGCTGAGCACTTGCATCAGTTCGAAGAATCATCCAGCCGATTTATTCGTCGAATTCGTCAGTCCAAATTGTTTTACTAATTTGATTGTAACTAAATCTTTTCATTTAAACATTTATGTTCGATGAATTCAATTATAATAAATAAATGAATAAATAAAGTCAGCAACTTAGACAAATGTACATTTTATACAAATTAATTGAATAGAAGACTAATGACTGAAAAATATGATTGTCATATACAAACATTTCTATAGAAATCGGATTTTTTAAAAGTTTAAATAACGGTTTTTGCGAATCTATTGCTACGAAAACTTTTAAAATCCGTCACATTTAAGCTTAACTTTGCGAGAACTACTATAATTTTTTTTTTCAAAAACCTTTCCTTAGTCTCTCAAATATTAAAGTTTGAATAAAACAAGTTCAAAAAGGTAAATTTCCAAAAAAAACTGCTGAATCACATATCACATACTTGAAAATCGCATCGTGAAAATCGCGTTCGTGCGCATTTTGTGTTCGGTAAGCTTCGTTCTGTTGTTTCGTTGTGAAGTTTTGTTTCTGCGATCAGAGATCAGGCACATTGATTTTTCAGGATTTGCCTGATTTTCCGAGGCTCAGTCTGACAACCTGATAAGCCATTGATTTTGCCTGATTTTTGAAAATATGCCTGATTTTGCCTGATTTTTACGAATGTGATGAAAAATGGGTAGTAAGAAATTGGATTAGGAACTATTGCTGAATTTATAAAGTGAAAATGTGGCTGAATCAAAGCAACCAAAGGTTCCCTTTAATTTATATTTAAAAAAGGGAATTAAAGGGAATCTTTCAATTGCTGTGGTTCAGTAGAATTATTCAACCAAGTAGGCTCACTAAACATATTAGTAATTAGAGTGAAAATGTGGAGTCATGACCAAAAAAAAGGTCATCACTTTGAGCGTAATATCTGTTACTTTTACGTAGCCTGATTTAGCCTGATTTACATTTAACCAGTTCCCAGATTTTTGAAAAAAAAAATGTTGGCAACCCTGTCTGCGATGCTTCGAAATCATCAATGTAGAACTGTTCTCTTCGTTTTGTGCGCTTTGACGTAATGATTGGAACGAAGATAAAATCAATCTGCACATAAAACATTAAACTAGGACGAAATCAGAAGAGCGATTTTTTCCGAAGCGAGTTTACGCATGCCTGATGTATGTATGTATGTATGTAGATAATCCATAATGGGTGTACAAATTCACCGCAGTTTCGCCAACGTATGCGCTGAATTGTTCGGCTAATCTTCGATGCAAATCACCACATACCCGACATCATGGCTTCGTGTGAACTGTCATGTAATTTTTTTTTTTAAGTTTTATTAACGACACTTTACCATCCTTATGGCATTCGTGTCGAGGAACTGTCATGTAATGAATGTGTTTTATGTATGTGTGAGTTTTATTTTGGAGAACGAGACAATCAGTTTCGCAACCGCAAAATTCATCACATTTTAAGTGTTACGAAGTGTTCCGCACTCGTGTATATACCTGGCCAGCTTGCAACTGATTGAACATTCTTATTATATAGTCAGATATAGGAGGAAACACATCTTATCTTACTGATGGGATTCGAACCCAAAAGTTTTCTTGCCGATACCGGGAATCGAACCCCCTGGCATACCAAAACCAGACTCGCGCCAGCCTATCCGCTAGACCACATCGGCGCTGTGCGAGTTTATGCATGCCTGATAGCAACAAAAATGTTTTCTGGGCGTGAACTCCAACAAAATTCTGTTGGAAGATTACTTCGGAATGATGAATGTGGGCCTAAATTAATCCAGGAAATCAATGTTGAGACTGTGTGGTTAACTGAAAAAAAAAGTTTTGAATTTATTTTTACCGATTTAAAATTAACCCAGAACGGTTTTTTATCATTTCACGTCATAATAACGACGAAATTAAGTAATTTGATGAATTATTACAGCTCAAATGTCAAATTCCTTGCTGCTAGATGAAAACTTCTTAAAACCCCTTTTAAAACGTTTGGAATACTTGAAAACGCCTAAAATGCAGTTATCTATTCAAATAGTTCACAGAAGCCTGTTTATTCACTTTTGTACAGAATTTTTTTAGGATAATCTTGATTTTTGGGTTAGTGGTACTATTCTTATTTCGCACTTTTATTCATATTTTTGGTCTTCAACGCCAATTTCTTCTTCAAAAAAAAAAGTAAATTCATGCTCGATTTATTCGTTGAACAATTTAAAACAAATTTTTGAAGAAAATTATGACGATTTTCAATTATTCATATTTTAATGAGCAAAAAATATATATATATATTTTATCAATTACAAATACCGAAATACCGAATTTAAAAAAAACGGTAAAACCGACCACCCTAGATACCTCGTACTTGATCCGCAATGTGCTTATCCATAAAACTTGTTATTACATACAAACTTTTGACATTTCATAATCATGTTGTTTAATAAAGGAAACATAATGAAACTCAAGCAGTCAGTTTATTTTTAACTCAACAATTTAGCTGTTTTATAATTTTAATATGGATGTTTTGTAAACAAGTTTTATTATTGCTTTATAGCTATCTAGTAAACTCCTATATAGAACCTGATGAAAATTTTATTTAAGAGTTTTGTAACGTTTAGGGTATTTTTCTATATTTTATTTGATTTGTATAAAAATTGTTGATACTTACGGTTTCCTTCAGCAGCAGCACAGCGGCACAGCAGCAAACTTTCGCTGCCACGAGCGAAACCAAAACAGTTCGTTTTGGTTCCGCATGCTTTGAGTCAATTCGCAATTGAAACAATAGCGGTGATGATTGATGATGACAGCTGATGATGGTAAACACGGTATAAATGTTTACATCATCACACGGTTAAGCGAGACAACACAAATTGGGTTCGTGGTAACTCACCAGTGTTGCCAGATATTCTGAGTGGTTAGCTCAGAATATCACACGAAAATGAGAAAACTAATAAGTGAGGATATCATTTCAGTGAATATTGTAAATAGCTATCGCTTATGTTATAAGTAGTTCTTTAAGGACTTGACCTGCGTTTTCAACAGGTTATGGGCCCAGATACGTCTGGATTTTTGGAAATACGAGTTAGTGAGAGGGGTACTCTCAAGTTTACCAGACTTGCGGTTAGCAAGTGCTTCAGCAGCCAGCGCAGTAGGACCAGCCAGGTCGAGGAGCCAGCCACCAGCCAGAGGACCACCGAAGAGGGCCAGCCAGCTGATGTTGGACCAATCAGCGCCGAGACGAGCCAACCTAGGGTCCCCGAGCCAGCGGAGATGGACCAGCCAGGGCAGAGGCCAGGCAGCCAAGAGTCCACGGCCAGCCAGGAGGTATCGCCAGAGTCCGGGGAGGTTCGCGGATTGAGAGGGTTACTCTCGACGCCGTCACGAGCCACGTTGCGGTTAGCAAGCGTGAGCTCACGACCGACGGCCGGGAGGAGTCCCAGGATCCGCAACCGAGAAGGTACAGCGCGAAGGTCGATATATCCACCCCGGAAATATTGGGTGGAGCTGATAGCCGAGAGGGTTACTCTCGTGCTGTGGTTGTGCGCTGTGGTCAGCAGCTATGAGCTGATCAAATCGCAGAAAACCACCAGCGCAGAGGATCGTCAGCGCAGAGGCCACGAGATGCTTCAGGTCAGCCAGAAGGTGCCACTGAAGTTCGAGGTCGGGAAGTCGAGTTCCGAGAGGGTAACTCTCGATGCCGACACGAACCGCGCTGCGGTTAGCAGCATGGTTTCATTTCCGACGGCAAGGAGGAGTTTCAGGATCCGCAATTGGGCTGCGCAGGGGAGGAAAGGTCCAGCTGCAGCAACACGCCGGATTAATTGGGTGGTGCTAATAGCCGAGAGGGTTACTCTCGTGCTCTTGTTTTGCGCTGTGGTCAGAAGTTTTGAACTGATCCAAGCGCAGAGGATCACCAGCGTAGAGAATCGGCAGTGCAGAGGCCAGGAGATACTCCAGGTCAGCCAGAAGGTGCCAATGGAGTTCGAGGCATGGAAGTCGGGTTCCGAGAGGGTTACTCTCGATGCCGACACAAACCGAGCTGCGGTAAGCAGCGTGAGTTTATTTCCGACGGCCGGGAGGAGGACTCTCGGGATCTGTAACCAGGATTGGTCAGGTCCGAATGCTCCAGATGGAGGATTAGCCCGTATCGGAGATTGGAAGAAGGTTACTCTCGTGATGTGGAGCTACGCTGCGATCAGTACGCGTGAGCTTATCCAAGCCTACAGTATGGTTTTTCTGTGGCTTTGGAGATGTTTTGGGCGACGGTTAGTTGCCAGCAACTTCAGTAACGCATCAGAGCCAGACCGGGCTCATGCTGCTGAACGTTGCTCTCCGGCTTTTTGGAGCGCTCGAAGCATTGAAGCAGCGGGACGAAAGTCTATGGAGCTGCAATTCGAGAAGATCGTTCTCATGCTTTTAAGCTGCGCTGTGGTTAGCATGCGCGAGCTTGTCTTCGATATTTGGAAGTTGTTCCGGGTGCTGCGGAGGAGGTGGTTCAGGCGACGGTTAGTTGCCAGCGATTTCAACCACTTCTTGATTTTTGCGGCATTTAGGACGAGTGCTGCCGATCGAAGTCAGGCTAATTCTCGGAGCCACCGAGAGAGGGCTTTGTTAGCTACAAGAGGATGCTTTTCTAGGGTTACCAGAACACAACACTCAAGATATGTTGTACGATCGCACGCTGAGGTTATCAGCCACCAGAGTCAACGCAAAATTAGCGATTCTGGTGCCCGTCAGCGTAGGGTGCGAAACGAGAGCGACTTCAAAGGTAGCAATGACGACGATGACGATGATGATCAAGATTCCGTCAATCCAGAACCTGCCAAGAAACGCAGCCAGCGAACACGAGAAGCTAATCAACGCTACGTGGTTAACGTAGCCGCTAATGATAAGGAAGAGCAACTTCGAATCGTCAGTAAGCTCAAGGGCCAAAGGGACTGCTTTTTTTCCGGAACACCACCGCAGCCATGAAAGGAACGAGATTCGGGCTGAACGAAGTGAGGTTATCACTGAGCAGCCGTTCAACGATTTGATCGGTTGTTTGCAGTTTTTGAGGCCGAACATCAGTGCTGCGGTTGGCGTACTAAGCAGCTATCGAGCAGCCCTGGATGAGAGCGAGATTTGGGAAGCGGTTAGCTTAACCCAGGTTACAGGAAACCCATTCTGTTTCTGACACGAATGTTCGGTTGCCGCAGCAGAACGATGGTGAGGTTATCACCGAGCAGCCGTTCAACGATCTGATCGATTGTTTGTAGTCATCTTGGAGTTTAAACATCAGTGCTGCGGTTAGCGCACTTTGCAAATACCAGGCCAGCCCGGCGGATAGGCGTTGGTCAGGTCTAAAGCGTGTTCTGCAATACCTTCGACGTATGACCGATATGTCGTTGGTATGCCGCAGAAACGAGAAATAGAAACCACTCATCGGATATGCTGATGCAGATTTTGCCAACGACTCAGATGATCGAAGATCTGTATCAGGTTACGCTTACATGATCTTCGGGAATCTAGTTTCGTGGTCAACGAAACGTCAGCAGACGGTCAGTCTGTCGTCGACCGAAGCTGAGATAGGAGCCCTTTGCCATGCGGTCAAGGAAGGTTTGTGGTTAACAAACTTCCTTGGTGAATTGGATGTGGTTAGCACTCCTTTCACGTTAATGGAAGACAACATCCCTTGCATCCAGTATCTGGAAGAGGCGCGGACTCATCAGCGGATGAAGCATCTGGATGTGAAGTATGCTTTCATCAGAGACATCATAAGAAGCGGTCAGCTATCTTTGCGACACATCTCCACTGAGGATCAGCCAGCTGATGCGTTCACGAAGGCGTTACCAAGGGCGAGGCACGCGAAGCTGTTGAGCATTCTCAATCTGCGAATTGAGGGGAGGTGTTGATACTTACGGTTTCCTTCAGCAGCAGCACAGCGGCACAGCAGCAAACTTTCGCTGCCACGAGCGAAACCAAAACAGTTCGTTTTGGTTCCGCATGCTTTGAGTCAATTCGCAATTGAAACAATAGCGGTGATGATTGATGATGACAGCTGATGATGGTAAACACGGTATAAATGTTTACATCATCACACGGTTAAGCGAGACAACACAAATTGGGTTCGTGGTAACTCACCAGTGTTGCCAGATATTCTGAGTGGTTAGCTCAGAATATCACACGAAAATGAGAAAACTAATAAGTGAGGATATCACTTCAGTGAATATTGTAAATAGCTATTGCTTATGTTATAAGTAGTTCTTTAAGGACTTGACGAACAAAATGAATAAAGATCAACTCTATTCCACCACTGAAACCTGCGTTTTCAACAAAAATAAAACATCTCCGCGAATAACTCATTAAATAATTAAAATTGTTGGTAGATCTTATGATGTCAAAAAAGCATCAAATTAACTGCTGAATAATATTACACAACCCGATTCCTATTATGTATTTGTGAATCAAACTAATGACAGCGATATGAGTAGAAATGGAGATATACGTCTTAGAACACAATACAACGTTACCTACAAGATCAGCTGTAATAAAAGCATTTCAACAATTTTGAAAAGTGCGACCGGACCAGGTATCGCCAAGACTAATGTGCATTCCGCTTGAATTCGAATCATTCGAAAATTATCCGGGAATGTCGTTAAACTCGTTGCCAGGACAAGATGCTTCGCTCTTTCTCCGCCGGCTCTATGAAATTCATCACCTGCCTTGCCTGCCTTCCTTCCACTTTTCATAAACGTTCTGGTTCTGCTCGGACAACTCAGGTAGGTGGCGGTCTCTCGTTTTGTTTCTGTTTGATATAATAATAAGTTCTGATCGGGCCGCGTATTGTGACACAAAGTAGAATTTAATTTTCGACCCGTTTTTAGGTTTTCTACCACCTTCGTAGACAGCTAAATAGGGCTTGAATTCTGTTTTAGTTTTTTGAACCTATCATAGGTGAAGGTGATTTTGAGCTTGGCGTTATGGCAATGTTCATCGTTATCTTAACGACCTTCAGCGGCTTTTCGGATGGGTTGAAAACGGAGTTGTCTCTATTATAGATTAGAAGCAAGTTTCCGTATTGTATTAAGTCCTGATGCGGGGTGGTCTGTGGTCCAAAACATTACTGCGAGGCTCGAATGGATCCAATTCAAATTTTATCGCTCTCGGGAAAAACGATGAAAACAAAAGCTTTCGGCAACATCTCAAACCAAATTTATCTCGCAAATGAACGGTGTGGTAGCGGCGGTTTCTTCAATCCCAATCAGAAGAAGACGATATCAAAAGTTTAACACGCTACCGGGGGCGCTGATTGTCGTTATGTTTATATAGGCCGGTATAAAACGCTTCGATACTTATCCTCGGATGCTTCTTGGGTGGTGAGCCACTTCAACTGGGAGCTAACAGGAACCCAATTCGATACTCCGATGTAAATCAAACCCGTAACGAAGCGCACGATGCCGATTGAGGGTTTCCCGAAAATGGTTTCAGCCACCACAACCTTCAATTCCGGTGCGGCGAGAAGAATGTTTCCCGATATCGCGGCTTGAAGTGAGCATAAAATAAAATTGTTATCAACTCAATTATGATAACGACCTAATTCAGCTCCCATTCGGCAGGCTGCATCAATTGGACCCCGACCTCGAAGATTCTCAATGGAACCGTAAGATCGCCGGAGGACCACCGCCAAGAATGCCGTGAATAAGGCCCAACAAAACGAGGAAAGTGATATTAGCGAATGCCAGTTCAATATTAATGCGAAATAAAGCTCGAATAAAATTAATTCCAGAGTGGTGAGGAATTGATAAGCATGAATATTTATTGGCGCTCGCGTTCTTCGCGGTAAACATACGTCCGCTTGGGTCAACCAGAAAAGTAAAAACGATTTGCGATTGCTGCGAAACTGTGGGAGTGTTCTGTCTTTTTTCCATCTCCTGATGCTACACGGAATACAACTATCTACTACCAATCAATGCTCCATTTTAGCCGATCGTCGGCTGGTTATTGCTTTATTTATAGCAATGTTGGATTTCTGGTACAAATCCGAACACAAGAAGCTCATTTGAATTTTAAATATTTTCCTGTTGCTTGACCGGGTGGGATTTTGTGTGATGCTGAACGGATGCTCAAATGCTCAGCTCGCTGCTGTGAGAAGAAGCATCCATATCGAACCGAGGTTTAGGTGAATTCAATTTGTATTTTGCATGCCGACTGGGTGGAATTCGATCGGCAACTTCTGGTTTTTGGTTTCCGAAAATTACAAACAGGGAGCTTTATCGATTTGGAATTGTGTGATGGTTTCTGGAGAAGATATTTGCGATTGGTGACTCAAAAAAATGCAAGGCTACAATGAGCAGGGCCTTTTTTATAGAACAAGTATTAGTGCTACCGAAGCTAAGCACTGATTTTAAGCGCAAAATTGTAATACAAAAAATAGCCCAAAATATCTACGAATCAGTTGGCCCATGCACTGTACAAATAGGTGCAAATACGGAAACAGCTTTATAAACAACTAAACTTAACAATCAAGATTAAAACTGGCCAAATGCTTGCCCAAATAGTACCAGGCATAATCAAGTATGGCCGTAAGAACGGGAGGGAGGGCGGGGTTGGTGGTTAACATCCGTCCCCCCCCCCCCCCTTCGCCCACGGCCCTATAAGCTCCTAGGATAAACAAGCGAAGTACTCTATTCTACAATCAAAATTTTAACAAAAATTCCGCCAATGAAAATATATGGCTATAAAGCCAAGTTTTATGGTCAAGATCACAAATTGATGTTAAACTGGACCAATGTGACTCTCCCTTGGATTTGATCACGCATGCCAAAATTTTAATAGGAGCATATGTGCATATGTTTAAATAACTGTTTCGAAAGATTTAGGCGTCATGGATTCAAATATTTCGTCAAGATTTGGTGCAATGGCTCGTAAGTTTAAAAAATCGAGCGATTTTTATTTTCAGTTAATAAATTAATATATCTACATGTAGAGACGAACCAGCCAAAGGTTAAAAGTCTCTATGATAAAGATAAAAAAATACCTACATTGCAACCAAATACTGATTAAAGGATCCAGATTTTGCCTAGATTTTCTAATTTCAGATATACAATGCAATGCTTTAGGACAAGGTTACCAGAATTTTTTCAGATCGTATCCTGCCGAACAAAAAAGGGCAAATTGAACTAAAAAGCTGGCAAAAACGAGCAGTTGATTTCAAAATTTTCTTTTGAACTCAATAACTGGGCAATATTCGGGCAAATTTGAAAAAATTAATCATAAATTATTGCTTGAAAATCAAGAAGAAAAACTATTATTCTAATCAAAAGTGTATCAACCGAAGTTCAATTGTATTGTAGGCTACCATGAAATCGTTCATGTTAATTTTGACAAAACTTGTTCAAAAATTCATTTTTGGTCACAAAAATTAAAAAAATATATAGTTACTCGTTTAAAGTCTTTTGTTTGTTTTTGCAAATAAAGTGAAAAAATCCGGGAAAATCCGAAAATTTTTCCACAACATCCGGACAACCGGACCGTTCTTAAATTTTGAACTAAATATCCGGGCAAGTCCAGATATAACCGGGCAATCTGACAAGCTCAATTTAGAAAAAAAAATAGGCGTTTTGGTTTGATTTAAATTTATTTAACAACTATATACCTAGAAGACCGCTAAACGATTTGTTATCGAGTATATATAAGATTCATTTTGATTTAAGTTTTTAGGAAATTTGGTCAAATTCTTTTTTTTTCATAAAGCAATTCAAAAACCAAAAAGAACAGTTCTATAACTTTATCTCAGAAGTTAAAATAACTCGCAGTCATCGAGAAATTAATCATTCAATCAAGACCATTATTTTCAATGGCTATGTTACATGTTCCAGTTATTTAAAAAAATTACGCAAATTTTCAACACTCCTAAACTAGTCAAAATCAGTTCTTAATTTTTTCGCACCAATGTGGTTTTTGGTTGCCTTATGCTATCAGAAATTGCTCCATTTCATAATTTTTAAATTTTTTCTCAAACATCGTTTCGAAATATAGGGAAAATTGTGTCCTTCAAGGAATAAAAAACTTTTTTTCATTTTATGCATACCCTCTTCGTTGCAAAATTGTTACTATTCTGAACAAATGATTAAAATTTTATTTCATTCGTTTCAGATGGAAAAAAGTTTTAACATTTAATTATTTCCCCAAATTCATTTCAGAATTGTTGAAAACACAATATTTTCAAATAACTATTCTGAAAAATACCTATAACAAAATAATAGAATCAAATCCAAGTTTTCAAATCGGTTTTCAGTTCATAGAAATTCTATAACAAAAACTTTATCACAAATATGTGTTTTTAGAACAAAAAGTTGCAAAAAAAGAATCCATAAAATTTCTTTAGGAAAACACTAATGATTGTACTAATGTGAAGAAACTATGGAAAAATAAACAATTGAAAAGCTTCTTAAAATTTTCTTCAATCCAACAAAAAGTGATTTTTTTATCTAATAATTTTTATTTATTTATTCCGAGAGGTCCTTAATGAGCTCATTTGTCATTAATCTCAACTTCCTGGTATACAAAATACGAAATTTATTTGACAATCGTTTTTAAACAAAATGACAAAAATGACAAAATTGACAAAATTGACAAAATTGACAAAAATGACAAAAATGACAAAAATGAAAAAAATTACGAAAATGACAAAAATGACAAAAATGACAAAAATAACAAAAATGACAAAAATGACAAAAATGACAAAAATGACAAAAATGACAAAAATGACAAAAATGACAAAAATGACAAAAATGACAAAAATGACAAAAATGACAAAAATGACCAAAATGACAAAAATGACAAAAATGACAAAAATGACAAAAATGACAAAAATGACAAAAATGACAAAAAATGACAAAAATGACAAAAATGACAAAAATGACAATAATGACAAAAATGACAAAAATGACAAAAATGACAATAATGACAAAAATGACAAAAATGACAATAATGACAAAAATGACAAAAATGACAATAATGACAATAATGACAAAAATGACAAAAATGACAAAAATGACAAAAAAAAAAATACAAAAAATACAAAAATTTCAAAAAGTTAACAGAATGACAAAAATTACAAAAATTACGAAAATTACAAAAATTACAAAAATTACAAAAATTACAAAAATTACAAAAATGACTAAAATGACAAAAATGACAAAAATGACAAAAATTACAAAAATTACAAAAATTACAAAAATTACAAAAATTACAAAAATTACAAAAATTACAAAAATTACAAAAATTACAAAAATTACAAAAATTACAAAAATTACAAAAATTACAAAAATTACAAAAATTTCAAAAATTACAAAAATTACAAAAATTACAAAAATTACAAAAATTACAAAAATTACAAAAATTACAAAAATTACAAAAATTACAAAAATTACAAAAATTACAAAAATTACAAAAATTACAAAAATTACAAAAATTACAAAAATTACAAAAATTACAAAAATTACAAAAATTACAAAAATTTCAAAAATTTCAAAAATTACAAAAATTACAAAAATTACAAAAATTACAAAAATTACAAAAATTACAAAAGTTACAAAAATTACAAAAATTACAAAAATTACAAAAATTACAAAAATTACAAAAATTACAAAAATTACAAAAATGGCAAAAACTTCAAATATGTTTTATTTATGCGTCTGTTTATTAACAAAAATTACAGCAACTTATAAGCACTCACCAAAAAAACCTCTTAATCGTTGCTACTTTCTAAATCCCTCTCAATAAAAAGTTTAATAAGTCATGTTATTAATTCCGATATCAGTTTCACAATAAAGGCCAAATAATCAACAAAAATTATGCTTGGCTCCGTTACACTTGTCCTAGCATCGATTTTATTGACCATAACATAAGGAAGGAACACGTGCGGCAGGAAGCGGCTTTTCTAGCTTCCTGCCTCATTTTCCGAACTCATCCAGATGCGTCTTTTCCCTACGATAATTTTTAACAAGTAAAGGATGACGTGAACCAAGTGAAGAGTAAGCTCAAAATGAAAAAGTTAAATTTATTCATGACACGAACGGAATAAAATCTTTCATCCCGAAGTGCTGCATACTGGGTCAAATTAAAATCTTCCCCGTCCACTTTCATCTTCAGTCAGTGCCCATATCATGACGCTGAATAGTGCAATAAAAGCAATAATAGATCAAATCATACACATACTTTGGCTACCATAAGCTTCCCATTGAACAAATCGTCACCAGCCAGGACTAGAGGGTATTTTTTTTTCTTGCTTCCTTCCTTCAACCCATTGTTGGGCGTCAAAGGAAAAGCAAGTATTTGATTGCGATTTTCACATCCCTTGGCTTAGAAAAGGGTGAAATCTTCCGCTGAGCATATGTAACAGTAGGGAAGGGAGAATTTGTTGGTTTGCTCCCATTGAATGTTGGCAAAAGGGCAGGGGTTGTTTTATTTGCTTTTTTAATAAAAATCAGATTAGTTAAGGAGCATTTAGCGTCATGCAGCTAGGATTCGATACGATTGCAGGTGTCAGACTCTGGTATAAAAACCCAGAACTTTAAAATCGAAAACCGAGAATCGTTGAGCAAAAGAGTAATATGTTTTTAAGCTTTTGAACTAACAGATATTCTAAAAATCTATTTAGATTGATTTTTGTGTGGACTTAAAGTGCTGAGTATAAAATTGATTTTAAAGTTACAATTTAACCCTGCTTTTCGTGTAGTCATTAACAACACATATTTTTTAAGTGAAAAGTCTTGTTTTTAATTTTTTTATGACCACATAAAGTAATGTTCTGTTTAAAATGTTTCTAAGAGGAATAAAAAACAAGAAACAAGTTTAACGAATTTCAATTTCTCGTAAATATTTAAGTGAAAATACTGCATTGATATACAAATTTAAATCACAAGAAGCTCAATATCATATCCCATTGTGTAGGGAAATTTATTAAAAACATATGAATAAAGACGGAACTCTCCGTTTTTTCGTAGATGGTGCCAGACTCCTTAATTGCGTACACACTTGCCCTTGATCCCTTGTTTGTACATTTATTAGGTTTTATTAGAAAAGTCCTCTCGATGTAGCAGTCAACCATATCCTCGTTCCACACCCTCCGGGAGGGATAAATTGCGGCGGCCACTGACTGTCGGATGTAAAAGTAATACGGATTCAACACGAGGTAGTGGTTATTCTTGAATTTTGCTCTGTTCTTAATAATCTGTAAACTCGACTTTGGGAGTGGGTGTGGATTTCAATATCAAACTTTACTCCGTTCTACATAGTTTGATCCAGTCCAGTCAGATCATTGAAATTATCATTGCCACCCTTGAGCAGTAGACCTTGCCTAAAACAAAAATAAAGCAAATAATCAAAGAATCAATTTACAAATTCTTAATTTTAAAGAACATCTGATTTATGGAACAATCGGTGTAATTGATCGAAAAAATGAAAATGATAAAGTAGTAAACGTTCGATCTCGAATCCATTTGTGTTCATTTTTTCTGTGGAAGTATTTACGATTAGGGATTAGTGATAAGTGGATCAATCTGTCGATTTTTTCATTCATTAAATGTGTAACGTCACAATTATTTTTCAGAATATTCACATTCAAATTTTCGTAATACCTTATTAAATTACCCTTTACAATATATTTAACGTTTTTAAGAAAATGCTCTTTCTTATTGTGGGCTCCGAAAAATGGAATTTAAAAAAAAATGAGAGACTTTGTATTTATTGAAATACCAAAAATTCTTTATGATAAATTAGAAAAAGTTAAATATTTTAAAGTGATTTTGGAAAAAAATAAACCAAGTTCGATTGGGATGAGTGAAATGATCTTAAACAAATCTTTGGAACAATTTTTATAATTCAGAAGTTTATGTGGTCTCAACCGGTTTCTGGTAATCCATTTCACTGGGTGACATTATTCTTAAAAGATAGATGTTTTTTTCCCTTTCGATCGTCCAAACAAACTTTTAATTGTTTTTTTATATGTTGTCGTGTAAAAACATCGAATGGATAGAAAATCTCGCACATTCGATCCTTAACGTAAAATTTGAATTACGGCCAAGAAAAGCAATCGTCCATGCAACTGTTTTTGCGAGTAAATACGCATAAATTCAGCCATAAATATCATTGCAAAACTTCGTTCAAAGAAACGAAAATTTGCAATAAGGATGACGATGTTTCTCCTACACCCAAAGGAGAGGTGGCAATATTTCAATGTCGCTCGGCGCTTATTGTATGCCAAAAATGAGCTGAACAGTGTACTGTATCAAAAATGATATGATTGGAAAGGCACTATTGTCATCAAAACGCCAGCAGATCGTGGCCTAGAGAATAGCATCCTTGTCTTCTAAGCCAACGGTCTTGAGATCGAATCTCGGTCGTGAAATAACCTGGCACCAGGGATGCCAACATTTTTTATTTTTTCAAAAATCAGGGAACTGTTGGAAAAAAATTCGGCAAAATCAGGCTACGTAAGTAAGGGAAATTCCGCTCCAAGTGAAGACCCTTTTTTATCATCGCTCTACACTTTAACTTCAATATGTGTTGTTAGCCTACTTGGTTGGATAATTCTACTGTATCAAAGCAATCGAAACACAAAGCACTTTTTTACTTCAGCAATGCTACCTAATCCAGTTCCTTACTGCCCATTTTTCATCACATCACAAAAAACCAGGCAAAATCAGGCACATTTTCAAAAATCAGGGAAATTCAATGGCTTATCAGGTTGTCAGGCTCTGCAATTGTTGAAAAGATTTGTAATCGTTCAAATTTTAACTTAACTCATGTATCTCAGTTTAGGTGCTACATTTAAGTCTGTTGAGTTAATGGCTGCAGATTCAAAAGTAAACATCGAATTGTACGCCTCAATGATGCAGCACATGCATTTTACGGGATTTTCATACTGCTGAATAATTTAACCCCAAAAAAAAATTAAAGTGAGAATCGAACCCAACACAATATTCTTATATCGACTTGCCATAACCACACAGCGCTTGGTACATCATTCGACAATATCCTTGCTGGCTGATTGTTTCCATCTTGCAAACCCCCAAAAAATCTCTCAATTATTTTTTAAAACTATATCAAAAATTGGCAGCTTCTAAGATTTATTTTCGAAAGTTAAGATTCAAAATAGGTTAGGATTTTCTAGCCGATACCGGGAATCGAACCCAGTACGCCTGGCATGCCAAAACCAGACTCGCGCCAGCCTATCCGCTAGAGTCTAGACCACATCGGCGCTCAATTGAAAATTAAAGGGTGATACGGTCAAAATTTGGTCAAGGGAAAACGCGTGTAAATCGGTGAAATCGTTTATTTAAAAAATCAAATTAAATTTTTTTTTTTCAAGTTTAATTAGTATAAAATTCAGGAAAATATTCAGTTAGGCTTCCGCTTTTCCAAATCCGAATTTCCGGGCCTTACGCTTAAACCCTGCCATCAGATTTTGCACAGCCACCTTGTCCACCTTTTTCGCCGCAGAAAGCCAGTTTGCCTTGAACTGCTGCTCGTCCTTAGCAGTTTTTTTGGTCTTCTTTAGGTTCCGTTTCACAATAGCCCAGTATTTCTCAATTGGGCGGAGCTCTGGCGTGTTGGGAGGGTTCTTGTCCTTGGGAACCACTTGCACGTTGTTGGCGGCGTACCACTCCATGGCCTATTTACCGTAATGGAAAGATGCCAAATCCGGCCAAAACAGTACGGGACAACCGTGTTTCTTCAGAAAAGGCAGCAGACGTGTATTCAAACACTCTTTCAAGTAAATTTCTTGGTTGACAGTCCCGGAAGCTATGAAAATGCTGCTTTTCAAGCCACAGGTACATATGGCTTGCCAAACGAGATATTTCTTCGCGAACTTAGACAGTTTCATGTGCTTGATAAATATCTGCTAGCTTTCCCCTTCCTTTTGCCGTATAAAACTCCTGTCACGGAAGCTGCTTGTAGTCGGCTTTGACGTAGGTTTCGTCGTCCATTACCACGCAGTCAAACTTCGTCAGCATCGTTGTGTACAGCCTCCGGGATCGCGCTTTGGCCGTCGTATTTTGTTTATCATCGCGATTTGGAGTCACTACCTTCTTGTAAGTC
Source organism: Uranotaenia lowii (assembly GCF_029784155.1). Taxonomy (NCBI): domain Eukaryota; kingdom Metazoa; phylum Arthropoda; class Insecta; order Diptera; family Culicidae; genus Uranotaenia; species Uranotaenia lowii. The sequence goes on along the minus strand of NC_073692.1, from coordinate 82,818,540 downwards.
GATAGGCCAGCTCGTGTTTTAGTACGATATTTGCGGCATCTTGGAGAGAGAGGTTAGGGTTTCGCTTGAAACTACCGGCAACTCTCTTTGTCGTCTTAGCGGCTTCCGGTTTTCGATTTTCCCCGATCCAGACTTCCTGACTGTCGAAAAACGTTCCCTAAACACTTTAATTTAATTTGGCAACTTTTAGCGATTTTTCCAGCTTTGCGTGCGAGTAGCTCGGATTTTCGCAATGCACGAGCAAAATTTTGATACGCTGTTTTTTTTTCTTGGACGACATTTTGACAACTGAAGAGTGAATTCCAAAATCAAAATAGGAGCAACATTCTACACACACACACCTTCCAAAAGAGGGGTGTTCAGGTTTTTTAAATGCAAAATTGAAAGAAATACATCAAGTTGACATTAACCAAATCACCCTTTACTTTATTTTAAAACATTTTATTCATGCGAAAACTAAAGAATCACTTCTGTTTGCTGATTAAAATTTTAATATATGATATTGAATTTTCATTCAAATCTTATTCTAATTCGATTTTCCTATGTTTTTTCTCATTATCTCAAACTTCTTAAACATTAATTATTAATCAGTGAAATCGCGTCAAACAAAAAATTATAAATAAAAATTTAATGAAAACTTCAAATTTTACTTTGGACCTGTTATCTTGTTTCAACAAAGAATGCAAAATTTTGATTCTAAATTTCATCGAAACATGAAAACCCGTTTCAATAAAAAAAAAACGCCAAATTTGGAAAAGATACTGAATTTTTATTTTGACTTTGTTAACTATTCAGAATTTAACCTTCGAAACCAACATAAAATGAAGATTTCCATAACATCGAAATTTTGGTAACCTGATTGTGCACAATCCATGGAATCCTGTGTAAAAAATGGAATTAAAGCAAAAACAATTTGAAATTTGTGTTTAGATAAATTAGTTTCACACAAAGTCTGTATAGCCTTTTTTAGCTTTTTTTATAAAACTCGAAAGAAACGCATGATAAAAATTTAAATTTTATAAGACGCTGAATTCGATGGGAATCTAAAACCCAGATTTGTAAGTACGTACATATTTAGGTACCTATATGTAAACCAAAATCACACATATAATTTTCCTCTGAAAATATTTAATCATTTAGACAAGTGCTATACGCAAAGGCAGCAAACAGAAAGACATTTCACTACCCATTCGGAGGAGTGGTGAAAAGTAATATAAAAACCATAAAACGATTTGTCCTTCTGATTATACCGTCCACGTGGCAAGTGCAGCAAGTGCTTGGGTCCGGGACGGATCACTTCAGCCTTCAGCCGAGGGGTGAGCGAAAATCAAATATTTGCACCCTTGAAAACATCCTTGGGGTGCGCGAGGTTGAAGGGAAGCAAATTTCTCTTGCCGCTGCGCTCGACGGAGGGTGCAGGAAGGGTGACTTCATCCACGTGTTCGGTATCATATAGGCGGCAAGAGACATATCCGCAGCAGCAAACCTTGGTTGGTGCGGATGCTGTTAATCGATTGTTGTCTGGTTCGGTCACGCTTGTTTCCACCGTCTTTCAATATGCCATTTGTCATATTATGAAGTTATTATTGAAATGAAGAGTGATTAATGCGTTGGCAAATAATTGTCATCATGAAAAATACCCATTCCGTATTGGGATAGAAACCGACTTGGATGGATTAAGTCAGGTGGCTCTGGCTGGAATCTGGATTCAAAACTTAGAGATTGTAGATTCAGGATTACTAACTTCGAATTTTAAAAGTCAATTTTAAATTCTATTTTCTTAGTTCTTTATTTTGAATTCAAAATTTAAAATTAAAGATTCAGAATTCAGAAATTTACATGCAGAGTTCATAATTTATATTTTATTAATTTCAATGTCTGAGTTCTGAATGTCGAATTTTTATTACCCATTTCTCACATTAAATTCTGAAACTAGAATTAACGATCCTAGATTAAAAAGAAAACACAATCCAGAATTCAGAATTCAGAATTCAGAATTCAGAATTCAGAATTCTGGTTGGTCCGAAGTCTACATGTGGTGAACACGTATACTCCGGACGAAAGACAAAAAGAATTAGGAATTCAAAATTCAGAATTCAGAATTCAGAATTCAGAATTCAGAATTCAGAATTCTGAATATTGAATCTGAATATTCTTGAAGAATATTCGTTCTTCAAGAATATACATTTCACCGATATGCCGAAAAATAATTTACAAAAATAATTCAGAGTTCTGAATTCTGAATTCTGAATTCTGAATTCTGAATTTTGAATTCTGAATTCTTTTTGTAAATTATTTTTCGGCATATCGGTGAAATGTATATTCTTGAAGAACGAATATCAGAAAATGAAATTGATGAAGATGGATAGAAAAGTGAGAAGAAAATTTACAGATGTTGAAAAGAGCGAAAGAGCATTTTTTTTTCTGAATTCTGAATTCTGAATTCTGAATTCAGAATTCTGAATTCTGAATTCTGAATTCTGAATTCTGAATTCTGAATTCTGAATTCCGAATTCTGACTTCTGAATTCCGAATTCTGAATTCTGAAAACAGGCACGCACAATTCAATATTCATAACTCTGTTAACAGCATTCCAAACTCTGAATTCAGAATTCAAAATTCAGAATTAAAAGCTTGAATTCAGAATTAAAAAATTTGAATTTCATCATTCAGAATTCCGGCTTTAGTTTTCTAAATTCAGAGTTAAGAGCTCAGATCTAAGAATTCAGAACTCGAAATTAAGAATTAAAATTAAGAATTCAAGTTTGTCGATTCTGAACTCTGAATTCTGAATTCAGGCTTATTAATCCTAAACTCTGAATTTTGAGTTCTGAATTTAGAATTCAGTGTTGATAATTCCTATTTCCGATTTGTGCATTCTGAATTTTTGGATCAGAAAACAGACACGCACAATTCAATATTCATAACTCTGTTATCAGCTTTCCAAACTCTAAATTCAGAATTCAAAATTCAGAATTAAACATTTGAATTCAGAACTAAAAATTTGAATTTCATGATTCAGCATTCAGGCTTAAGATTTATTAATTCAGAGTTCAGAGCTCAGATCTAAGGATTCAGAACTCGAAATTAAGAATTAAAATTAAGAATTCAAGTTTGTCAATTCTGAACTCTGAATTCAGACTTATTAATCTTAAGCTCTGAATTTAGAATTCAGAGTTGACAATTCCTAATTCCGATTTTCATTATTGAATATTCAGAATTCTGAATTTTAATTTTTGAATTTCAAATTTTGAATTTTTAGTTCTGAACTCAGAACTCCGAATTCTGAACTTCAAATTTAGACTTTTGAACTCTAAATTCAGAATTCTTAGTCTAAATTCAGAATTAAGATTTCATAATTCGGAATTCAGAATTTAAAAATCAAAATTCAGAATTCACGAACTTTAATTCGAAAAGGTGTTTCATTCTCAGATATTAGATTTAGCAATTTTTAAATCTTTTATTTTTTTAATTCTGAATTCCATGTTCTGAATTCTTAATCCTGAATTTTAGAATCTAAAAGTCTGATTTCTGTGCTCTGAATTTAGAATTCCTAATTCTGAACTATGAATTTTGAATTTAGAGCACAGAGATTTAGAGTTATGAATTCTTAATTTGTAATACTGAATTCTGAATTTCATTTTCGGAGTTCGAGATGCCGAATTGAGAATTGTTAATTCATATTTCAGACCAGAACTCAAAATTCAGAATTTAGATTTTAATAAATTTAAACATGAAGCAGTTGTCATTTAACGATTGCAGCGCCATATGGCCTTTGGTGTTCGTTTTCAGAAACTTAAGCTTCTTCCTAGACACAAACCTTTCTTCTTGGACACTTTTCGGAATAAGACAAAAACATTGGGCCTGTTCATCGTTATTGTTCAACAATTTTTTCAACCTTTTTTTATCAAATCAAATCAAAGCAACCCGATCGCACTTTTAGGCTTTTGTTTACATCGTGTTATGTAAAGAAAAAGTAATATTTTTAATCAGTTTCTAGTCAGATCGTTTAGAGAAGTAAAAATCAAATCGATGGAAAATACGGACAATCTATCGCCCACGGTTCAGCGTCCAGTTCTGACCGAGGAGGAACGTAAGTTCCGCTTCCGAGGTAACGATATCTTTGCTATTTGTATTGATAACAAAAATTTCAACAAACTGATTCCTTCCAGCTGCCGCTTTCCTAGCCGGAGTAGCCGGCGCATCGGCCTTGGCCGGTTTCAGTAAAACCCTGATGTCGGCCAAAAAATCCGATCCGCAGTTTTTCGAGAAGGGTATCCAGGGCAGCATCGTGATGCAGGAAACCGGAGCCAGCTTGGCTATGAGGGCACTCGGATGGGGGACGCTGTATGCCGTTCTCGGGACCGGTGCCATTTGCTTCGGAGTTTGGAAGATGACCGGTGCAACGAACGTAAGTAGGCGTTGGGAATTTTATTGGTCGTATTTAGATTTCTACGCATACCCGATTTAATTCCGGAATCTCATGCACACAGTAGAACCCCGCTTATCCGGAATCGGGAGTGATACCACCTCGAATTACATGAAGTCGGTTAAAAACTGTATCCTTTTGCTCTGAGTTTGCCTATCATCTAGGCACATTGCTCGATTTTGTTGTGCTTTTTAATCAATGTTTCTCTACGAGTTTAGAGTTTAACCTCACAGAAAAACGTCGATTAAACAGTATTTTAATATTAAATCGTCATGATAAAACCAATAAAACACAGCTATACATTGTTTTGTATAAATGATTATGTACTTGATAATAACATTTGCTCATTTGCTCTTGTTTTGCATACCTTCCAGGAGCATAGCTTGATAAATGTGAAGATTTTGTATAAGTATATGAATCGGGTGGCTAGGATGAGCGGGATTTGTGTATTAAATACTTTTGGCTTTTATAAAATATGTTTGAAATAGTGGGAAAAGTAAAATTCAAATTTCTGCGAGTTAAAAACTGCTATTCTTTAAATGTCCTTTTCGATACGGTGTTCATAATGAGAATGATCAGAGTTGATCTTAGCCAATCTTGGCGGTTCATTGTCATACTGAATGACCCCTAAATGTTTGAAACGCTTGTAGTTCATGATTCCGATATCCTACGGAATTGTATTCGAATAAGGGTGTTTAAAGCATTCAATCCGACAAAACCATCTTATTACAGTCACAACTGATTTTTCTCTCTTAAATTCATCTTTAACGGTTGAAGAGCAATATTGCCTTTCAAATGTTCAAATGGATATTTTAACTGTTACAGATGAAAGAATTCCGCGAGTCTATGGGGAGCATTCTGCCGCGAATACCGAAAAACGATCCGCCCCGCAGCAGAACCGAATTCGAGGGACTGACCGATCTGATGCAGTATCTCTCCACGTGGGGGCAGGAGGACAAATAATTTTTTAAGGGCGCTAGTTTGCCTTTATTTAGATTTACTCATAGTTTTAAAAACATTTGAAATAAGAAAGAAGCGAATACACGTTTAAATGCTCACTTTCCTGCAGATAACGTAACGATATATCACATTCACTAATTATAGGAGAGACACTCATCCTAATGTAGGCACCGGTTGTTTTGACTTGATTCTTTTTACTGGAAAAGTGTTACACATTTTAGTCCATCAATTGGAAACCGTCCTTGATTAAATCTTCGGTTCTGAAAGGAAATAAGTAACAGATTTATGAATTTTAAGTGCCATTTTCGTTAAATGGAAACAAACTTACGTGAAAATTAACGATTGCGTTGCAGAAACAAGGGATTCAACGTCCGGGCCTTCTCCGAAGCAGAGTAAACTTTGGTTAACGTTTTCGGCTCCCAAAGAATTCGCCAGTGTAGTAACCGTGCCGCCCAAGTGAAATTTAGGTGCCCCTGGTAATGTATCGTTCCTTATGATGGAAGGTGTTGTTGCTTCTAGACTAGCCGGTCCCATTATACGTTCGATATCCGGAATTGTTTCCGGTTTAGAAACGCTGCTAAGCTGTTGTGCTCCACCAGACTCGGTATTGTGCAGAAAATTCCATATATTATCGTTGTGCTCCAGGGTCATTTTAGCGATTTCCCGTTTAAACTTTTCCGCGTGTTCAAGAGCTTTTTCCAACGCTTTTTGAATCTCTCTCATTTCTCGGCGAATGTCCACAAGTTGTCTGAAAAGAAAAGCAAATTAGTAAACTTGAATAAAAACATTTCACCAACAGACTAACTGTTGCAACTCCTTGAAGCCGTAATCTCTCAGGAGAATGTCCCGCTTCTTGAGACACTCGTAAACGGTTTGCAGCATTTCGATGTGCGATTTTTCGTGCGTGTTTTTCTCCAGAATTTGTGCCCTCGCGATTTCGTAACGGGCTTCCAGGTTTTTCTGCCCGTAATAATCCTGCTGATCGTAGCCAGCTTTCAATACCTGATGGCCAACTGCTTCTCGGCTTCGCTTCAAAACGGAATCGTAGCGCTTGGTGAGCTTATCGGCCACTTCTAGTAGTTTGGCTATCGAAGCTTCCATCCGGGTGCACCGTTCCTCCCAAAGTTTGAACGATTGTTCCAGTGTTGGAAATGCAATCTAGGTTATTCAAACGATATAAAATAAGATTAACTTCAATTCGCGATAGAAAGAATTTTTCACTTACCATTTTTGGTTTCAACTTGTCTTTGAAGTGGTTCAAACTCAGCTTGTGGTACTCCAAACCGCCACTTATGCCATAGGTGATTTTATTCATCCGACTCACCTCGTTCTTAAACTTCACAATTTCTTCGTTCAGCGTCAGGCCGTAATTTTTTATTCCATCCAGGGTCGTCACATAAACCAGCTGTTCGTTGCTGACGAAGTAGTGTGCATTGCAAATAAACTGTTTCAACATGTGCGGCTTCAATTTGACTTTGATGTTTTGGAAAACATCAGACACGCTACCGGGGATTGTCGGTTTTGCATCCTGTTGAATCATAAACCCTTGCTTGACGATGAATAGCATCGGTTTCTCGAAAAAGTTTGGCAAAAAGAGATCGATCGGTTTGGTAGTTTCTGTGATTTGGCCTATTTTTTGCTCCAGAGGGAGCACAAAATCAATACTGTCTCGCGGGATAGATGTTTGAAGCTCAATTTGTGCCTTCAGTTCATCCATGGTTGTATTTTCATCGATTTCGATGGTCAGAAACTTCAAATTGAACATGTTGAAAATGGTAAGGAATTTTTTCTGAAGGATAGTGTCAAGCAAAGTAAAAATTTTCAGCACTTGAACAGGCTGATCAACGTTGTCTGCGAACTTCACTTGTTTCATCTGTTGTTCGGTCAATTCTTTGGAACCGACCTCAAAAACGTAGCCCCTTTGCTTTGGATTCCATTCCAGTGCCAGCACTAACCATTTTTCCAAATTTTCTTTTAAACCACGGGAAATGTGATTCTCGTTAAACATTTCATTGTGATAAATGTAGTTCTCTCGATTGTCTTCAGTGATAGCAATGTTGGTGGATTTCTTCTGCTGGACGTGCATCATCCATTTAGCCACATTGGAATGGGGAACAAAAGGACGAATTCCGCAAACGATTTCAAATCCGATGATTCCCATAGACCAATAATCTACTGAGCAGTTGTATTTGTCGCAATAGATCAAATCCGGAGCAATGTATTCCACGGTTCCAACCAAACTTGCATTCAAACTCTGCTTGTCGAGTGCCTTGGCGTAACCCAAATCCGTCAACTTGTACACCGTGCGATCATTCTCTTTCTTGAGCACAATATTTTCGGGTTTTATATCACGATGAGTTATTTTTAGTCCGTGTAGGTAAGAAATCGCATTCCTCAACGACTGCAGAATCTCTCGAACTTCCGACTCGCGAAGCCCACTGCAATTCCCTACTTTATTGAGCACCCGTCTTAAGTCTCCACCCTCACAGTACTCCATACAAAGTATCGGAAGTTTACCGGGGGAGGTTTTCATAAGTTCCTTCATGAAACTTTCCGGTTGAATCTGTACCGTGCGGACAATGTTGTCATTTCGAACGGTATTGTTCATAAGGTGAACTTCATTGCGCCATCTTTCACAGTGTTTATCGGTCATTTCGCTTTTATCAAGCAGAACGTGAAACTTTTTTATCGCTGAAAAAAGCCTCAATATTAACACAATTAGAAAAAAAAACCATCCTCAATCCGATACTCACCGACCAGTTGCTTGGTTTTTGTGTTGCGCCATAGGCTGACCACTCCGAATCCACCGCTTCCGAGGCGCCTTTCCCGGCACCAGTCTCCAATGACCGGATTGTCGGTTTGAGCTTGGACTTGCATTCTGTGTGTTTTCTCCCGGATGAGTCACGCCCGACTGCGAAAAATTTCCACACTAGGTAATCGGAAAAATGGTTCCCGCTTTGCCTAATTATGACAAAAGCTCATCGAGAGGGAGAATTTTGATTCGCCGCTGCTGCTGCTACTGCTGATCTATTTTTAAAGTTGGTGCGCCAAATAAGCGGGCTCTAAACGTTGCTAACAAATAAACACTATCGCTCCGTATCCCGTTCGAAATCGGTGTGTGCAGTGCGTGAATTTCGTGAATAGGATAATATGCGATCTAATTTTGTGCAACCGCTGATGTTTACATTTTAATTTTGAAGTTTTGCTGTGTCCTCGTTCATCACCATCTAGCTGTTTTCATCTTCTTCATTCGTGTTTTGTTTTGCTGTAGTGAAAATTGAGAAAAAGAGTTAAAGCAATCGTAACAAAAATTACAGACATTTACGATAACGTAGGGGAGATGAGGGCATAACGAGCACCCGAGGCATAATGAGAACTACGCTTTTCTACGAAAGTGCGTATTTTCTTAAATAAATTTTCATGAGGATTTGTTTCGTACTTCCTATAGTATTAATTTTTCACAAAAAAAGGAATCTCCTTATCATCTTTACAGAGATATTTAAAAAAAACTAGCTTGGTTCTCAAGTTACGAAAATATTATAATTTTTGAGCACCACGAAATAAGCTCTTATGATCTTAAAATAACCTTGATCTATAATGTACGCACTGCAACATGATGTACACATTGTTTCTCAATTTTTACCATCAAAAAATTTTTGATTTTTCACTTTTATCAATTTTAAAACACGTTTTTACTTAAATTTGTTGACTAGAGGCATATAGAGCACCATATTATCGAGGCATAATGAGCATTTTCTGCCGTAGAATCTAGCAGCGAATTAAAATTGATTTATAGCGCCACACCTTGAATAGTTTTCATCCGACAATTTAGCCTATTGGTAAGGTGTCGGAGAGGTAATCAAAAGACTAGCGTTCAGGGATTGAAAATTAAGCTCATTTGAGCGAGCTTCATAGCTCTTTATTTCCATAGCTCCGCTTACAAAGCAATCGACGAAGCTCCTATCGTTTTTGTCTCCGGAGCTTCGTATTGCTAAGCTCTTATTTGGAAGAAACCTTAGCTCTTTTTTTCCCTCGTGAGCCCGTTAGCTCATGCCTCCAGAGGAGCTTGAGCTTGTTGGCTCAACCGATTCAAAATCGTTGAGCTTGTTTTCACTGCTGCTGTTCGAGCCAACGCCTGCTTTTTTGTGCACAAGTGAAGTAACTAATGGCGTATTTTTTTTTGATTCCGGATTTGGCTCTGGAACCGTCAGAATAAAAAAGCAAGTTTCGGGTTTCGAGTTATTCCATACGTAGGTGTGCGTGAGAACGAGCGCAATGTTTACATGCAGCTGTCATTTTGTCCTCCCTTCTGGATTCCTTCATTCGGTTCTTCACATCCGGATTGCCGTTTTTCGTGTCCGGATTGCACTGGACTGCAGAATAGTACGATTTTGCTTGGCTGAGAGGTTCAAAATCGCGGCAATAATCATTTGCCCGTTCATTATTTCAACTGTTTTGTTTTCAGCCAAAAACAGCTGTTTAATGTTTTGACAACAACGTTGAGAGTATTGGTGAGCTTCTCGCAAAACTGACTTTTTTCTCAGGGCGACTCCGTCCCTTTTTCGAGCGAACCTAGGTTGCCTCTCGAGCAATAAATGAGCACGATGACAGCAGTTAGAGCGAACCTAGGTTGCCCCTGGGTTGCCACCAGGTGAAAAAAAATACTCTATAATAAAAGGGCTTGTCGCATGGATTTTTAAAATAAATGTTGGACGGTTTTAATAATTAGTAAAAGTTACCAGCACTAGTAACTATGAAATAGTAAAATTTACAATTTTTCGGGAAAAACGCCAAATGAAAGGGCTTTTTGCGAGGATTATTAAAATCAATGTTAGGGAGTTCTAGTTACTAGTAAAAGTTACCAGCACTAGTAACTATGAAATAGTAAAATTTACAATTTTTCGGGAAAAACGCCAAATGAAAGGGCTTTTTGCGAGGATTATTAAAATCAATGTTAGAGAGTTTTAGTAACTAGTTAAAGTTGCCAGCACTAGTACATATGAAATAGTAAAATTTACAATTTTTCGGGTAAAACGCCAAATGAAAGGGCTTTTTGGGAGGATTATTAAAATCAATTTTAGAGAGTTCTAGTAACTAGTTAAAGTTACTAGCACTAGTAACTATGAAATAGTAAAATTTACAATATTTCGGGAAAAAAGCCAAATGAAAGGGCTTTTTGGGAGGATTATTAAAATCAATGTTAGAGAGTTCTAGTTTCTAGTTAAAGTTACCAGCACTAGTAACTATGAAATAGTAAAATTTACAATTTTTCGGGAAAAACGCCAAATGAAAGGGCTTTTTGGGAGGATTATTAAAATCAATGTTAGAGAGTTCTAGTTACTAGTTAAAGTTACCAGCACTAGTAACTATGAAATAGTAAAATTTACAATTTTTCGGGAAAAACGCCAAATGAAAGGGCTTTTTGGGAGGATAATTATAATCAATTTTAGAGAGTTCTAGTAACTAGTTAAAGTTACCAGCACTAGTAACTATGAAATAGTAAAATTTACAATTTTTCGGAAAAAACGCGAAATGAAAGGGCTTTTTGGGAGGATTATTAAAATCAATGTTAGAGAGTTCTAGTTACTAGTTAAAGTTACCAGCACTAGTAACTATGAAATAGTAAAATTTACAATTTTTCGGGAAAAACGCCAAATGAAAGGGCTTTTTGAGAGGATTATTAAAATCAATGTTAGAGAGTTCTAGTAACTAGTAAAAGTTACCAGCACTAGTAACTATGAAATAGTAAAATTTACAATTTTTCGGGTAAAACGCGAAATGAAAGGGCTTTTTGGGAGGATAATTATAATCAATTTTAGAGAGTTCTAGTAACTAGTTAAAGTTACCAGCACTAGTAACTATGAAATAGTAAAATTTACAATTTTTCGGGAAAAACGCGAAATGAAAGGGCTTTTTGGGAGGATTATTAAAATCAATGTTAGAGAGTTCTAGTAACTAGTTAAAGTTACCAGCACTAGTAACTATGAAATAGTAAAATTTACAATTTTTCGGGAAAAACGCCAAATGAAAGGGCTTTTTGGGAGGATTATTAAAATCAATGTTAGAGAGTTCTAGTAACTAGTTAAAGTTACCAGCACTAGTAACTATGAAATAGTAAAATTCACAATTTTTCGGGAAAAACGCCAAATGAAAGGGCTTTTTGAGAGGATTATTAAAATCAATGTTAGAGAGTTCTAGTAACTAGTAAAAGTTACCAGCACTAGTAACTATGAAATAGTAAAATTTACAATTTTTCGGGTAAAACGCGAAATGAAAGGGCTTTTTGGGAGGATAATTATAATCAATTTTAGAGAGTTCTAGTAACTAGTTAAAGTTACCAGCACTAGTAACTATGAAATAGTAAAATTTACAATTTTTCGGGAAAAACGCGAAATGAAAGGGCTTTTTGGGAGGATTATTAAAATCAATGTTAGAGAGTTCTAGTAACTAGTTAAAGTTACCAGCACTAGTAACTATGAAATAGTAAAATTTACAATTTTTCGGGAAAAACGCCAAATGAAAGGGCTTTTTGGGAGGATTATTAAAATCAATGTTAGAGAGTTCTAGTTACTAGTTAAAGTTACCAGCACTAGTAACTATGAAATAGTAAAATTTACAATATTTCGGGAAAAACGCCAAATGAAAGGGCTTTTTGGGAGGATTATTAAAATCAATTTTAGAGAGTTCTAGTAACTAGTTAAAGTTACCAGCACTAGTAACTATGAAATAGTAAAATTTACAATTTTTCGGGAAAAACGCGAAATGAAAGGGCTTTTTGGGAGGATTATTAAAATCAATGTTAGAGAGTTCTAGTAACTAGTTAAAGTTACCAGCACTAGTAACTATGAAATAGTAAAATTTACAATTTTTCGGGAAAAACGCCAAATGAAAGGGCTTTTTGAGAGGATTATTAAAATCAATGTTAGAGAGTTCTAGTAACTAGTAAAAGTTACCAGCACTAGTAACTATGAAATAGTAAAATTTACAATTTTTCGGGTAAAACGCGAAATGAAAGGGGTTTTTGGGAGGATAATTATAATCAATTTTAGAGAGTTCTAGTAACTAGTTAAAGTTACCAGCACTAGTAACTATGAAATAGTAAAATTTACAATTTTTCGGGAAAAACGCGAAATGAAAGGGCTTTTTGGGAGGATTATTAAAATCAATGTTAGAGAGTTCTAGTAACTAGTTAAAGTTACCAGCACTAGTAACTATGAAATAGTAAAATTTACAATTTTTCGGGAAAAACGCCAAATGAAAGGGCTTTTTGGGAGGATTATTAAAATCAATGTTAGAGAGTTCTAGTAACTAGTTACCAGCACTAGTAACTATGGAATAGTAATGCAGACCCCGTTCGTTTTTGGCAACATTCGATTTTGGCAACATTCGATTTTGGCAACATCCGATTTTGGCATATGTGCCAAAATCGAACGGTTTTTAGAAGCGACATTACCTTTTAGTTTTCTCTATAACAGGACCCATATAATTTAGACAAACATAAAAAAAACGTTTTTACATTCAGAAATGGTGATAGAATACAACAACAAAAACAAAAGTTTTTTAAAAAACTTGTAAAGTACTCAAAAATTACAAAAACATGAAAATTTTAAAAAAATCAAAAACAAATACAAACAAAAGACTTTAAATGACAAAATCATCTTAAAAATGATAAAGAATGACGAAAACAGCAAAAATGACAAAAAAAAAAAAAGATTATAAACAAAAAAAAAGTAGTGTAAAATGCATCAAAAACCTTAGAAACAAACTTTTAAAAAATCTAAAAACGGTCGGAAATTGACTTAAAATAACGTTAATGATAATCAAAATAGTTATTTTAAAAAAATAAGAGAAAAAAGTTTCAGAAAAAAAACCGTTCGATTTTGGCAACACAAAATGTTCGGGCATGTCGGGGTCTGTACTTAAAAAATTTTAACACATTAGCATTGATTTGTATAATCTTCGCAAAAAGCCCTTTCATTTCGCGTTTTTCCCGAAAAAATGTAAATTTTACTATCTCATAGTTACTAGTGCTGGTAACTTTTACTAGTTACTAGAACTCTATAACATTGATTTTTATAATCCTCGCAAAAAGCCCTTTAGTTGGCGTTTTTCCCGAAAAATTGTAAATTTTACTATTTCATAGTTACTAGTGCTGGTAACTTTAACTAGTAACTAGAACTCTCTAACATTGATTTTAATAATCCTCTCAAAAAGCCCTTTCATTTGGCGTTTTTCCCGAAAAATTGTAAATTTTACTATTTCATAGTTACTAGTGCTGGTAACTTTAACTAGTTACTAGAACTCTCTAACATTGATTTTAATAATCCTCTCAAAAAGCCCTTTCATTTCGCGTTTTTCCCGAAAAATTGTAAATTTTACTATTTCATAGTAACTAGTGCTGGTAACTTTAACTAGTAACTAGAACTCTCTAACATTGATTTTAATTATCCTCCCAAAAAGCCCTTTCATTTGGCGTTTTTCCCGAAATATTGTAAATTTTACTATTTCATAGTTACTAGTGCTGGTAACTTTAACTAGTTACTAGAACTCTCTAACATTGATTTTGATAATCCTCGCAAAAAGCCCTATCATTTGGCGTTTTTCTCGAAAAATTGTAAATTTTACTATTTCATAGTTACTAGTGCTGGTAACTTTTACTAGTTACTAGAACTCTCTAACATTGATTTTTCTAATCCTCGCAACAAGCCCTTTCATTTGGAGTTTTTTCCGGAAAATTGTAAATTTTACTATTTCATAGTTACTAGTGCTGGTAACTTTAACTAGTTACTAGAACTCTCTAACATTGATTTTAATAATCCTCGCAAAAAGCCCTTTCATTTGGCGTTTTTCCCGAAAAATTGTAAATTTTACTATTTCATAGTTACTAGTGCTGGTAACTTTAACTAGTAACTAGAACTCTCTAACATTGATTTTAATTATCCTCGCAAAAAGCCCTTTCATTTGGCGTTTTTCCCGAAAAATTGTAAATTTTACTATTTCATAGTTACTAGTGCTGGTAACTTTAACTAGTTACTAGAACTCTCTAACATTGATTTTAATAATCCTCGCAAAAAGCCCTTTCATTTGGCGTTTTTTCCCGAAAAATTGTAAATTTTACTATTTCATAGTTACTAGTGCTGGTAACTTTAACTAGTAACTAGAACTCTCTAACATTGATTTTGATTATCCTCGCAAAAAGCCCTATCATTTGGCGTTTTTCTCGAAAAATTGTAAATTTTACTATTTCATAGTTACTAGTGCTGGTAACTTTTACTAGTTACTAGAACTCTCTAACATTGATTTTAATTATCCTCGCAAAAAGCCCTTTCATTTGGCGTTTTCCCCGAAAAATTGTAAATTTTACTATTTCATAGTTACTAGTGCTGGTAACTTTAACTAGTTACTAGAACTCTCTAACATTGATTTTAATTATCCTCGCAAAAAGCCCTTTCATTTGGCGTTTTTCCCGAAATATTGTAAATTTTACTATTTCATAGTTACTAGTGCTGGTAACTTTAACTAGTTACTAGAACTCTCTAACATTGATTTTGATAATCCTCGCAAAAAGCTCTATCATTTGGCGTTTTTCCCGAAAAATTGTAAATTTTACTATTTCATAGTTACTAGTGCTGGTAACTTTTACTAGTTACTAGAACTCTCTAACATTGATTTTTCTAATCCTCGCAACAAGCCCTTTCATTTGGAGTTTTTTCCGAAAAATTGTATTTTTTACTATTTCATAGTTACTAGTGCTGGTAACTTTTACTAGTTACAAGAACTCTCTAATATTGATTTTATAATCCTCACAAAAAGCCCTTTCATTTGGCGTTTTTCCCGAAAAATTGTAAATTTTACTATTTCATAGTTACTAGTGCTGGTAACTTTTACTAGTTACTAGAACTCTCTAACATTGATTTTAATTATCCTCGCAAAAAGCCCTTTCATTTGGCGTTTTTCCCGAAAAATTGTAAATTTTACTATTTCATAGTTACTAGTGCTGGTAACTTTAACTAGTTACTAGAACTCTCTAACATTGATTTTAATTATCCTCGCAAAAAGCCCTTTCATTTGGCGTTTTTCCCGAAATATTGTAAATTTTACTATTTCATAGTTACTAGTGCTGGTAACTTTTACCAGTTACAAGAAATCTTTTACATTCATGTTAATAATCCCAACAACCACTTTCACAGTTTCTGGTGCACAAAAAAACGCCGTTGGCTCACACAGCACCACAATGGCAAAGTCAATACACATCACTAAGCTGAAGTGTTACAATTTTGCTGAGCCAGCAAGCTCAAGAAATTTCGGCTCTTTGAGCTAACAAACTCAAAGCAAAATGCAAAACCTTGTCTCCTAGAGCCCGAAGAGGTATGAGCTTAATTTGAGCATTTATTGTTGGGCTAGAATTGGCTCCAGCTTTCTTCGCTCTCGAGCTTCAAGAGCATTGATGCTCAGCCGCTTGAGCAAGAGCATTTCAATCCCTGCTAGCGTTAGATTCTGTTCGAGGTGATTTTTTTCCATTCACAATTCATGATCGATTTTTTTATTGTTACATTATACGGCTAGTAGCATCATCCTCCGAACAAAGCACTTAATGTATGAGCGTGCGTGAATTGTTTGTATTCTACAAACAGACCTAGATTATTTTGTTATTGCTTTGTTTGATTAATCTACGACTTACCTGACTTCATCGAATTGAATTCGCTGCTAGATTCCCCGGCAAAAACGCACATCTTGCTCTGATTAATGGTGCTCATACTGCCTCAGGGGGGGTTCTCATTATGCCTCCACAGTGGCTGGTTTTCAGCTTTTTGCAAAATTTTTTAAAATGCATTTTTTAACGTTTTCATCCAGTTTTTCACGTTTCAGCCCGTTAGGGAATAGGCTTTTCAAGTGTCTGAACACGAAACAATAATGTAACCTCCATATTATAGCTATTTTCTATGGTTAAATAACCGTTTTCCTTAAGGTGGCCATTATGCCCCCATCTCCCCTAATGCGTAATACGCATACATTTTAACTTTTGTACCGAAGGATCCACTTTTTATATCATTAAATCCTATATATCAACAAACTGACGTTCAAATAAACTTTTGGATTTTTGAAAATAGTTAAAAAATATTTTGGTTTTAAACTTGTTTCAAAACACACGAAAATGATTAGAATATCAAATGCGAACTGCTTTCGACCTTCCGACCCATTCGACGCTTTTGAAGTTTCTGTCAGCCATTTAAAAAAATCAAATTCCCACATTGCATTGGCAGACCCCTCGAATCTTTTTTGACTTTCCTCTATTGGCTTCTGTTTCATAACATTTGGAGCAAAACTGACCACGATTCGGAAAAAATTACGTGAAAAATTTGTGTGCTGAATTTTCGATCTGATAAAAGCTATTTACGCTAGTTTCCGTATGCTTTGTGGAGCTATGAAAATTTGAAAACATCCAACGAACCATGGGTAACGATCAATCGCAGTTGAAAGGATTGGAAATCAGCAAAAAGGCCATC
Source organism: Uranotaenia lowii (assembly GCF_029784155.1). Classification (NCBI taxonomy): domain Eukaryota; kingdom Metazoa; phylum Arthropoda; class Insecta; order Diptera; family Culicidae; genus Uranotaenia; species Uranotaenia lowii. The sequence continues at coordinate 82,801,644 of NC_073692.1, read as the reverse complement.
CAAGTCACTGACTATTGGTCGCTCTATAGTGGAGAAATTCCCACAGAATCGGTGGTGACTTATATTTCGATATTCCAAGGAGAAACCCTGGTCACCGGTCAGTTTTGGGCAAACCAAAACCCTTTGGAGCGAGCGATTAAAAATCTCAAAATATATCGGCACCCGAACATTTTGAAGTACATCGCATCATGGAACAAGGGTTCGCTCAAGATGCTGGCTACAGAACGATGTCGGCCATTAGCAACGTGTCTCAATATCACTAGCGATGTACAGATATGTCTAGGACTGCGAAATGTTCTATGTGCGCTAATATTTCTTATCGAACAAGCAAACGTACGGCACTTGAGCATCAGCATCTCTTCGATTTATGTAACCGAAGATGGAGCATGGAGACTGGCCGGGTTTGAACACCTTTGGAGAAACTCAGATTTCTCATTAAATTTGTTGGAAAAATCCGAACCCTATCGTTACTCAAAGGCCATAGATCCGGATGAACTCAAGAATAAAGGTCAATGTGTGGAACAATATTCTTTCGCCGTAATGTGCGAAGAGATTTTGCACAATAAAACTGACAGCAACATTCCAGCAGTAGAGGATTTCAAATCCTACTGTACAACACATTTGAAGCATAACAATGTGGCCATGCGGCCAAAGTTGTCGGCAATTTTACTGCATCCACTGTTTAACCACGATTTTATCCTTATACATTCTTTCCTGACGGAACTTCCTTTGAAGAGTTCACAAGCTAAGCAGGAGTTTTTCACCGGACTGGCCGATCGACTGCGCACCTTCGACCCCGAGACCGTAGCAGAGCAGATGGGATCGTTGCTGCTGTCACGAATAGTTCTTCTGGACACAACAGCGCAGCTTTGCGTTACACCCTTTATTCTTAGACCGAAAAGCGATGATCTGGCGTTGGGACTATTTGCACCGAAAATATTTTCTTCGTACATTATCCCCAAGATCAAGCAAGTGTTCTGCGTCCAAGACGCTCAAATTCGTCTAACAATCCTTGAGTATTTCCCCGATTATGTCGATTTTTTCAGCAAAGAAGACCTCAAGGAGGATATTTTGCCACAGGTGATAAGATTGCTTAATGTACCCTAAACGACTCTTGGATCTGACATGTTTCTTTCTTTTCAGCTTTTGCTAGGAATAAAAGATACGAATGATGTACTGGTCGCCAAAACGCTTCTCTGTTTAGCAGACTTGGTACCGATTTTGGGTTCAGCTGTCGTCATTGGTGGCAACCGAAGCAAAATATTTGCCGATGGCCGCCCTCAAGGGGTTCCTGACCAATCGCTTCCGTGGAGCGGAGTTCGATCGATTACACCGGTGATAGGTTCGGGAGAATTTCTGTCGGGAAGTCCCATTCCAGGTGGTGGTTCCGCTTTAGGAATAATAACGGGTGACACGAGTGCGTCATTCAGGTCTATCATTCAAGGTGGACCAGAGTACAATTTTATGCCGCAGCGTTTATCACCCGATGGTGAAGACACTGATACCAACAGCGATGTAGAGGTGGAGGTTGATGAATGGAGCGATTGGGACAATGATGGAAATGAGCATACTGTTAGTCACCATATCAATGAAGAACACAGAATAGAATCAGTAAAAACCGTCTCTGATGCTGCCGTATCTATAGCAGGCAATAAGTCAAACACACCTCAACCAATGAATGTGCAAAACGATCGTAGCTCTACCGCCCTAAAAGATACCTTGCCACCAAAACAAAAAACCGACGATAATATAGATAGTTTAGATATCAAATCACAAACTTTCAAAAAACTGGAATCGAATACCGCCGAGGAAATAGATTTTTTCAAAGACATGGAACCGGTTATTCAAAAAGCCAATGTACTGCTTATTGGCGAGGAAGATCCCGACGAACTGTCGCCATTGAACGACAAGCCGAATGTGGCTAAACATGTTGAAGCCAGGAAAGATCAGGAAGCGCCATTGGTAGATGTGGACACCAGTAGGTTCCAGATCAAAGTTGACGATTTGGAAGCCAATGGGGAAGATGGCTGGGATAACGAGGAAAGTGAGTGGTAATGAAAGCGGCAGCCGAGCTGTTATTTTTACCATGTGTTAAAGTACTATTCGAAACTAAGCTGTACTGTAGAGGATAGACCGCCATTAAACAATAAACACTTCATTGGTTATTCAACGGAAGTTTTTGTTATTTTTACTGAACTGAAAATATTGAAGTGAAACTACGCCGAAATCGTATAATTGCCATCTTTTAATAGAATTTGTTGATTACTTAACCAAAAAATTACAGCGCCTCAAAGTTATTCTACATTTAAATTTTTGCATCATTCTAATTTCGAAAAGAAAACAAGCAAAGAGATTCGGAGAATCCATCTCCTGAACGAAATGTTACAACTGTGTGAGTGTTATGCATGCAGTTCATTCATAAATTTTGCCAAACAGAAAACATACCCAGCACACAACTACACCCAACGAATTCATTGTCAAACCTGAAGACTGTAGCGCCAAAGAGAATTCCTGTTTTATAAAAGGTGTGTTCAACAGAACTGAATCGAAATCAATTGAAATGGATTGACAGTTGATCAGCTGTTTTTCCAATTGACTTCAATCGATTTCTATCAGGCTGCTGAATGAACGGCCAGACACTAATACTAACGCGCTGTTTTTATTGTCATTTTCTTATTCAGCTATACTCTATGAGGTTTCAGGATTAATTTTCTTATATAAAAGAAGCAAAATCGTAATGGTCTTAAATTTTACTTTTAATTAATTTTTCGATTCCCGATGCGTCTCCGCTAGAATTGAAAAAAAAACTGAGTTTATGATTCGACCCCACAAAAAAGGAAAATGAAAAAAATTACGGATAAAGTATTTTTTAATAAAGATTATTTATTTCTGGAAAATTTTGTGTCTATTTTCCGGCTGGCTATCACAAAATACTGCATCTCTGACACAGCACCGCCGACACCACATCGACCGACATCAATTTCACTGGCACAGCACCATCGACTCAGAATACCTGGCAGACTACGACTTTCACAGCAACACCGACCCAGCATGATTGGCACAGCACCACCGACACAACATGACTGACACAGCAGCACCGACCAGCATCGACCAACACAGCACTACCGACACCGACTTAGCACGGCACAGCACCACCGACTCAGTACACGACAGAGGACACCGCACCGAATGACATCACTTTCAAACTTGAATATTAAAAAACAAAACCGAATCAGCTGTTTTTTGACAGTAAACAACTGCATTTGTGTTAGTGCGATAGAAACCGATAGAAACGAATCCTGCTCTCGAGCTTGATCGATTTCGATTGGTTTCGATCGATTCCGATTGGCTTCATTGAACGTCAATTGGATTAGTTTCGATCACAACATTGGCTGAGTGAACAACAATTTACCAATCGAAATCGATTGAAACCGATTTCAATTGGCTGTTGAACGGGCTTAAAATAATTCTAAACTTAAGAGAATCTTATGAATTTTCGACTGTATCGGCAGGAACAGAATTAGTAAATCAACTAAAAATACGTAAATAAAAAAAATAGGATAAAAAACGGAGTTTTCACGAAAAAAAATTAAACACTACTTACCTCTACACTTTTCACAGTCTTCGATTGGGAGCAAACTCTTAAATCTGCCATCTCGTTTGCTCTCGCGCGTTTCCTGTATACGTATATAGTGCTGATCGTTTCATTCTCGCGTACTTTTCCATTCATTTGTTAACTCGAAGCTGAAAGCGAATCAGCAGCAGAGAGGAAAAAACCAACGACAAGAACCCTTGAAGAAGATTACGAATCCATGAGCAGAAAAAGTCAAGTCGAATTTATAATCTCGTGAAAATGTGAATTGATGCTGTAAATTGTTAGTTTTTCTGTTGATTTAATGTCGTAACAGTGACGTCCGTTAGTTGTGCATCGAATGTGATAGTTTTCGAGACGTGGATTCGTTCGGAAGTGATGTAATTTGTGGTTGAAGTTCGGGATTCTGAACCTATCGGAAAGGTGCATCTTGTACATACGAAAATTAGTCATCCCCCGTTGTCTAATTTATTGGTTAGCATCCATTAGCTCCCAGTGAATCTAGAAAGTGAAGCAAAAAATAGTTGGAAGAACTTGCATTTGTAAGTTTTCAAATTGGGTTCCACGAATCCATTTCAAATGTAAAAATGCAAAATTATTTCTAATAAAAACTGAGCCAACAAGTGGAAGCTGGGCAGCATCCAATGGGGTGCCAGAGTTTCGAAGGATAGTTGAACTGTATCATCTGCGTAATACGAAAATCGGAAAGTTACGATTCGTGGGCTCATCACGAAAAATCGTGATCGACGATCCCTTGCCTGTGTAGCCTTGCCAAATACACAGCAGACCTCGTCATTGCAATATACATAAACACCGCGAGGGAAGGAAGACAACGAGAAAGGGCACTTCACCGCAGCATCATAGCTGCTAAGCTAAGCTAAGCTCCTTGCTAGCGAAGGCGACCTCCAAAAGACAGCAAGCACAAAAATGGCTTACATCAATGTGGCCGAATGGAGCAGCGATCAAGTCACGGATTGGCTCAAAGGTAAGGAAGAAAAAGCGATAGGCAAATGCTACTAGCTGGGTGTAGAGAGGCTCATCGTTGTTTGTTGCGATTTCCCATCATGATGGCTTCGCGTTTTGTGAGCCTAAACGAAGCTGACCTAGTTAGATGTAGCTGGGACAAAAGGGAATTTAAGCTTTCTAACAGCTTGCCTTTGCAGAACATATTGATATAGCTTAACAATTTTGTAAAAATGATTGCTTTTTCAAATTAGCGTATACGAGGAAGAATGACCTTAATAGGTTAAATTCTAGAAGAAATAGATAACATTGATTTTTGATACATTTGTATTGGCAGTTTTCACAAAAATGTGCTACTATAGAGCTATGCTACAAAACTACTGTAAGTAACGAATTTTTAATGCTAGAAACCAATAATAATTTAATGGAACGATTAGCAAAATTATTCTTTTATTCCAATAATTTTTTTGTTATTGAATAAGATTTCTTGGAAAATATAAAAAAAATAATTTCGATGGTATTACTTAGAATTACAAATTAGGTAGGTATCGTAATTTCGAAATATTTTAAAATTTCTTGCTTTCCAAACTTTTAGTTTATTGAAATAATCATTTTCAATCGATAACGTACTTTGAAAAAATCTCAATTTAACTTCAATATTCTTATAACCCACAAACCAACTTTTTAGAAAGTCAGAGATAAGACATATCCCAAAAATCTGAAAAACAGCTCACCGAAATAATATTTAAATTTCAGAATTCAGGACATCACATTGAAAGTAAATGCACCAACATACATAAGTTATATTTTTTTTGACCTTGCAAAGTTTTTACCCTAATCCTAACACACTATCTAGAGTACAAAAAAAAATAATCAAGGAGACATTTTTTCACTTCATTTTAAAGAACTTTCTTGATAAGAACTCCCATCAGAAAACTTTATCGTGCAGCAAATTAGGTCATTATCTGGCAGCTTCCGCACTTCGGTTGTGCGATGCATTTGTTATCATCATCTCACAATACCAATGTATTTTTTTTTTTGCTCTCTTCCCTTCAATCAGGGCTCGACAATTCCATGTATCACTATGTGCAGTCCTTCACCAACAACGAAGTCGGTGGCAAACAGCTACTCAACATCCGGCCCTACGAGCTGGAACAACTTGGCATGTACTCGATCGGGCATCAGGAGATTGTGCTGGAGGCGGTGGAATATTTGAAAAATTTCGTAAGTATTTGATGTTTCTCTCCGTTTAATCATTATTCTAAAAAATATTATGTTTGCAGAACTACAATCTCGACAAGGAGAATTTGCAGTTTCTCGCGCTGCACGTTGCATGTGCTGCAAGGTCCCTCTGTAAACAACTGGAATACTCGGATCAAACCAAACTCGAAACACAGATATTGAAGGATATTACCAGGACCGTTGCTGTAGTGAAGCCTCTGATTGGGTGGTTGGACCGTAAACCTTTTAGAGGTAGTGTTAAATACACCACACTTCCGTTCCATTCAGCAATTTATCTTTCGATTTTGTTCATTAATTTCCAGGACAACATAATTTCGATGAGTTGAAAAAAAGAATAATGAAGCTGGGCTTAGAAATGGCCACCATGGCTATGCGAGATAGATTTTCAGTTAAACCGGTAGAAACCGTAAGTAGCCGATAATAATTATGTTCCCTGTTAACTGATTGTTACAACTTCCTTTTGACTTTTCAGATTCACAACGTAGCTGATAAACTGGCCAAAATAGCAGATTACATAATTCAAGATATTTCTGATCCAATGGTTCTACAGCCAGCATCTTTGGATTTGGTCACACTCAAGAAACGAGAATCGGACTTAGGATTTCTTGTCATGCCAAGCTTGAATGGAATCCATAGGTTTGTGTTTTATTTTTCTAATTAAAAACCGTTTTATTAAAGTTTTATTTTATTCTAGGATTGCTGAAATAAAATTTAACTCGCCCGCTCACAATTCCGGAAAGGTAGAAGAAGGAGATGAAATAGTTCAAATAAACTACCAAACTGTCGTTGGCTGGGAATACAAAAAAGTGCTACTACAGTTGCAAGAATCTCCGCCAGGTATGCAACTTTTACTAACATACCGAACTGAATTCTGAACCTCTTATTTACATGACCCATTTTTACAGATGTCCTACTTACATTGAAAAAACGACCGAAACACACGAAAATATACGGACAAATCTACATAAAACCGTTTCGATTGCCGAGCAAAAAGCGATCCCTCCCCTACAGGTGGGGAGAAAGTTTACCCAGTCCACGCGCCGAACTATTCACCCTTCAGGATTTCAGTTTACCGCTGCCACGAGTTCCCGAGAAGCACGTTTCGGACTCGGAATCGGAAAGCAGTGATATCCTGACCCCGACGGAAGTAAAGAAATCCGAAAAGGATATCCGTTTATATTTGCCCAAGCCGAGGGCTGTGCTACAGAGACGGCACACGCTTTCCAGCTTTAAGGATTTAGTGAGCGTTTCTTTCTGGCACGAGCGACAAAGCAAACTACTTTCCAACGATCCCCAGAGCATTCGGGACAAATCTGTTTCGTTCGGGTTCGGGCTGGAAATGGCTCCCCGGCCTACAACCGTTTTGGGAATGGTCAATGGTGCAAACGGAACGAATGGGCAGGGTAAATTTAACAGCTTCGGGGGCTTGAAGAGCTCGTTGCCTGATATTATTCCTACGGAAAAAGGTGACGGTTGTCCTCTAGAAAGCTCTAAACAAGGTGCCGGCGAACAGAGCGAGGAATATAAACCAGGTATTTCAAAAGTCGTGCGTTTTGAATCGAACATGAAGTTTGAAGAGTGTCATGTAGACACCAAGTACACCTGCAATGTTGACAATACGGTGCTGGAAGCATTCGAACCGATTCCCTACGTCGATGAAGAGGTTCCCGTTCAATCGGTAAATGCACGTGTCAAGCAGTTTGAATCGATAGCCAACAAAAATAGTGCCAACAACAGCAACTCAAGGTCAGTTTTTTTTTCATTAAATTTCAATTTACAATGTTCCTTATAAGTTTTTTTCTTGTTTATAGTAACGCTGAGGCTGGAAGACTGGTACAAGCCGTTAAAGACGCGAATGCTCCATCGGACGATAGCTCAAAAAATATCAGCAATAAGGAAACGAACAATTCCACCAGTATTAGTAACACTTCTGCTGCACCTAGCAAGCCTGCGTATAAACCGATACCGATGCAAAGGCAAATTTCGAGAGAAACGGATATCGCCGAAGCCATCAACACGGTGCTCATCAATCGTGAAATGGTTAAGCGAGGAAGGTTGGACAAAAGTTACAGCACCCCTGCCTACGACGATGGTACTTTTTATTAAATGTCCAAACTAATCTGTAGGATAAAATAATAAATTCTTCATTTTCTTTTAGATATTCCACCAGCGATTGAACCACGCAAAGAACACCTGATGAAAATACCACCGGTTCCCCCGCCGCGTCCAAAGAAAACGTTAGAATCCAGTGTTCCGCTTGTGCCGGAGAAACCTCCGCCACCTTCACCAGCGACTACTGTGCCCAGTTCAACTCCCGCAGATTTGGGGTTTATCAATCCGCAACAGATTTCATCTGGTAGCTACGAACACGGAGAGGACAACAATAAATCTAAACTGGCCAACTTGGTTGATTTAAAGAATCGGGAACCTTTGGAACCGACTACACCACCGCTAGTGTTGTCACCTCCACCGAAACCGGCGGAGCGGATGATGTCACCTCCGAAAAGAATTCCTCCCAGCAAACATTTTTTAGAGGAGCCTTTTGAAACGCCTTCTGAACTTTTCACCCCAAACAAAACCAAGAGCCTGACGCTGAAGAAGAAAAATTCGCTCCTTTCGAAACGCCGCAATGTGTCCCTAAAAACCCTATGCATAAGCGATATTCAAGGACATCTTTATCGGCGCACCAAAGATCGTAGCGGATTAGCTTATTGGGCGAAGTACTATTTCGTTCTCATAGAAACTACATTGTATGGGTTTAAATCCAAAGAGTCTCAAAAGGCGAACAGCATGATTTTCCTATCTGGATTTACTATTTCTTTGGCAAAGGAAGTCCATTCTAAACCTTTTGCTTTTAAAGTGTATCATCCAAATAAAACGTTTTATTTTGCTGCTGAAACACAGGAAGCTCTAGGTCAATGGATGGAGTATATTAAACAGGCTACTTTGAAGGGCAATAGCAATGCACCTGGTAGCGGATCAGTGGATCACAGTGTCAAAGAGCTTTATTCGGAAACGGACAGCTCCGAGGATGAATTTAGTATGATGGATAGTCAGACCAAGCTAAATCTCCTCTGCACCCCATCCCCTCAATTATCCTCTTCATTGGGTCGTAACACGCATCATCGTTCGACACATGTCGATGGACATAATACTACACCAACATCATCTACTAAACAGGAACGGTATCATTTGAACTTCGGTTCTCTGAAAAAATTTACCAAAAGCAATCCCTTTAATTCGGACAACCACAGCACCGGAGGAAGCAGCGGGCACAGTGAAAGTAAATTTTTCGGATTTTTCAGTTCACATAAAAATGTCGAAAAATCAAATTCCAGTGAAATGCCCGTGCCAACTTCGGGGTTTCGTAGTTATCGAAAAGTTCCGGGTGCCGGAGGTCTTCAAATAGGCACCAACTCCGTGTCGACCGAAGTTATTCCTAACGCCAGCTCATCCATCGTTCCACAAGAAAGCATCACAGCTAGTAATTTATCACTTGCATCCAATACCAGTACCCAACAGCAGATTCCAGTTATCCAGTTACAACCTCCACCTACACCTACTGTGGAAGACAAACCGCATCCCATATTCATTGAACCCTACCCTCCTGAACCATCAACACCAGTCCAGCATGATGCAGCCGAGCTTTTGAACCGAACTAAAAAAACGAAACGTGTTTCTCCACATAATTACATCCACGCATCCAACCCCAATCTGGTTGAGTTCGATTTCCAAACATCTAAAAGCTTGTTACAAACATCAGCCAACTGGGACAACAACCCTTCCCATAGCAACTTGCATACGATGATTACGCTGAAAGATCTGATGTTGCAGAAACAAGCCGAGGAGGCTCAGGATATGTACAATAAGCGAGTATGCCTGGGAGTAGAGAAGTATGACGATCGCAGTTTGAAAAAGTATTTGGCCAAACCAAACGAAACAAGGACAGAAAATGTGACTTTAAACGTACCGGAAGCCGTTATCAAGATACAGAAACGGCGTCTACCGGTAACTCCAGATTACGCTCAAAGTTTCAAACTAGATGATCAAGATATTATGTATACACGAAGCAAAGAAGGTCAAAAGTTGCGTGACTTTGGATACGAACTAATTTCTGGGGACGATTCGTCTAATTTGAAAAACACCTTAAATCCAGCCTTAGCTGGTCCCAGTAGCACCAATCAGAACAGTGAACTACGCAGACAAGAAGGAAACGGTTCTATGAAGAAGAAATCCCGAAATTGGTATTCATCGGACAGGCGTAACGAAGAATCCTCTTCATCTGATCGATCCCTGAGGGACAGCTTCAAACGATCCAAAAACAAAGCTGTTATCGCTAAGCTGGACAACATTAAAGCGAGCAGCGAAAAGTTGTTTCAGTTCAAACACAGCAGTAGTAATAACGATAAAGAATCGTTGAAAACTAAACAAATGGAGAAAACAACGCCTGCGTTAAATGTAAACCTGAAGCAGTCGGAACAATTCATTAAACATCAGCCGAGCACTCCGTTAGGTAATCAACAATCTTTTTTCTCTACAGCCACCAGCAACAGTAATTTTGTTGCCATAAACCCAACCCTACAATCTGCTGGCTCCAATACCAATGCAAACATCATACCCGGTTGCAGTATCAAAAAATCAAACACCATAAACAGCTCTTCAGATTTCAAAGAAAATTCATCTAAAATTCAGAATTTGCGAAAAAACTCCGCCCCCGAACGTAGCACCTCCTACTTCACAAAGCTTTCGTTCAGCAGTTCCTCAACCAAGGCACCACCCAAGGAAAAGAAACTGCTCGGATCACCAGGTCTGCACCGGGCAATCTTCGGCAAGAATCAGCAACAAAGCCAGGATCAACCGACGGTGATCGATCATGAGGTATTTTCTCCGATAACTTATACTAAGGTATGATTTATTTTTATTTTTTGAGTTAACTTCGTGTTTTAAACAAAAGAATATAGGGCAAGAAAGAGATGTTCAATGGAAATTTAGTTTTGTAGTTAATAAACTTTTTTTTCCTTTCGCAGATCGTCCCATCGGATGGCAACAGCTCTGTGCTACAGTCGGCTAGCACAACTTCCATTGGAAGTATATTATCAACTACGTCTACTCCAAGCTCAGTTCTTACCACCAATTCTTCGAATCGAGCGCCACCGGACTATCCAAACATGGAGTACCCACCGGTGTTCGAACCGGAAACGTATTCGCTTAGTGATCCCGGTATGACGCTTCTGAAGCGACGCCAAAATCATCCGCATAAATGACGACTCGGAAGGGGCAAGAAGCGCCTGGCCACCCTGCGGGAGCATGAGTGTGGCTAGCTTAGTATTAGATGTGTGCCAAGTGTCTAAAAATAACTCTACTTTGTTTGCTAGATATTATTAGAATGGGAAATGTTGATAGTTTCCTTCAATTACTCATTACGTTCTTCCGGTAAATCATATGGTGCTGTATTATAATATTATAAAGATTGTGTAGATCTAGGAGAAGAGTTTGAATACTATTAAAACCTATTTATCTAAAATGATTAAAAAAGAAATGTGAAATCAAAAATATATCTAAGTTTTGCACTGGATTCTCTAAAATAATCAATACTAAAATTGTGATCCTACTAGAATTAAATTACACAGAATATCTTTAAAGGGATAATAACAGAGTTGCGGCCAATTTAGCTGACACTTAACAAATGAAATACTTGGGTATTATAAATACTTAAGCTATATTTTCATGATCCATGTCTTGATGGTTCTGAAACAAACAAAAATCATATGATTTCAAACTTTAAGTTGAAATTAATTACATTTCGTTCGAATTTTTTGCTGTATAGGTGAAGATTTACTTTTTTCTTACAATATAGGTATTTAAGTATAAGCCAAATTTAGAATATGTACCATTTTGTGATTTTTTTTTGTTTGATTTAGTACTGTTCATAAACGTGCCGAAGGCAAAGATTAATCATTAATCACCCTCACAACTGCTTATGATATTGTAAAGTTGGTATTGAACAAGAACGCATAAGCAAGATAACTAAGTAGCGTAGTAAGAACATTCCTTATTTGTCAATCGATTCCTAGCTCGCCGTGCATTGAATGTGCCGAATATGTGGCTCAAATTGAACCGTTTGATTTCACCAACTGCATAATGTGTACTACTAATAATGACACGCAATGTGTTTTTGTTGTACCACATACCTACCTAAATTGGTTAGCATAGTAGCGCGTTTTAGAGTGCATATCGATCCAGCTCGCATGGTTGTAGAGAGACATATTTTAGTGATCCCGCGTCGGATAGTGCCTTATTAATGATTGAGTTTTGAATAAAGCTGTATCAATGTTGCAATGTTGGATTTCACACAGTACAATGCTGAGTAATGTTATTTTTTTCTGATGACAGTTTTTCCATTGTATCTTGTATCATAGAATCTTGAGTGACTTGAAATTCTTTCTTAGTGCCTACACCTTCATAAGAGCCAAACCAAAAAAGGAAAAATGAAAATTGGTAAATTTCACGACCTTGGCCTGAGACCTGAAACATGAAATTTTAGACCTGAGACCTTAGACCTACGTTTCATGTTTCAGTTCCCGTGTCGCATGTCTCGTGTTATGTGTCTCGTCACATATGGCCCTGATTTCAGGACTCGTTCAGGGGTATTATGCGTACTGTGTAAAGACAAACCCGTGCACAACAACAGTTAATTTCTGAAACCCGTTTGAAAAAACCGCGAGAAAAATGTGCTTATTGCAAGAAACGTACACCGAAAAAAAATCATGGTAACCGTTACCATATCCGAGGGTAAATTTAAAAATAAAAACAGATGGTTTTTTTGAGTACGTTTTTGTTTATCTTGAACAACAGATTGGTTAAAATTACCATGTGAACGTGTTATGGTGCGTTATGGCAGAATGACGGTCAATTTTACTATGCCATGGTATTTAAGAAAAAATTATGGTCATTTATCCATGTGTTCAATGAAATCATTTAAATTTTTTAAATGCTGGTTTATTTATTCATCACTGTTATTATCCCCGTTTTTTTCACATATAATATTGTTGTCATTAACACTAGATCAGGAAATATATGCCAAAACCTAACTTGATGAAGGTTCCTTCGACATTTTGTTTCCGGTGTTTTTATTTTGGTCTTCTCGAATCGCCCCGTGCCCTAAAAATATAAAAAAAAAGTTAAATATTGTGCAGAAATACTAATAAAATTTACTTACTCTTGAACATTTTATAAACTGTTGAAATAAGCGGCTGTTGATGACTCTGCTTGCACTGCAGATTGTAATGGCCTTCTGCGGATAAATAAAACATAATATCTTTTGTGACATATCCCACACCAAAACACTTTACCTTAACCTTCCTAGGCCGTTCGGGTCAATATGACCCGAAGCGAACTTTAAAATCGGCTCTCGGCTAACTCTTTTAAAAAAAATCGGAAAAATATGAAATTTGGAACATATTACTTAAACCACGAGATACATAACCTGTAGAAAAAGCAACTTCCGGTGACCACCGGAAATGCCACAACTGGCAAGCCGAAAAAAAAAGTTACACATAAGCCGTTCGGGTCAATATGACCCGAGAGTTTGCGCGCGTTCCCCTGATGATATGTGTTAACCGATTTTCATGATTTTACATTCATGGAAAAAACCCCTGAAAATAATGTCTTCTCAGAATTCCCATATCTTCTAATTGCTTTGACGTATTGAAATTATTTTATAAGTTTTGAAATTGTGAAAAATAAATCTTTTTAAACATATAGAAAAATTGAAAGTCATATGAAATCTATGGTCGCTAGCGTGGAATTTCTGAAAAAAGCTTCTTTTTTTTAACTTTTGCTTTGCAGTGGTGTATCTCATTCTTAACTGAACCGATTTCCAAAATTCTATTTTTATTTTTATTTTGATAACATGATCATCATTTTTACTGAATACACATATTAATATTACTGTTATTCGTAATACGAGAATGAAAACAAGAAAAAAATCGTGATTTTCGAACCCGTCTGTTATGATACGCACATTTCTCATTTTGTTATTGTGATTTCTTTAAACTGTTCATCAAACCTGCCCACTTTTTATATACCCAATGATAGATTTTAATCTCTACAATCGCTTGATATGCTGTTTATGTGGTTTTTCAAAAATTTGTAGCAACGTTTTCCGAATTTACTAAAAGATATCGGAATTCGATCAGATTTTCAAACGTTTTGTAGCAAGCAAGCACAACCCCCCGGGAGAGCTTAAATCGAACAAAATCCATGGCTCTCCCGAAATCTGCTTTCCTATAGCAGACTGAAGGAATCGCCCGCAAGGCTACGTAGGGTGGTTTGTGCTGATACATATGAATATTTTTACGTAACTCATAGCTAAGTCATTGTCTTCATAATTTTGATTGTTTTTCAGCTTTTCAAAGTTTCAGATACCTAGTTCAGAAAGGTTTTAAGATATTGTAAAGAATCCTTATTTTGCAAAATAATTTCGGCATCTTCTTTGATTTTTATTAGGGGCCGTTAACATACCGCGTTGACAACTTGGGGAGGGAGGGGGTATGGAAATGTCCACGCTTGTCCACGGAGAGGGGGGTAGGGGTTTTGTTCATGTCCACGTGGACATACTTACTTTCAAAATATTTTCTAAACGTAAATAAGTATTACGATGTTTAAATCAAAATCTTAAAATTTCAAAGCTTTCCAGTTAAAGTTTATACAAGTAGTAGCTACTTGAAAGCATGTCATAAATATGATAATTAGGAAATTTCAAATTTTTTAAATTGTTTTCTACCAGGAAATGATTAACCGTTTTTTTTTTTTTTTCAAAATCAGCCATTTCAATAACAAAAAGGCAAAAAGTGGTGTTTTCTTTTCAGAAAAAAAAATCTTATCTGTCTGGGTGGACACCTAGGGAGGGGGGTATGGGTTTTCCAAATGTCCACGCTTGTCCACGGAGGGGGAAAAGGGGGTAAAAAATCTAACTTTTCTGTCCACATGGGATCTGAACCGCCCCTTGTAAAATAAAATTTACATACATACATAATACTTTCACACAAGTGTGAATGTTTTCGATGGTAATTTTTGAAATATTTCAAAACCATACGTATTAAAATAAAATTTGCTGTTTATATTTCAGATTACTAATCTCAACTTCAAATCCGAATGATGAATAAAATTTTAGAATAAATAATTCAATATTACCGATTCATATTTCTTTGTTCACACTTTTTTTTTTTAATTCAAAACTTAAATCGGAACTATGAAATTGTTGACAATACTAAGCTTTCAAAGGTGAATTTTGAATTAAAAGTCCACAATTTTTCATTCTTTTTTAAACCCCAATTTAAAAAAGATCAACATCACGATTGAAAATTCGTACTCAAAAATTAAAAGTTTCATATTTATGATACTTAATTCGAAACTGTCAAATTTGAATTGGAATTCTGATTTTTGTTGGGCTATGAATTTAGAATTAAGAATAAGCAATTCTTTTGTCTTAGTTTTCAATTATTTATTAATTCATTACAAATTCTGATTCTGAACTCTTAGAAAAATGTTAATTTGAATTGCAAAATTCATATTTGGAAAGTCAAACATTTAAATAATAAAATCCGAAATACTAGTTTTGATCTCACAATTCGAAGAACAGCATTATGAATCCATAAAATCATTTTTGAAGTTTGAATCATAAATTATTAATAATTTATTTGGAGTTTTTTAAAATTTTTGTTCTGAATCCTGATATTAAGTTAAAATTATGAATCTTTTTGAAGAAAACATGAGTAAAATAATAAAAATCACACTTATGTAAATGAAGAATGTCTATTTCAAATAATATCACTAAAACAAAAGATGTCGATCAAAATATTAAGCAATATGACAATTTTCTGGAACACAATGTTTCAACCTTTTAAAACATGACTTTTTTTTATAAATTGATATGGCAATTACTAATTCATTTAAAGCATCTTTTAATTCTCATAACACCGCGAAGAGTTCAAACTATGATTTAAACTAGTTTTATGCATATTTTGTCTACCTTATATTTCACATGTAAATTAAAACTCGATATTTATAGTAATATAAACTTAAAGATTTAAATCGTTGTAATATTGGTTGTGATTTTTTTTGAATATAACATCATCCACGCGCTTCCGAAATAATGTAAATTAAGTGTCGTTTTGAAACCATACAATGCATTAAAGATAAAATAAATTCTGAACTAGGTATCTGTAACTTTGAAAGACTGAAAAACAATCAAAATGATGAAGACAATGACTTAGCTAACCACCCTACGTAGCCATGCGGGCGATTCCTTCAGTCTGCTATAGGAAAGCAGATTTCGAGAGCACGACCGGGAGAGCCATGGATTTTGTTCGATTTAAGCTCTCCCGGGGGGTTGTGCTTGCTTGCTACAAAACGTTTGAAAATCTGGTCGAATTCCGATATCTTTTAGTAAATTCAGAAAACGTTGCTACAAATTTTTGAAAAACCACATAAACAGCATATCAATCGATTGTAGAGATTAAAATCTATCATTGAGTATATAAAAAGTGGGCAGGTTTGATGAAAAGTTTTAAGAAATCACAATAACAAAATGAGAAATGTGCGCATCATAACAGACGGGTTCGAAAATCACGATTTTTTTCTTGTTTTCATTCTCGTATTACGAATAACAGTAATATTTGAGATACTATGCGTATTCAGTGAAAATAACGATCATGTTATCAAAATAAAACTAAAATATGAATTTTGAAAATCGGTTCAATTAAGAATGAGATACAGCGCTGCTAAGCAAAAATGTCACCTCTTTTAAAACTTGAGAATTTTTTTTCCGGTAATTCCAAGATCGCGGCCAAAACTCCCATGGGACCCTAAAATTTTTATATATATTTGAAAAGATTTATTTTTAACAATTTCAAAACATATAAAAAAAATTTCATACACCAACATATACTGCAGATATAAGAATTTTAAAGTGATGTCTTTTTTCTGTTCAAAGCATTCTATAGGTCAACTTCTAAGTCAAATCGATTTAAATTTTATATATTTAAAATCTTGAATAAATTACCTAAACAATGAATCTAAATTCATAAAAATCGGTCAAGATATGTGACCAGTGGAACGAAATCAATTTACTAGTCAAAACAAGCGAAAAATAATTTGTTCAAAATTTAGCGAACGGCCTAGGAAGGTTAAAGATCGCGGCACATTTCCTTGTAGGGGAGAGCACACATCCTAGCACAAAATCAATATTGTTTCCAATGTTTCAACAATAAATTAAAATTCAATTCCAATGGCAAGGAGGCAACAAAGTGCAAAATGACACAACTAATTGAATGTATTTTGACTATTGACAACCATGGTAAAATGTACCACAGTATTTTCACGATAACCAAAATTATATCTTCGAATGCACAAAACGTTCCGCATGGTAAAATTAAACCTCTTTTTATGTAGGTTTACCACATTTTCTTTTGGCTCGCATGGTAGCATTAACCAAAAGATCTTCAAAATAACCAAAACTTCATATTTATCAACAAATTTTGCGCATGGTAAAATTAAACCTCTTTTTTTCATTAAAGTTGACCATATTTTTTCTTGCCCCGCATGGTAAAATTAACCAAAAAGTCGTCAAAATAACTAAAACTTTATTTATATCGACATATTAACGTATGGTAAAATTAAACATTTTTATTCATTTTGGAATACCATGATTTTTCTTCAGTGTATGTATATGTACGTATGTATTTATGTTATACCCACCAGTGGTTGATAGGTCTTTCGACCCGAGTCGGTACGGGAAGTCTCGATCACACATTCAAATATTGTTCATGCTTAACTCATAAACAATATTTGCAGCACAACCAAGGGATCCGTTACCACTGGCTTGGGACAGGTTTGACTCATCTCACTCCCTTCCAACTGTTCGAAACAAATAAAGAATCCTGAAAAGGTACCTTAGGAGCCTACTCAAGATTCCAAATTTGCCGAGATACTCCGGCTGGCTTAAACCCACAATCCATTGTATATCAGTTTTTCGCTCGTTTGATGCCCTGTCCTACCCCCCTCTTATCCCCAATAATAGAGTTAAGCTATTTTTAATAAAAAAATATTAACACATTTTTAATCATGTTTTACATCTTACCTTATCAGCATCCACATCCCTTTTATACTTACCTCAGCATCTCTATAATGAAAGGATACTTATCGATATACAAGTACCACTAGAGATTTCAATTTTTTTTAGCGGCCCACGCATTGATGTGCGTCAAACCTAACTGAAACTTTCTAATGCCAAAGACCAAGAATCCATCCAACATAATACACTCAAATGCTACTTTCAAGTGCGTTTGCAATCTACATAATAAAAAAAATAACAAAGCAGGCATAGAAAATAGTTTCCACAAGCAGCTATTTCCAAATTAAACCAGAATATTTCTGTCGGACCAACTTCAAACCACGAGAACAACAATGATCTTCAAAATCTTTCTCCAGGAATCATTCAATAAAATTTGAGCACACATTTCACGGACCCCCTCGGACACTACTTTAACACTTTGGCCAGGGCGTCATTTCTTGTCTCAGCCTTCACTGCAGCTTAACCCAAAAAACAAAAATCAATAAAAGTGGAGTGATTTTATAATTCTTGCCCTCAACACGTTTCAAAAATTCACTTAATTCTTCATTCATTTGAGAAACTTTGTTCTCTACTATAAAAGACGTTTTCTCTGTACAAATGATAATCAAAACACACCGAACATAATTATCGCACTTAACAACTGACTGATTTCCAAAGATTATAATTTTTCTTCGGTGAATCTTTGAATTAAATCAAAACTTGTCTCTGTCAGCACCGAAAATAAATTTGTATTTGCAGTTCAGTACACACGTCAACTACCCGAGGACTACAAACACATTACAAAACAATCGCACCAAATGCCCACCAGATCCCGTGATTAGCTGATGATATTTTCTAATTTTTCCTACTATTTTTCACCTGAATAAGATTTTTTCCTAGAAAATTTTGAAGAGCGCAAAAAAAACGCCATGTGCTTATTGCAAGAAACGGTGTAAAAAATAACGTGTTGATTGCTAAGCATATAAACTTGAGACAATTTGACATGTAACCTTAGACCTGAGACGACTCTCGAGTCCTGAGATCTGAAACCTGACCTGATATTTAAGATCCGCGAACTGAAACCAAAGACTTGGGACATGAGCGATACCCGAAATTTGAGATCCATATCCCATTACTTAAGACCTGGGACTTTCTTTTTAATATTAGTGACACTTTAACCTATAAGGCTATTCGTGAGCTAAGACCTGAGGCGTGAGACCAGAAAAGTGAGACGTAAGAAGTATGACATGAAACGAAATGAAACAAGAAAGATGGAAGTGGTGAATATTTAAACGTAAGATGTTAGAAGTGAAACTTGAGAAGAGAGAAGTGACTCGAGACGCAAGATGTGATTTTTCGTCGATTTTTCTGATATTTTTTTGTATTTTAATAACATTTGTAAAGCTCTTTTTAGTGTAGTGTGTATGTTTTTTATCTTTAGAAATCTATGGTTGTTATTACGACGAATAAATTCGTAAATGTGTACCAACACAAACTTCCTTCATTTCGCCAAAACCATTTTGTTTAGTTCCCTTTGGATGGCCACCCCTCCTGGGATGAAAATCCGGGGTTTATGCGGGGTTTATGGGATGAAAATCCGGGGTTTAAAATCAGTCGCTGTTGGCTCCTGAGAGTTTTATCATCTTGTTCCAGTTTCGAATTTCTCACGTCTTATAACTCACTTCTTATTTCTCACGTCTCATACTCTCATGTTTCCCGTCTCATTTCTCACTACCCTTTGCTAACATTTAATTTTTACTTCCTACGTCTCATTTTTCACGTTTCTCGTCTCATATGACACGTCTCATTTCTCACTTCTCATCGCTCACTTCTTCCGTCTCAATTCTCACATACAGAGAGACAAAACAACACTGATTTTGATTCGAAAAATATTTTATTCAAAACTTTCTTTAGTTCATAAAGGCCTACATTTCCTACCAAAGTTGTTGGGAAAGTTGTATTTTCCGATACTGTTTTCAAAGTTCCTTTCCTACCAAAACAGAGTCGAAAAGTAATATTTTTCGATACATTTAAAAAACAGTATCAAAAAGTGCTACCTACTTTTCAACAATTCGACACGACACTGAAAACAGTTTCGAAAAGTACATTCTTGAAACTGTTTTTTTCCTCGCAAAAGTACAGTTTACGACTTACTTGATTAGACATTTTCAGTCAGGACATAAATAGGTTAGGATGGCAGCCAAATTGGTCATGTCGAATTTCGCAAACCGACCATATAAATTTTGTAGATTGGCTCAAAATACTAACCTGTGCAAAATTTCGGCTCAATCGGACTTAATTTAGTGTGCCTCAAAGCTCTTAGAGTTTCGTTTTTTTTTACCTTCAAAAATCACTAAAGGGGAACGACCAAAGGAAATCCGAAAAATAGAAATTTTAATTTTGACACCAGATACCTTACAAATGCATGAAAAATCGAGATCTAGTGTTATCTAAAAAATTAAAAAAATGGCCATAGATCGATTTTTAATTTGGTTGATTTTCATAAAAACGGCTAGGTCCCATAAAGTCGATTCTTGACCTAAATATTTTTTATAGATAACACCGAATCTTTACATATTTCTAAGTCATTTGGCATTGAAATTTAAATTTCGGTTTTCCAGATTTCTTTACGTGATTTTTTAAATTCTAAAGTCCATTTTTTACAAAAAATGTGTTTTAGATAAAACCAGATTTTTAAGTCGTTTGGCATCAAAATAAAAATTTTGATTTTCCCATTCCCATTAGTCCCTCCTTTGGTTATTTTTGAGGGTAAAAATATCGAAACATTGGGCGTTTTGAGGCACTCCTAAATCAAGTCCAATTGAGCTGAAATTTTTTTTCAGTTTTTTGGACCAATCTATAAAATGTATACGGTGTATATTTTTCCTATACATTGTAACCCCAATATAGGTATATACAGAAATAGTTCTAATTTATGTTAGTGAAGAAAACAAATAATTTACTATTATTATCCTACTTATCATGAAGCATTATTTGAAATCACAAACAACACGCCAAACACCCCCACAACTATTCACATATTTATAGTCCTGCGAAACGACGACGTGAACTAGCCAGCAATAAGAGTATCGACAAATGTATGCCAATTACAATAATCTAATGGGGGAGCAATTTTGCCCGGGAATGACCATAGTTCAGGTGAAACTTCGCCTCATTAGCAATAGCTTTTCCCTATAGGTATGTACAACTAACAACAGCTTAGTCACTGCTCCAGACACTAGAAAATAACATTACATTCGAACGTAGCACCGGTGAGCTTTGTGTATCGCAGTCTGTGAGGCGTTATATAGGGAGGGACACAGAACATTAACTAAATCTAAGTTTTGTCACGTTCTTTGAGATGAGCTCGCACATTTTCCATTGATGAATGAACAAAATATTTAAATTTTTCCTGGAGAACCGGCTATTTTTTTACACCTCTAGGAAGATGCCGAAGTGGTGATCAATGGAGAAGAAGTGAGTCTCGAAATTTTACCGCATCCTCCTAACACGCGGTACGCCTCAGCCTCACATAACACACTCGATGCCGATAGCTGTTGCGTCTGGAACCGAGCGAGCGCGCGAACAGGCAGATGGCGATCGGCACAAATATGATAATTTAAAAAGTAAACAAATCCTCGAACGGAACCGATGGATGACTGATCGTTGGGCTGGGCGTCGCGATGCGAAGTTTTGATAACGTCGGGGTATTTACATCGAAACTGCCATCGCAATTCATCTGAGCGATCAGTTTCCTGCCGATCGTTTGATCGAGAAGAAGGTTTTCCTTTCGGCTAAGCAGCGCCTCTTGTTGGCTGTTTTATAGTGAAGGTGATCAGTTCTTTGAGAGTTGTACGAAAATTTGTAGAAACAAACTTTAAAGCGTGCGAGTTTTCTTCAAAGTGAAATCAGTTTAATTGTGCGATTACACGATGTCGTCCTTGGAGGCGAAGATGTTACTGCTTGCGGTGTGCGTAGGAAGTTGTACGCTGGTAATTGGAAGAAGCCCGGCTTCGCGTGTTTCCAGCAGATTGGAGGAGTTGGCCAGTAGCAAAAATTTGATCGATGCAGTCATGTACGGAGAGGAAACTGTAGAAAAATCAAAACGTATGGAAAGCTCGATAGCCAATTCGAGGGTTAAAATGGTCAAAGGGAGCGTGTCATACGCACAACTTATAGATGGTTACCCGACTCCGAACGCCCAGAAACAAGATTATGTTGCTAAAACAATTCTTCAGGCGACTTCTTATTTCGTGAACCGTTTCTGTAAACCTCAAGGCATTTCTTCCTATGAGTGTGGAATGTTTTTGGCTGGCAGAGAGTTGCCACCTGGTAAACTTCTAGGAAAGTGTAGGAACATCGTAGGATTCAAATCGTTTGACGATGAGTATAGAAGATTACTACCAGCAAGTTATAGTGATGGGCTTTATGAGTTTAGGAAAAGCGTTACTGGATCAGATCTCTCTCATCCAAGAAGTATTTCGAGTATGTTCCATGATTCTTTGTCCCGATCTAGGCAAGATATCGAGCACAGCGTAGCTTTGGTGCAGTGGACTCAATTCCTTGAACATGACCTATCCAAAACTACTGTTCAGAGTATGCACGACGGAACTGACATTGAGTGTTGCACCAGCGATCACAAAACGGTATCACCAAGGTACCGCCATCCATCTTGTAAGCCATTATCCGTATCTGAAGATGATACCTATTACAAGGACTACCTTGTAACCTGTCTGAACTACGTTCGCAGTGCCTTATCCGTTGGCAGTAGCTGTAAATTCGGTCCCGCCAATCAGCTCAATCAGGCTTCAAATTTGCTGGATCTTTCTCAACTTTACGGAAATCACGAATCAGAAACCAAACCCCTACGAACCAACCGTGGAGGAAAGCTTAAGTCACAATCGTTCGAATCAACTGAATACCTAATGGAAAACATCGATGGAAAGCTTTGTGCTACAAACTCTTCCCAAAACTCTATTTGCTACAGCTCAGGTGATTCTCGAGTCAATGTGAATCCTTACATCACCTTACTCCACACACTTTTCTTGCGGTCTCATAATCGCATCGCCAAGAGATTATCTCTTGTAAATCCCCACTGGGACGATGATCGACTGTTCCAGATGGCTCGTTCGGTCAATATAAAAATTTATCAAAACATTATCCGAGACTGGGCCAAAGCAGTTCTGGGCGACTCAATCAAGCTCGAAACCGGAATGAAACCGCACAAAGGCGAATCCAGAGTCAGCAATGAATTTGCAACGGCAGCCATACGATTCTACAACACGATGCTGCCTGGAGAAATTACAAATCTGGTTCCAACCGGTCGTTACTCGACTTTCCAGTTGAAGGATCTGTTTTACAAACCTAAAGATTTACGCAAGAAAGAATACTTTTCCCATCTGCTCAGTTCCGTGCTGCAGCAGAATGCCATGTCTCTGGACACAAGCTACGTTGACGATGTGGCTCAGCTGCTGTTTAAAACGAAGAACATCGGAACCGACGTTCTAGCCCTAGATATTCAGAGAGGGCGCGATCATGGCCTAAGTGGTTACACCAGTTATTTCCAGCTCTGCACAGGTCGTTCCATCAACAACTGGACCGATTTATCTTCTGTTATCAACGCAGTTGATCTTGAAACGTTGAAGAAAGCATACGCTTCGGTCCATGACATTGACCTTATCGTGGGGGCCATTGCCGAAAAACCTGTCAACCAAGACGCCACGGTTGGACCCACCCTCAGTTGCATCATAAAAGATCAAATCGCTCAATCACTCGACGCAACGGAACGCACCAACCAACACCACAAACTCCTTAATATCCTGCTAGCGGATTACTCCGCCGCACGCTTCCTATGCGAAACGGCTCAGCTAGATCAAGTGCAACGCAACATTTTCCGGCTACCTTCAGCGGTCGATAACCCAACGGTCCGTTGCTCACAGTTCCCGCCACTGGATCTCAGCGCCCTGCGAGAAAAACTCTGAAAACCAGCACCAATCCGGCTGAGCCAATAACACGCATTTACTACTTAGCGAAACTAGTTGTAGGACCTATCGTCTATCGATATCGCCAATGAGCAAAGATGACAAAAACCTGTTCTGCGACGACGACGCCATAAACGCCTGTCCCGTCATAACAAAAAATACCTAACTAGAAAGCGTACCAGTCAAGATGTAAATCTTCGCATGCCTATGTGTTAAGAATTTTAAAACGCTTGTTATTCTACACTGAAACGTGACGCGTAAGTGCTGCAATAAGGAGATGAAAACGTCGTGCCTTGTGGACACTGAAAAGACGAAGAGCCATAAAAACTTAATTTTAAGGAAATATTTTAAACAGTGAAAGTATTTTTAGCTCTAATTAAAAAAAATAAAAACCACTGAAGATTTCTGCATCCATTTCAAATCGAGCTCGATTGTTTTTAATTTATATTTACCAAAAGTTGTGAAAAATATTTACTGTTTCTATGATGACGCCAATCGGTGCGAGGCGTTGGTGCGATAACGAAAGTTTGGTTTCAAGCTGGCAGCAGGCACCGGTACGGTTCAGTGAATGCGCGTCAGTAGATTACTCAGTGACCCTACTATATTGGTTCATCAGAGAGGTGCTGCTGAAGTTCTGTTGTTGATTAGATTTGTTTCTTCCGAGTGTTTTGGTTTGTGGGTGAGCTGACTATTTGAAATTGTATTAACGGGAAACAAAAACAAGATCAATAAGGTGCTACAGATGATTAAAAGCATGGAGATCAGAGCTTATAGATTAAATATTCAAATCATAAAAGCGTTGGAAGTTGAATCCGAATTCAAAATCCAGATTTAACTATAGTTATCGACGAGAAGTCAGAAAGTTTAAATGAGAACTTATAACATAACATGGGAAATCACGAAGATCGTTACTATGTAATTCAATAAGAGATTAGAATCCTAGGAAATCTCGAAACATTTTTAAACGAACACAAACACATATAGGATCTCAATGAAACTTGACGTTTCCTCGAAGAGATTCCTTTAACTTAACACTAAGCATACATCTTTCGAGGATATGATAGTTAGCATCTTACAAATGCTAAAACCACTAAGCCACAGAATGTGTACTAAATATGTAAAGCCGTGACCGGGAATCGATCTCATGAGAGTTGGCTTATTTAGAAAACTTGAACGCTATTTTCTAGGCCACGGGCGGCGACGAATAACTTATGTACGGTATTCCGTCTTAATTTCCTTCGGATTGTCATTTTTTTTATCTGATGATTTGCGAAGAAAGTCTTAAGTTTATCTCAAAAATTCAATTTTTTGCGGCTTAAAATATATGATTTTATGCGTATTTTCCAAAATTCTAATTAAAAAATCCTGGCATTAAAAATTTCAATACAAAATGTGGGCAATATCCAAGCAAATGTTGTCAAAACAAAGAAATTATTTAACAAAAATTAAGAATAAAAAAAGCTTGAAACATTTTTAATTTTCGTCAAAACGAATTATATGATTTTACAAAATCCGTTCATGGTTATTTCAATAAAACTTACTTTACGTGAGGGGTCTTCGAAAGCAAGCAAGGTACTCTACACTGAAAATTCGAAATTTTAAATACAATTTTGATGGTGGAGTAAGGTTTTTCGAGAGGAACAATCTTGACTCAGAACAAATTGTCAAAACATCGAAAATTAACCCCAGGTTCAGAATTTAACTACAGTTTTCAAAATTTTCTGACTTATTGATAGTCATTTATTTTTGAATATTAAATTAAAATAAGATTTAACTCATTTCGGAGGTTCTCGTTCCATATCACCAAAGTCGAGATTGTATTTGTGTTTCCATAAATCGGTTCTGTATCCAGTTAAGGATTCTTGATTTTCGGTTCGAATCATCATTAAAAATCAAAAGCTTTATTTAAAATCGTCGTTTAAATTTGGTTCAATATTTCATTCAAAATTTGATTCATCATTTAAATAACTCATACGAAATTTTTTCTTATGGAAATTCTAACAGAATAAAGCTTCAAATGGCGATTCAGATTCATCATTTAATGTTTTTATTTTAAATAAAGATTTGCGAGTCGGAAAAGAAATACATAAATGAAATATAGAATGGACATGTTTCAATCAGAATTATAATTATGGATACATAGTTAGAGGGCTCTGAACAAAATTTCAATCCTCGGCTCATATTTTAAATTCTAATCTGAAATCTAAATTCAGAAAACATTTGTACATTTCAGAAAATGTATTGAAATTCCGAAACAGATTGAAAATAAAAATTTTGAATTCTGGTTTGAAATTCAGATTTAGAATTTCCATTCAAAATTCAGATTCTGATTCCAATGAGTTCCATAATCAAAATATAATTATCAAGATGACTACTTCTGTAAGTAACTCAAGTTGAAAGAGATCGCAGGCTTCTAATTCTGATTGTTAGTTCGATTTAAAAATATCTTAAATGTCTTATGAAAAACTCTGGTTTTTATTTGGAACAAAAGCATCCACAGGAATTGATTTTAAATTAAAAGCATTTGATGATAAAAACACATGTTTTTTGTCTTAAAGAAATTGCAGGGAATTCCATGCGTTTTTAGCGTATTTTTCATCATCACCGTTTTTCAAGTGCCAAATTTAAAACCTTCGTTTCATATACAGAAATTACAATAAAAAAAAACAAAATTTAAAACAATTTTTCTTAACTAGGATAGAGTTTGCATGAATCCTTTTTAACCGATAAATTCTAATCTGTTACTTGTACTTTTGAAAATAGGATTTTATTTAATTAATATTTTTGAATTTGTACAAAAGTTTGAAAATTCAGCTTTTTTGGTTTGAACATATTAGGTAAAAGTTTTTCTTAAAAATTAGATGCTTTCATAAAAAAAGTTAGTAGATAAGTTTTAATCAAATTTGACTTGCTAGATAATAGATTTTAACCGGAATTGCCCGGATATTTAATTTCAAAAAAATGGGAAAGGCTCGACCCAAACCAGTTTCCCAAATTTCGTCGAAGGTGCTGATTTTGCCCGAATTTATTAAAAATCGAACGAAAAATTCATATTGCATTTTAATAATTTTAAATTTTTTCGCCCAAAATATAAATTTCTCAAGCAGAATGATTAAAATGAACACAAACGATTTTTTGGGAGCCGTTTTTCGATAAAAAAAAAAATGATACTAATGTTTTTTGGAAATTTGGAAATAAAATGCCCGGATTTGGCCAGGTTTATAATAAAACGTATCCCGGATTCGTGCGGGAGAACTTCTGATAACTTTAAGCTGAGTTCACCAGATTTTTATGCAAGTTCTAAGATTTCCACCACCGACGAGAGTAAGCTTCTCATATGTTACTAAAGGATTCTTTATTCAAATTTAAATCACCATTTCGAAGATTGTGGGGCGTATTTCAAAAGTTTCTATGCAAAACGAAAAACCATTTTTGTAAAAAAACGTAAAATTGGATAATCAAAGAATGATAAAAAAATATTTTTAATTTTTTATTCATGTGTTATTTGAGCAAAAATGGCATAGATAAAAATAGGTCACCAAACACCGCCCAGCCCCACCCCTTTTAGCAGTTCTTCCTACGGCCTTGGCTAAATGTGAGTTTTTTGTTTCATTTTGCAGATAAAGTGAAAAATTCGGTTTTTTTTCAATGAAAACCGGGCGGCACAGCACTTTTCCAAATTTTTAATAAAATATGGTTGCCAGAATTTTTCAGCACATAACCGGTCGGGGAAAATCCTATTTTATCTGAAAACTTGGCAAAATCCGGGCACTTCGTTTCAAAATGTTCGACCAAAAATGCGGGCAATGTTTAGGCAAATTTGGTCAAAACCCTGGAAACTGTCAACAAAAATCAAGAAAAAATTTTTTTTTTATTGGTTTGTCTTTTGTAAATTGACCTTACCGATTTTGTATCTTAAGACTAAGGAAAACTACTTAGAGCTAATTTAAAACTACGTTTACACATGATAAAATCGAACAGATGATATACTGAATTCGAACGTTCACAACATTTATCCAACACGGGTGATTTCGGCCATATGCAGTACGATGTTAGGGGATCCAGAGAAACTGGCGTTGTCGAACTGTTCGAGTGGTCGACACATAGGTACATGTTGAGACGTTGGAGAATATATGAGGAATCAATTCGGCAGGTTAGGGTATCAAAAATCAATGTTTGCTGCTACTCGGCTCGATGCTTTTCGAGTGTCGCTAAACTTTAACACCTAAACCGACAATAGACCTCAAGTTCTCCAATCTCACTCCAGAAAGTTGATAGTTGAAATGAACAATATTACGAGAAAGGGAGAAATTAACCACTTTACATTTTTTCTGCGTTCGCCTTCATTCCGTTTGAGTGGCACCAGTCCTCTAGTTTGGCAATGTCGGTTTATAAGGCGAGGCAATCAAATTCGCTAAGCACTTTTCTAAAGAGTTTTAGATCGTTGCGTTGCGTTGCACATAAGTCATTTACCAAAATGATAAATAATATAGGTCTGAGGTGACTTCCTTACGGTACTCCGGATGGCATCGCAAATTTCTTCGAGCTTGATTTTTTTTAATTTTTCTGTACGCCTGACGGTAAGCAAGGTAGGTACGACGCAATCCACTCAAGCGACCCGGATGGAAAGCCCGATCCATTTTTGCTATAAGTATTTTGTGCGGGACCAGGTCAAAAGCCTTCGCGAAGTCGATGCAAACAGAATCTACTTGACATCCCTTTTTCCAGAGCGCTGTTCAGTGAGCTCACGTAGCACATTAAGTTGGTGACGGTTGACATTTTTTTAACGAAATCATGTTGCGAATCAACGATCAAGGGTTTGACGGCAGCATACATACGTTCATGCAACAAAATTTCGAAGACTTTGAAAATTGCCGTGAGTATAGAAATCGGTCTGTAGTTTTCTACACAATGTTCGTTTCGTGATTTTTAAATCGGTTCAGCTAAAGATGCAGCGCAATTCATTAGTACTGTAGGAGATACAACGTCGTAATCTTTCGAAAACTTCCTGTTCAGTAAGGGATGTTAGGGAAGTTGACGTCTCGTCGTGGGCTTGTATAGAGGCTAGGTAGTTGCTATCTATTTCACAGTCGGCGGAACTAAAAACACTTAAGAAAAATAAAATTTACAATACAAATTCTGTTGCAATTTTTTTTTTATCGATTCGTACATTTATTCAACGAGGCTCGACAAGTTGGATAATTACGACGAGTGATGAAAAGATCAAGTTTTGCAACGAGTTGAATTCATAATTTTTTACAGGACCATAAAATACCCTTTAGAATCGCGTTTTTGAACATGAAGAAACAAATTACATATAGTTTTTTCTTTAGAATCAAAACATTGTCGAAAAGTAGCACTTTTCGATATCGTTTTTTGGTAACACTACATGGGCAACAAATAGTAGTTTTCGCGGAATATTTCTTGATGTGCTGGTGAAAAGCTTATATTTTAACGCGTTTTGATGTGCTATTTTATGATATCCATTAAAAATGATAAAGTTATGGGCACAGGGTATTTGAAATAAGGTTTCAATTTTTTTTTCGGGAAAAAATTGAGCCTCAAATATCTCGAAAAACTATTTTTTTTTAATCTTCAAAAATCATGGGTCGCAAAAATAAACCCCGTCGCAAATCCGTCAAATAAGAAAAAATAGATTTTAAAGTAGATATTTGAAACATTTACCAATAAAGTTTAATTTTAAACTATATTTCAAAATAAAATAAGAAATTCAGAATAAAAATCCATTACCGCTTTTTTACGTTCTGCAGTTTGGTTAAAAAGTGTTTAAAATAAAAAAAAATTTACAAAAAGTTGCCTCTACATTTACAGTTTTTAATAGTTAGGTTTAACAAAAATAATGTGTATGGAAAAATTAATGAATTATTCAGACTTCAAGTAATTAAATTATTTTATGTTTGTTAAAATCTATTCAGTAGTTACTGAGATCAAGCACTTATTTTCGGCTTGGGCTGAACTTAAACATTTTTTTCTTTGTTATGGGAGTTTAACACGGAGTGCAAACTGAACTTAAACAGGCGTTGGACCAAAGTTATAAAGCGAACACGCATCGCAAGTAACAATTGCAACCACATCCCAGCTTGCACAACTTCATTCAAATTATCGTATTAAACTGCGACAGCAAATTTATTTTCAACGTTGGTGAATTGTTTTATGGGAGTTCATAAAAGCTTCCAGAGCTGGCTTCAAACTACGAAATCAATGGTGAAAGCAAATTATTTCTGCAGTATTAAATCTCCCAAGTAAAAATGGATCAATGAAGACTGCATCAAAATGTGTCGATACACAGACTGGAAATAACGTCCTCTTTTTCATATCTGATGCGGTTGTACTCCATTTACCCGAAAACCATTGCCCAGAATGAAAAATCCCCAGAATTCCAATCACCAGAAAAAACCATTCCCCAGAATTTTTTTCCCCTGACGAACCATTCCCCAGAAAAATTTTCGCCAGAATGTACCATTTCCCAGAAATTTTTTCATCAGAATGAACCATGTACCAGAATTTTTTTCGCCAGAAGGACCATTTCCCAGAAAATTGAAAACATTTATCCTTACTAGAAATTATTTAAAAAAAAGGAATTGTTACAAAAAAAAAGGGGGTTTCATAACTCTATTCTTTTGCGGCAAGGCCGCAACCAACGAGGATGAAGGGGCTGAGGCGGCACAAAGCCGCCGAAGCTCCCAAATCCGAGGAGGCCGCCGACCCGCCGTCGGAAGCGGCGGCCCTAAGACATTGGTCTAGGTCTGCCGGGGCTTCCTAGGTCTGCGTGAAAGCTAGGGGTGATCCCTTAGCCCCGTCCGCCACGCGACAGCGTGAAGGACAAAACGTCTTTCAAGTTCGAACGCGCAGCGTGAGGAGTCGGATACCAAAACGGTTTCTTAAAGGACCATGGTAAGCATTGAATCAATTAAAGTACCCAAACCATAAACAAAGCACAATATTGGTTCTAAAATAAATTTAGTTGGAAAATTTCAAAGTCGTAGTTTCATTTAAAAATCATTTTGAAAAAAAATTATTTCGAATCATATGAAATGTTCAAGAATTCATTAGAAAAAAAAACAAATAAAAATACTAGGGGAAAAAATCTGGGATTTGTGCCATTCTGGTAAATGTTCCATTCTGGGGAAAAAAATTCTGGGAAATGGTCCATTCTGGGAAAAAAATTTCTGGTAAATGGTGCATTCTGGGGAATTTTTTTCTGGGAAATGGTTCATTCTGGGGTTTGATTTCGGGTATTTGTCATTCTGGGAAAAATTCATTCTGGGCAATGGTTTTCGGGTAAATGGGATACAATCATCTGATGCATCTGATCCACAAATCACCACTATTTGCATAGTATATATGAAATAGTATAAAAAAACGCCCCCGCTGACGAAGCATTAGGCATGAATATCATTAATATTGTTTTTAGAAAAAAAAAAAAAAGTTAATATCAATCGAGGACGTGAAAATTATGACATTGCATACATTGAGATGTTTGTTGAAAATAAATAGTTTTCAGTTATTCAAGTTTTGAATCCAGCCAGATGGCGTTATTTATTTCTATTTTAATAGACCGTTAACATGGCGTTTTCTCAGCTAGCAACTGATAACTAAAGCTAGTTAGAAAAAAATTTCTCAGCTTTATCCTAGTTTTATGTTAGCGAGCCATTTCAGGAATAAAACATTCTCCCAGTCATTTCCTCGAGTATATTCTCTCTTTCTCACGAACAAGCTTTATCGTAGTTTTATCACACGCTTCGTTAGACGTTTTTCTCAAAAAAAAGCTTTTTCTCTCTTCACAGCTGATTCATAGTTTCGTTTGGAGTTTCACTCAAAAAGAAACAAAAACACGCCATTGTCGTGATTGAAGGCTGTCCCTCGGTTTTATGATGACTTTTAAGTACAGCCCAGAGTGCTTTGATAAAACTGGCAACAAGACTTTGAAACAATCAGAAATGTGTATGTTTGATTGTAGCTTTTATATAGGGGAGAGTGGGGTAACGTGGACCATGGGGAAACGTGGGTCAATCTAAATATCTCAGCTGTGTGTTGAGATTAGAATCTCAAACCAACTGTCATCGTCGTCACTTTGCGTAAGCATGTTTTTCTATATGTTTTAGACTTATGTACGTCTCATATGCTTCTTAACCCTCATCCGCATTAGAGTGTCATTTTGACACTATTTCAAGTTTGAGTGTTTGTAACTTTTTTCAGAAGCTTCAAAAAACAAAAATTTCTTCGGGGACCCTAAATGAATTCAAAAGTTCTTTAATTTTGCATCTTTACTTTATTTATGGACGAACCCTGGAAGCCTGGACAAAAAAACTCCCTTTTCCGACTTAGAGTGTCATTTTGACACTCCAAAAGTAAAATCCATTTAAGTCGTTTGAATTATAATGAACTTCATATAAAACTTATATCAATAGAAACCTTGTAATGTCAGTAAAATATGTTTAGAACATTATATATAGCTAAAGCTTCTAGTTTTCTCGTTATTGAGCATGAAAGAAAAAAAAACCGAAAAAACATACCTCAGGAAAACTGCTGTAGTTCATATATTACACGTTCAAAAAAATATTTGCCTGATACATATGAAAGCTGAAGTTAATGTCTACATCATGGAACAAATAAATAAATTTTTTTAAATTTTTTTTAATGAAATGGTCACAAAAAGTTCAAAAAAGTGATCTGTCCAGCAAAACGTGTTTGTTTGCTCTCCGAGTAGGTACGGTGGGTGGTGATTCGGGCAGAGAGCGAAGCCGACAGACGAACTAATGATGCGTGTCGTACGTTTCTCGGTTGGAAATTTTCTATTGACAGTAGTTCTCGTTTGCTAGTCACGACACGCATCATTATTTCGTCTGTCGGCTTCGCTCTCTGCCCAAATCACCACCCACCGTACCTACTCGGAGAGCAAACAAACACGTTTTGCTGGACGCGCTGCTTGTGGTTCTAGAAATTCAGGAATGATTTTACGTTTATAATTTTCATATTTTTGTGAAATCTCACAGCGTAAATTGTTGCACCTCACTAGAATGTAGATTAAATTCCCTTTTCAATGGATATAGTTTTGATTGCTTCAAACGGCGAGAAAGCACTGAAAATCCGGGTACAAGCTGACGGTGGACCACAAAAACAGATAAAATTTCAATTAGTGAAAAAATCGCGCCAAGTAGTCAACTTTGAAAAATTCCAGTAAATTCAATTTTTGTTGCATCGAAAATCTAAAGACAGCAAAATGTTAGATGTATCAAGCAAATATTTTTTTGAACGTTTAATATATGAACTACAGCAGTTTTCCTGAGGCATGTTTTTTCGGATTTTTTTTCTTTTATGCTGAATAACGAGAAAACTAGAAGCTTTAGCTATATATAATGTTCTAAACATATTTTACTGACATTACAAGGTTTCTAGTGATATAAGTTTTATTGTATAGATTTTAGCTTGGAGTGTCAAATTGACACTCCTAGTGCTGATTAGGGTAATGAAATCTAATGCGGATGAGGGTTAACTTGTATTTAAAATATATAAAAAAAAATGCCAATAGATACCTCAATACTGATGTTATGAAATCAATAGGGGAGAGTGGGGATACTTGATCCCCTTTTCTTATTTTGACCATATCTTTTTGGAAAAATGTAGCAACTCGCCGTCCTTGACATTTTCTGACAGCTTGTAACTTCAAATTTCTATGCTCCAAAAATTAGAACGATACTTGAACCCGTTGATGAACCAGAAGCATTTTCGTGGGAGTAAAAAAATTGCGATTTTTCTGAAGTTAGGGGAGACTTGATCCCCTATTGAAGGAGACTTGATCTTTTATTCAGGAAGCCCTAATCCTTGTATAAAAATCAAACAAAACCCCAAGATAGAATGTTAATTGACTATTTTGGTCATGTTTGTTCTCATTTCACAATTTATAGCAGACATAAGATGAAAATTCTATAACTTTGTCTCAACGCTAATAACATTGCATACTTAAAGGCGCTATTTTTTATAATTAAGAGAAAATTTATTATTTTTGCTCTTTTCTTCAGACAATTGTTTGATAAATATTAGTTTTTGGATAAATAATAGTAATTTCGTAATCAGCAATCAAACCGATCAATTCAGAAGAAGAATATGCCGTTTGGAAGGGGGATCAATTGTACCCAACTCTAGGGGATCAATTATACCCATAATCAACATTTTAGAAAACTTTTTCTGAAAAAAGTTGAGAGTTTTCCATTGCTTTGAAAATATGGCATTATGAAGTTCATTTTACGCTCGAACGATTGATACATTGGAACAAATATTTTTTTCATAATTTTCCCATGTAAGGAACATTTTAAAGTGATGAAAAAAGATCTTCAAGTTACATTTTGTGAAATTTTTCAAACAAAGTTCAATAACTCAAACAATTATTTTGTTAACATTTTTTAAACTACAAGCATTGTTATTATGCTAATTTTGGCACATTTTTCTAGAACATTTGATCTTTGTAAGACATTCCAATTTCGAGATATAGCTAAGGAATCAAGTATCCCCAGGGATCAAGTATCCTCATTCTCCCCTACTGATGTTATGAAATCGTTTGGTTCATCTTTGTACCTGAAAATAATCACATTTTCGTAGATGACGGAAAGAATTAAAGAAACATAAGCTATCAAAGAACGAAAGAACATAAGCCGTAAATATCATGAATTTTTCGAAAAAGATACAACGGCTCACCGACAGGACTTGAACCTGCAATCTCCGCTTCAGTACAACGGCGCGTTAGCCAATTCCACCACGGTGAACGTTATTTACGGCTTATGTTCTTTCGTTCTTTGATAGCTTATGTTTCTTTAATTCTTTCCGTCATCTACGAAAAAAAAAAAAAAAAAAAGAAAAAAAAAACATAGATACCTGAAGAATGTACAAAATCTTTTCATTTATTTTTTTCTATTTATCTTTTATAAACAAAGGAGTTATGATGAAGCAAAGAAAAAAAGTGGCCCTTGATACCCCATTCTCCCCTACTGTTCTGCTATGCATATTAGTCCTGCATTTTTATAATTTTCGAGTTATTTATGGAAAAAGTTGCTATCATCCTAAATTATCCAAAAAATCAGTTTTTGTTCAACTTTTGTTTCCTAATTTTTAAATAAAATGCGTGGATCTGTACAAAGTATCCACCAAACAATACTTTGGATGCGTTTTTTCTCAGTTAGCAGTTAGCAGCTCTCGTAACTGTGTTGAAACACTTGATGTTTTATCCAACAGCACTTTTTAAAAAAAACATGATAAATTAAATATTGCAACTTTTCCTAGAGTAAAACGGTCGTACAAAAAACAATGATTAATTTTAATAAAGTCTAATGGCGTACAGAGTGTTAGGTACTTGGGAATATTCTCTCTTTTTCACGAACCAGCTTTATCGTAGTTTTATCACACGCTTCGTTAGACGTTTTTCTAAAAAAAAAAGCTTTTTCTCTCTTCACAGCTGATTCATAGTTTCGTTTGGAGTTTCACTCAAAAAGAAACAAAAACACGCCATTGTCGTGATTGAAGGCTGTCCCTCGGTTTTATGATGACTTTTAAGTACAGCCCAGAGTGCTTTGATAAAACTGGCAACAAGACTTTGAAACAGTAAACGACAAAAATATTTGACGATTTATTATCAAAACATGAATAGTATCCGTAGTAAAAAGAGACTAGAGACCGTTTTACTGTCTTCACTTGAGTTGGACTACGACGTGTTCGCGTTCTGCGAAACAAATCTTGATGCATCAATAAGCGACCGAATGATTTTTCCCGAAACTTTCTCAGTTTACCGCTGTGACCGATCGCCCACAAATTCTGATAAAACTTCTGGTGGTGGTGTACTGATCGCTGTAAACAATCGTTTTACGAGCACTCTGATCAATGAATCAAATGGCAATGAAGAAGT
This sequence comes from Uranotaenia lowii, assembly GCF_029784155.1. Taxonomy (NCBI): domain Eukaryota; kingdom Metazoa; phylum Arthropoda; class Insecta; order Diptera; family Culicidae; genus Uranotaenia; species Uranotaenia lowii. Next base: position 82,765,834 of record NC_073692.1, on the reverse strand, counting down.
CGCAGTTAAACTAGTCATAGACAAAATCGAGATTTTCATATGCTGTATCTACATACCTCCGGCCTCAGGCTATCAAAGACACGTTTCCCATACTGCAAATGTGGGTTCTTTGGTTAAAAGTATATCACCCGACAGCAAAGTGATCATAATTGGTGATTTCAACTTGAAGAATACCACTTGGTATCGAGATAAAGCTAGTGATCTTCACTTTCTGCCAAACAACGTTCGTTTGCCTGAAGAATCGATTATTATCGACGACATGGCCGCCTTCGATTTGCGGCAAGTTTGTGGAATCGCTAATCATAATAACCGGTTTCTTGATCTTATATTCACTAATGACGAGGAAAGTTGTCAAGTTGATGAGATTTTACCTATAATTCAGCATGAGGTGCATCACAAGGCCATGGGGATAAACGTCTGTCTAAATATTCTTCAATATGCAGATGCACTGTCAGCTCAGGAAAGCAAAGTAACGATTGATATGAAAAATTTTGACGTTGACGCTGTTTCTCAAGCTCTTTTGGAGGTGGAATGGAATACGGTTTTTCTACATAACGAAGATATTCCCGAAACTGCTAGTTCGAGTATTCGATCTATGTTGGATTTCTAGGGATTTTCGACAACATTCGCGAAAATAGGAAATGCCCTGGATTTCAATGTTTTGTCGTTTTACACCGTGGTTTATGGAATATTACTCAATCACTGTAGAACCATCAGAGTAAAATCGTCTCGCTCTAAATACCCGGAATGGTTTGACAGCGGCACTATCCGCCTACTTAAAGACAAGCGAAAGAAGCATAACAAATTCCGCAGAAGTAAATCTGAGCATGATAAAACAGCATACCGAACAGCGGCTAATTTATTCAATAGTTTGCATAGAGCCCAACGATGCAGCTATGTGAACGAACTTCAACAAAATATACAATCTGAACCAAAACGATTTTGGAAGTATGTCAACTCGAAACGTAAGTCTAACTTGATACCAAAAAATGTTTCATACAACAACAACAAAGCCGAATCTTTGGAAGATGCATCCGAGCTCTTTGCCGAATACTTTCACAGCGTGTATCGTTTGAGCAACGCAGAAATAGAACAAGAACGCCAATCACCAGTAGAAATCTTACCCGAATTCACCATAGCGGCACCTGATATACGACGAAAGATTTTATCGCTCGACGAATCGAAAAGTTGTGGCCCTGATGGAATACCAAACTCATTTTTAAAGAAATGTGTGAGTGGAATCGAAGAGCCCTTACAATTCCTCTTCACTTCATCGATTCGTGCCGGTTTATTCCCGAAGTTTTGGAAAATCTCACATGTTATACCGATACACAAGAACGGTTCCAGGCTCACCGTAGAAAACTATCGTGGTGTTGCAATTCTCTCTGCAATACCCAAACTTTTCGAGAGTATTGTATACGATAAGATTTACCCGTGGATTGAAACGAAGACTTCGAATGTTCAACATGGTTTTCTCAAGAAACGCTCAACCGTAACGAACCTAACAGAGTTTGTATCGAGAACCTCGCAGTGGATGATGCAAGGTTTTCAAGTTGACGCAATATACACTGACATGTCCAAAGCCTTTGATGTAATCAATATAAGCGCTCTACTGTCGGTATTATGCAAGAATGGAATAACCGAATCCTGTCTCCAATGGATTCGTTCGTACCTGATCGAAAGAACGCAATACGTCAAACTGGAGAACGTGAGATCTAGTACTTTCTCGGTCAACAGTGGTGTTCCACAAGGGAGTCACTTGGGACCCCTTCTTTTCATCGCTGTTATGAACGAATTTCCTGAAGTGCTGACTGATGTGTTCGCGCTGGTTTATGCCGATGATTTGAAAATGTTTTTACCTGTTCGTCACCCGAAAGATTGCGTGACTCTGCAAAACGCCTTGTACAGATTCACAGAGTGTTGCAGTAGATTCGGCCTAAAGATCAATTCCTCGAAATGCAACGTGATAACATTTTCCCGGAAAATAAGCAATATCACTTATGAATACCGTTTAGAAAACGATTTCATCATTGCTCGGCAAAGCTCAGTAAAAGACTTAGGAGTGGAGTTGGACGCGGAGTTAACTTTTTCAAAACACATCGAAAAAGTTGTAGCAAAGGCCAATTCTATGTTCGGAATGGTTAGTAGAATCTGTCACGAGCTGGATAATCCCTACACGATTGTTTCTATCTACACTGGATTAGTTAGGACCGTCATTGAATATGCCGGCATTGTGTGGCGACCGTACTACAACATACACAACAACAGACTAGAGAGAGTTCAGAAGAAGTTCTTGAAATACGCTTTGAGAAACCTTGGGTGGCAAGCAGAAATGCCGGAGTATCGAGTCTTGTGCATGCTGGTAGGTTTGGAAACGCTGGAAACCCGAAGAAAATCGATCGACGCACTGTTTCTAAAGGACTTAATCTGTGGAAGATATTATTCGCCGTATTTATTATCTTGTATATCTCCGTACGAAGGCCGCAGCAGTTTACGAAGCGTAAGGCCGTTTCAACTAACTAATCGCATCCAGAATTACGCCAGAAACGAACCAATGTACCGAATGATGGCATTTTACAACACAAACGTCGATATTATTCAACTAAGCATGTCCAGAGAACAAATCAAAAGTAGAATTGTGCAGTGCTCTTTTACAAATTAACAATTACTGTAGTTATTAAGTGTCATTCATATTATAGAATAAGATAAAGGGCTGAAGCCTAGGATCTAATTAATAATAATCCCAAGTTGGGATATCTCTTGCATCTGTATAGCAAGTCAAAATGATGGCTCGAGGTTTTTGGTGAAAAATTCGTTCGGATTAAAGAAAAAAAACTCCAAAGCCTGTTGTATATATTCTCTGTACGGTTTATAGTACATTTATTCATGATTTTGCCAAAATATTGGTTACTGATATTTTATTTCCGCAGTCGTGCGCATTATTGCATTGCAATCTTTTCCAATGTTAAGATTGTGAGTTGGATTGTTCAACAGAGTACCTATAAAACCTGTTCGACTGCCGCGCGAAACTTCGTTGTGCCACACCGTACACTGACGTGGCAATATTCGATACATTGTGTTTTCATAGCTCATTTTGGTTTTTACCACTTAAGGTCTATCATAATATATTAAGTATTGAACTTACTCATGGCGATAACATAGTTGCGATTTTATTGACGGATGTTCTTGTGAAGGAAGCTTAATGTGTGATTATGCGAATAGTTAGTTTTGTTTGTTTCGTAAATATTGCAGTTATGCATAATATCAAGCATAAATGAAAGTATTCATCACGTGGCAGGAGCAGATGTTGGAAGGAGCAGAAGATGATGCGAATCGCTGCTAAATCAATCGTTAACAATATTTTGATGGTGATGAGTGGTCTGTTATTGTCAATCCGTTTTCGAAATGTGCTTGCGGACACTTGATTCTGAATCGATTTGCTTATTAATTGACATCCTTGTCGAATTTGTCAGTTGATTTTCCTTCTTTGTGGTCCAGCTGCTTTACGCATCGTGTGTATGAGACTTATAACTATTGATATCCTTTTAAACAAAGCCAATAAGCAACACTTCTTCTGATCATCGTTTTTAAACTACTTTCTATCAAATTGCTTCAGGCGTAAGCCATTATTTTCCAAAAACTTTTTTTGTTCGCAAGTCTTGCATGACAAAACTGAAAAATGCTTCGGTTATACAAATTTTTACCAATGTTCCACACGATGAGGCACCTAGGCAATCTTGTTTATGATTCTGATTTCGGATTGTGAGTGTTTGGATTATGAGTTATGGCTTCTGGAGGAAGCTTAAACATAGAAAGTCAATTTATTTGTAGCCTTCATCTGTCGCAGGAATATCATATGAGTCGCCTTAGAAGAAAATAAAAAAAAATACTGTTGCCGTGCGATGTTTCGACGTTTTTCGAATGAAAATACTTTGTTATAAAGATATGTAGATACTTAGAAAACGATCTCGCTGCAGCCAAAATGAATAACTTAAATAAACATGTCTGTTCTTGAACAAAACATTTCAGTTTATGACCGTTGATGTTTGGATTCTGATGCTCATTCTTCAATTTTCAATTATACTGACAATAAACTACCTAATTGAAAAAAAAAACATAATTGAATAAAAAAAACGCTAGAAGGCGGAAGGGACTTTCGAAAACAGAAGAAAATAAACTCAGGTATTTTTCTCATAATTATGTGTACTGTTCAATTCGTTCGGTGTATTTCTTAATTAAAAAATTATCAATTCGGCCAATCGTATGCTACAATTTCTAATATTTGAAATTACCCTAAAGTGGTTCCTTCCTGTCTATAGATATTTGTGTAGGTGAGAGATATCAAACTTAAACAGTAAAACTAAGGACTATCAACGTGTGCTCTTGAAAGGTGAACTCAGGAGAACGCTGTTACGACATTCTCGGGAAGCAGAATGTAGAGAAGGTTGAAAATAAATACTAATTGTTCAAAACAAGATAAAGGCTCAACGTAAAGTACGACTATGTTCAATATCCGATGTGCTATTTTTTGGATTCTATATGATGACAAAAAAGATCATTACGGTCTGTACGCGCCCCTTTTATTTAGTACCAATAAGATCGCATCAATTGAGCTAACAATAATTAAACCAAATAAATAAGCTTGCTTAAATTATTCAAAAGAATAAAAATCTGCAATTGCTAACAGCAATAATTATAAACAACGAATCTTTATGCAGGACGTAATGTTACCTAGTAGTGATGACAAACTTCGCTCTCGTTTCATTTATGTTTTCTTTTTTCCTAAGCGCAATACAAATGGTACAGTATTATCAATATTCTTACTAGCAATAGCAGTAATGTTTTATTTATATAGTTCATAAATACCTTAAAATGCTTATTTACATAATTCGATTCCTCTCTTTTATTTCTCTCTCTATCGTTCGTTCACACAATCTCTCTCGCTCTTTCCTTCCTTTAATCTCGTTCTTTCTCTTGGGTTCCTCCGAATACAAGGCTTGCAAAAAGTGGATGCAAGTCAATTGGTTGAATGCGGCATGCAAACTTGTCTCTTCCGAATTCATGCAACTATTTGTTGATCATCTACGCATACTGATATTTTTGATCGTCTTCACTGACAGTTTTTGGCGGTTCTTGATTGCTTTTTTTGCTTAGAACAGCTATGCATCCTTTTAACTGCATTCAATAGTAGTTGATTGTTGATTCATTCGATACTTGATATGGAATAAAGAAAATCGTAAATGTTGAAAAAGATACTAATAAGATATGACTATATAATTCAACCATGCTATTAACAATTTCTATGGTGCTTTTTACACGTGCAAGGTGCTCCCATTTATTTCGCTGATGGGTTCATAAACCTAAGGTGTCATAAAGGATTTGAAAACTAAATTTTATATAATAGCTTTTGTTGTGAGCGCACATAATGCTGCTGAGTCATCACAGAAAAATTGATTTCTATCTAACGGGCAATCAAAATTTGGAAATTGTGCATGTTAGAGATAGAAAACTAAAAAGGTCTAACAAAATAGGAGGAGCTAGAAGTAATACGGGTCGGTGCTTGTCAGCTTTGCTGATTGGGTGCTGAGACTTTCGCAATCGTATGCATATTCTTACGCACATGCACTCGTTCACACCCACTCGCACACATACACACACGCACACCCAAACACAACACGCGCCAGCTGTGAGAATGGAATAGTTCTAGTAGACCAGATTGGAGATAATTCGATACCCATTGGGATCTCGTGTGTCGTCTACAATGTCACTCGTCAGCCAGGGATGATCGAGAATGTCTTCGCTGGAGAATCGCAACTCCGGATCGGATTGCAACATGTTGATTATCAGATCTCGGACACTGTCACCAATATTGTTCCAATATGGAGCGGGGAAATCGAAGAATCCATTCAAGATGGCATCGAACAACTGCTCCTGCTGATTATCGGGCGAAACGAATGGTGGGAAACCGCATAGTAGTATATACAGAATAATACCGGCCGCCCAGACGTCAATCTACAATGTTTTGGAATATTTAGCTTAATATGTGCTTTATGTTCAATTAAAAAGTTTAAAACTACCTTCACGCCATATCCGGTTTCCATGAGAATTTCTGGGGCCACATAAGTGGGGGTTCCGCAAACTGACAACAAGGGTTCAGTTACTTCACACGCCAGCCCAAAGTCACCAAGTTTTAACAGTACTACATTACCATCTTTGTCCAGTTCAACCTAAAAAAAGAATTGACATGATATCATATGAAACCTGCACAAACCAAGCCCATGAAAACTTACCAATAAATTCTCCGGTTTGATATCCCGATGAACGATGCTGAGGGCGTGCATATACGACATGGCCGATGCCAGATGCTTCATCATAATTTTGGATTGGTTTTCCGAGAACCTCGTCACCCGGGTGATAGCATCGAACAAGTCCCCACCTCGTACCAGTTCCAGCACCAGGTACATGTTGTTCATCGTTTCGATATCCTGAATCAGCTGAATAATGTAGGGGTGGTTCAATTTTTTCATCACCCGAATCTCCGCCGCTAGGTAATGTCCCTGTCGAAAGTATAAAATTTGTACTGTGCCCAAACATCGCGTTTTTGCTAAATAATCTGTTACCTTTCCGGAACATTTCGATTTGTCGATAATTTTAAGAGCGAACTCCGCATTCGAAGATTTGTCTTTCAGTTTCAAAACAACCGCAAAGTTTCCATCACCTATGAAAAAATGCATAAGTTTTTATTATACGTATTCCACCCACGAAAAGATAAACAAAATTACAAACTTTCGAAAAGACCAAAACAATATGGTTTTCCTTTACTCTATTATATTATTAATGTTTAAAAAATTGTGACAGTATGACGGGTATAAGACGGGTGGTCAGAATGACGTTAAGTTTAATATTCGTGAATTCTTTGGCTTAAAGATGACCTGTATAATAGTTAAAAGGTACTTGCATATTAAAGCGGAGAGGGGGGAAAAGTTCCCTTACAAAATCATCTATACGAGATGATTTATTATACAGGATTTTAAAACTAGGGGTTCCCATGCAAAATTAACAGAAAATAAAACAACATGATTTATTCAATTTTCGCGTGATATTGATAATTATGAGAAATGAGACACTTTCTTTTGATGACAGCTAATTTCCTAGTTATCTGAAATGCATAATTTTCACAACATTTCCCCTAATTTTAATTTCAATGTAAGCTTAATGGTGCCTTGTTTGGCTTGTTTTTGAAAAAGATTTAATATCACAATAATGCCAAATTTTGATTTTGAGTTATGCCTAGAAGTGGCATCATTATGCCATTAAAACTAATTTTGAAACGTTGGCTAAACAAGGTATCATTGAGGTTTCAGTGAAACCTACACTTGATATGATTGAGGTATCCATATATGAAAAGTGAGACCCAACAAATCTATCAATTTTCAAGTGACTTTTATAACATTTGGAACACAGCTCGATAGAATTTACGACGGTGGAAAAGGAAGCTCACACATGGCTCACATGCGTTCACGTGTGCGGAAGACGTTTGCGTAATTTTGTTGTGCCTGGACGCAAACTCTCTTTTTGTGAGAGGTGTTGTGAACTACATACATTATTCCCGACCCCAAATGTTAAGCATATACAATAGAGTGCCCCAAATGCCCGACTTTTGAAAAAGTTATGCGCTGCAGGCGAAAATTGATCCTAGGCCTAGTACAAGATCTCATGCCAAATTTGGGCCAGATCGGATCACGGGAAGGGGTCGCTCAACGAGCCTGAAGTTTGTATGGGATTTTGAGACATTTTGTTCGGGAGAAACATGACAAACCAGTTTTTCATCAATAACTTTGGTTCGCGTCGGCCGATTTCTTTCAAAAACGAGTTTTCTTAAAGCTAAATTATGAAAAACATTTCATCCGAAGACTGCATATCGATAAGAGTTAAGACAAAAAAGTTATTGGACTTCCAAAATGGGATAACTTTTTTAAGGTGGTATTCATCACTGCTAATGAGGCGTCAATAAGTTCGACCGCCCCGACTCATTTGATGAATACCATCCTTAAAAAAGTTAGCCCATTTTGGAAGCCTAATAACTTTTTTGTCTTAACTCTTATCAATATGCAGTCTTCGGATGAAATGTTTTTCATAGTTTAGGCTTTTAGAAAACCCGTTTTTGAAAAAAATCGGCCGACGGGAACCAAAGTTATTGCTGAAAAACTTGTTTTTTCATGTTTCTCCCGAACAAAATGTCTCAAAATCCCATACAAACTTCAGGCTCGTTGAGCGACCCCTTCCCGTGATCCGATCTGGCCCAAATTTGGCATGAGATCTAGTACTAGGCCTAGGATCAATTTTAGCCTGCAGCGCATAACATTTCACAGGTTTTGAATTTCCCATACAAATTTGGGGCAGTCTAATATACAATCAAAATCAATTTATAACAGAGATAGTTGTATGAACTACTGAAAATAGCACCAGAATCAGCACTACATTATAAAATGTAGGGAATAAAATAGTATAGGTTTAAAAGTGATTAAAATAAGTAAACGTGAATACCAAATATGTATTTCGGAGATATTAAGTTAAAAGAATGTTGTATTCTTACTGTACTAGTACTGCAACAATAAGCAAACAAAAAAAGAAATTTGAGGGAGAAAATTCACCCTTTCTCTGACCTATTGATCTCAAGAAAAAAGGACAACACCATCAAACTTGGAAAATATCAGAAACCAACCTCAAATGATCGCTAAATACGCGTTAAAAAAAAGAATGAAATCGCGTAAAGCTGCACACTCTCTTCAAACTTTGACAAGCTGCCATTTCACTCTCGGTTGATAATTTTTTCATAAAATTTGCACACAATTAAGTTCAACTATCCAACTAACGCTCTACAAAATTTGAAGTCTTTACAATGACTGGAAACAAAAATACAGCGAATTCTGTAAAAATGGGAAATTTGGAATTGCTTCACAAAATTCGCTGTATTTTCACTGAAAATTCTTGAAATTTGATCGAGAGATGTAAAAAATGTATTATCTTGTACCTGACCATTTGATAAAAATTGACTAACGCAATTGAAAAAGAGGTCCATTATAGCACAACAGACGATTTCATTCTTTCTTGGGCGGATGTTTGTATGAAAAACATCGTGATCAATGTTTTTTTTTGGTTTTTTTCTATCACAAAATGAAAATTTATCACAAAGAAAATTGTAAAATTGTGTTATAAATTTAGTGAACCAATTTCAATTTTTTTTTACGAATAGCTATATAATTGTTGCCAGTCGATGTAAGACCACAGAGAACAGACGTACAAGCTAGCCCACGAAACTTGTGTAAAAAACCCAACTCCCTTTTTGAACCAATTTTCGTTTTTTGGCTGGGACACCAAATGTCTCTAAACCCACCAAAGAGAACTGTCAAAACAAAACTAAGAAAAAAATAACAAAATTTAAGTCAGTTTTAACCCTCATCCGCATTAGATTTCATTACCCTAATCAGCACTTGTGGTGTCAATTTGACACCACAAGCTCAAATCGTTATAACTTTTGGCGTGTTAGACCGATTTAAACAAAACTTACATCAAAAGAAACCTTGTAATGTCAGTGAAATAAAATGAAAGAAAAAAAAAATCCTAAAAAACATGCCTCACGAAAACTGCTGTAGTTCATATGTTACACGTCCAAAAAAATATTTGCCTTATGCATATGAAAGCTGAAGTTAATGCCTACATCATGAAGATAAGAAATATTTTTTTAAATTTTTTTTAATGAAATGGTCACAAAAAGTTCAAAAAAGTGGTCTAAAAACCTACTTTTCATTCGATTGCTAGTAAATACTGTTTGAGCGATGGTAGAGTTTTGAAAAAAATATGACTACAAAATGTATTAAAATTCCAACATTTTGCTGTCTTTAGATTTTTGATGCAACAAAAATTGAATTTACTGGAATTTTTCAAAGTTCACTACTTTGCGCGATTTTTTTACAAATTGAAATTTCATCTGTTTTTGTGGTCCACCGTCATGTTGTACCCGGGTTATCAGTGCTTTTACTTTGTTTGGACCAACCAAGAGTATATTCATTGGAAAGCACATTTAATCTACATTCTAGTGAGGTGCTGCAATTCACGCTGTGAGATTTCACAAAAATATGAAAATTATAAACATAAAATCATTCCTGAATTTCTAGAACCACAAGCACCTCGTCCAGCAAAACGTGTTTGTTTGCTCTCCGAGTAGGTACGGTGGGTGGTGATTCGGGCAGAGAGCGAAGCCGACAGACCAAGAAATGCACGACACGCATCGTTATTTCGTCTGTCGGCTTCGCTCTCTGCCCGAATCACCACCCACCGTACCTACTCGGAGAGCAAACAAACACGTTTTGCTGGACGAGGTGCTTGTGGTTCTAGAAATTCAGGAATGATTTTATGTTTATAATTTTCATATTTTTGTGAAATCTCACAGCGTGAATTGCAGCACCTCACTAGAATGTAGATTAAATGTGCTTTCCAATGAATATACTCTTGGTTGGTCCAAACAAAGTAAAAGCACTGATAACCCGGGTACAACCTGACGGTGGACCACAAAAACAGATGAAATTTCAATTTGTAAAAAAATCGCGCAAAGTAGTGAACTTTGAAAAATTCCAGTAAATTCAATTTTTGTTGCATTAAAAATCTAAAGACAGCAAAATGTTGGAATTTTAATACATTGTGTAGTCATATTTTTTTCAAAACTCTACCATCGCTCAAACAGTATTTACTAGCAATCGAATGAAAAGTAGGTTTTTTAGACCACTTTTTTGAACTTTTTGTGACCATTTCATTAAAAAAAAATTTAAAAAATATTTCTTGTCTTCATGATGTAGGCAATAACTTCAGCTTTCATATGCATAAGGCAAATATTTTTTTGGACGTGTAACATATGAACTACAACAGTTTTCGTGAGGCATGTTTTTTAGGATTTTTTTTCTTTCATGCTGAATAACGAGAAAACTTGTAACTTTAGCTGTATATAATGTTCTAAACATATTTTACTGACATTACAAGGTTTCTATTGATATAAGTTTTATATGAAGTTCATAATAATTCAAACGACTTAAATAGATTTTACTTTTGTGGTGTCAAAATGACACCAAAAGTCGGAAAAGGGAGTTTTTTTGTCCAGGCTTCCAGGGTTCGTCCATAAAAAAAGTAAAGATGCAATATTGAAGAACTTTTGAATTCATTTAGGGTCCCCGAAGAAATTTTTGTATTTTGAAGCTTCTGAAAAAAGTTACAAGCCTTCAAACTTGCAATGGTGTCAAAATGACACCCTAATGCGGATGAGGGTTAAACAGGTCGTATGAGCTACTTGGCATGTTTCAAGAAAATCGCTGTCGGAGTTTCATTACACATTCGTCATGTTGTAAAAAAAAATGTATCCTAAAATTTATCCACTGTTTTCTTCAAACTTGCAAGAAGTACTAAATTATGAACAAATGTGATACGGGAATAAAACCCGCATTGAGATACCTAGAATTAGTACTGCTGGGTAAGAATGATCGTCAAGAATGTTCTTATTCGACTGGGCATAGCCGTTGCTTCCTCGGACTTCGATAATCTTTCAAGAATTTCGAAAACTTAATCCCAAAGTTGTCCTAGTAGTACTAACATTAGAAAAGTGAAATTATGCCAAGTTAAAAGAAGCTCTAATTGCATTTATCAAGCAATAAATTGAAACCGTTCGTTTTACTGTGGTATTGGTCAATTTATTCATGAGTTCATATACGATTACGCCTTTTCGAAAACTGAGCACTTTAAAAGTTGATTTGTAACTTTTGAGCGGCGCAACAGATGGCAATGTTTCCAGTAAATTTCTACCGTATTTTTCTGATGATATCTTTTAAATTTTTACACACTTTTTTGAAGAACTTTTGTTTGAGCTTGTACGTCTGTTCTCTGTGGTAAAACTTAAAATTTTGTAAGGCCTGTCCCGATATCACGGGAAAACGCTATAGAAAATAAACTAGTAGACCGATCCTATTCAAATTTTCAAACAATGTACAAAAATCTACTGTTTCTTCATTTCTTACTCAGGGTTGAACTCCTCAAGATGTTTTCGTAGTTTCTCGGAAAAAGTATCTTGAAGAAATTGAAGGAGGAGCATACAGCTGTATCAATACAGATTAGACGAAGTATAAGTGTGAAAAACTGATTAATATCATGACTAAAAAAAGTGTGCGCCGGCCGCTGGGATATACCAAGAAAAAAGTAGAAAGATTCATTACCAAAAAACGATACAGATTTTTTTCAAATTTGTTCATTAGTGTTAGAAAGATTCCCTTTATTTCCTCCCGAGAAAGTATTTCGATCAAACCAATGGTTTTGGAGATACACACACTCGTTATCGTGTCATTTGTAAATGAACTAAGCTTTACTTCTAAGAAACCGCCAATTAACGAAGATAACCCACCAATTATGTCACCGCTCTTTATCTTCAACAAAAGGGAAATCTCGAAACCAAACCATCTTTTGACGATTACTATGACATTTTAGTATGATACTACCAATAATTTGACCAGTCAGTCAATTAATTTGATTAAATTTAAAAAAAAAACTATGTAACCTTCTTTTTCAACGAGGAAAAATGACCAAGTTGGTAAAATCCTCTATAAGAAGAGTAAGAACGTTAAGTATCGTGTCCGTCGTGTGTTATTGTGAATCCTTACCGCTTCATCGTTTTTAGAACGGAAGGCTCTTATGCAAAATCAATATTAAAAAGTCTGTACATTAGACCGCTAAAAGCTTTGTATGGAAATTTCATATTTAAAAATTTTGTCACCTCCCATAACTTTTTTGGGTTGTTTGTTACTGCCAGAAAAAGCAATACAAATTCTGGAAGCGATTCGTTCAGTCCTGACTAAGCGATTTTAATTTTGTATGGAAATTTGTATGGGAAAACGAAATTTTTCATTCCAAAATCACCAGAGATGTACCTACTGGAAGCTTTGGATTTTAAATATTTCTTGATTCTGGCAGTGCATTTTATGTGACCAAACCACAAACCTAACTATCACCCCAGAAAAGATATTCGATGTTATACAAAAATAACAAAATTTTTAAAACATTATTTTTAGAGTTTTAGCGTTTTTGACTGCTATTTGAAAGCTGTTTAGCCGTAGAATGAAAATAAAAAAAACTCGAAAAATTGCTTTGCATAACTAATAAATTTGTTGATTTATATAACCATAGCAAAAAGATCTCATGAAATGATTGTAAAATCTAGCAAGAAAAGCCAGCCGTTTGCAAAGACTTTTCAATGAGCTCAGATTTTTTATTTTAAAATGGTTATAACTTTGTGAACAGAAATTTAAGCTTAAGAATAGGCAAAACCAACAATAAAAGACAAACTTCATTTTCAGCTTATTTGAATTTTCTAGACGATTTAATATGCAAAAAAATCTTCTTTCAGAAAAAATTCCATTCAAAATTGAAACACTTTGCGCTAATTCAGGAATCAACCAAATCATCTCAAATTTTACACGATGCTTGGTGACCTAAAAGGCATCGAAAAAACATGTGGGAGCAAAAAGTATTTTTTTTGCAGCGGTCTACTATACATACTTGAAGATAACGAAACTCAAAAAAAAATTCAAGTGGTTTGCCGCAGATTTCACTTAACTACCTGTTTTATTATCCCTCATGCTTTCGAAGCATTGGGTTTCTATAAAAAATAAATTCGATATACTAAACAGCTCGAAAAATTTCAATTTTTGTTCGTAGAAGATTATGGTATGGTTGAATCAGACAGCGGATATAGTTGAAAGTTGGAGCTATTATGTTATTACAATATTTAGGATATTGTTGATTCCCAACACACTCTCCGCAAAAATTAGAAATTATACTGTTTTTGCTAAGACTGGTTTTTGATGCCTAATGAACATTTTCTGAAGGTAAATATGATTTATTATTTGATTAGGGGTTAGAAAATCGGCCTTGTTTACACTTAACTACGCCGCGTTGAAATTTTTTTCTAGGTCCCATGTTATGAAATTTTAAAATCCTGAAAATATATTGTAAATAATGATTTCGAAGTGTCCAATGCCATGTAGTACGTGGGAATTTATTCTACACATTAGATAACGATTTTTTGTACGGATTTGAAAACCGTTTGAGTTACATATGTAGGAATTCCCTTTTGTTTAGGAATAAACATTAACATTGCTGAGATTCTTTATTAAAGTTGGCTCAACAAACATGAATAAATTATGAAATTTGCCACTTAACTTTAAGTATAAACTTTTGTTGAACTTGATCACTTTCTTTTACAATACCATAGTTTAACTAAACTAATCTGATTACGGAGAAAACACAAAAAATATACAGATAACTGAAAGAAGTAGCGCTATCTTACCGATGATGGATCCTAGCGTGTATTTGTTCTGCAATTCCAGCGGCAGCGAATCCGGTGAGATCACTCCATTTAGCACGGTTTCGTCGACGCACACGAAGGTATCATTGTGACTCTTGATCGGCATCTTCGGCTTCGGACCGGTCCGGGTGGTGTTGCTTCTGAGGGTCTTTTTGTGGCCCTGGATCGTTTTGCGCTCGTCCGGTTCCAGCTCGAAGTCATCGTTCCCGACCCGCTCGTTTCCGTACGCAAAGAACACATCCTCTTCGGCGAAAAAATCGGCCAACTTGAGCACCGGTATCCCCGACAGGGTAAACACCTTCCGCACACAGCCGGTGTCTAGCTTGACGCATTGCGTGATTGCAGTTAGCACGTGCTCGTACGTTGGACTGTTGCGTTTGTTTAGCAGCAATCGGAGAATCTAGGTGGGCAGGAAACGAAACCAAAACGAAACCAATCAATATCTATTTTTAAAACGGTGATTTAGTTTTTAACTACGAGCATAAATGTTTATTTTCAGCGAAAATGATAAAATGAGATCACGGTCAACATTTATGTTCGTAAACAAAATCGTTTGCTTAATTCCTCTAAATGCAGGTACATGACCTTCATCATTTTCTTACCTTTCGGGGCTTCACGCCATTCCTGATCAGAGTAACGATTCTAGGATGGACAACTGCACTTATTTCTTTGAGTGGTGTTGTTCCGTTTGAGCCATTTTTAATTGGCGAAACTGGACGTATTAGTCTGAAATATTCAACCGTCATTGATCCCATTAGCGGAATTGCCCTTGGCGAGAACCATTCAAGGGACTATAAATAAATACTCACCTAGACAGTCTATTGGTGTTTTTGGATGTAATGTTAGTACTGGAGATGTTATAGTCTATCTTTTTGAAACCTTCATTATTACAGGAACATACGTAACTTTTACCGTCTTCGAGGTCATCGAGTTTTTCCACCTTCTTGCCGTCGAGCGTGTATATTGCCCGAATGGCCCCGGTAAGGGTGACACTATCTTCTAGCAGCCTCGTAAGGTCCTCAGTTAAGCTATCGAACGACCTGTGGGGATAATTGAATTGGCAATCAATCGATTGACCGGAGCCAGACAATCCTGTTAAACAGCACCCAACACTCCATTCTTCCCTTAATCCTTACCTGTACCTCTCGCCGGACACGGGAATTGTACTGCCCGAATAGAATTTATCACCATTCCGAAAAAATCGTATCCGTTTAGCTTTTTTAGCTGGGGTCCTACTGCTTGAGATCCGTTTCTTGAGTGTACTAGACTTGTTGTGTGTTCCGCTAATCTCCAGATCAATGAGTTCTTTTTCTAGTTCTGAATTAGAGCTGGTCCTACTGTTACTTCGACTTAGCGTGGATGTTGTGTGATTGCTGACCTCCATTGTCCGTGCTTTCCCCGTTTTGTTATGAGCCCTCTATCAAGCCGCCAGGGGCCAGACAGACCAGGATTCTGGCTCCTGCGGTTTACTCCGATGCTATCGGCACGGATGACCGTGGAGCCACGATGTCTTCGACTAAAACGAGGCGGGCAGACAATTGAGATTAGCTTAACATATTCTGAAATCGCCCTGAAATCGTTCATTGAATGTTAGAGCCGTGCGTTGGTTCCATCTCGAAGCAATTTGTGATATCCAAGTATGGTTCATTATCACTAGCCCGGCCCTCAACTTCACCTTCGTTGATTCACTACCCCGGTTTTCACAGCAAAGGTGGTGGAATGCGCTTGAAATGCCTTCAACTGTTGCCCTCGATATGCATTCGTTTCACGGTCGTCTCTTCCAATCCGATGCACCCATCATCACATACGTCGTCGTCGGCATCATTATGCTTATTACGAGTAGGTATGACTTTTACTTTCGTCTCGTTCCAAATAAGCCATCGCGGAACGAGCATTTGAATCCGACCAAGGTGTTTCCGAAAAAAAAAATACTTCAACTTCCAAGATCCGCAATCGATCGGAACCGGTATTGTCACGCAATAGTCCGGCCCCGTATTTGTACCACCACGTGTGCCACAGAAAAAGTTAGAAAAGCGCTAGAAATTTCACCGCGCTTCGCGAAACTACAAGTGAAAGGATGTCCACATCGCATCAGGGCCCCGCCGCCATATGATGGCTTCGTTGGTGTTTGAATGTTGTTGTTGTTTTTTCTTGTCTCATTGTGCAATTTAATGACCGTTCTCCCCGCTTGGATGGGTAAATTATTTGTTTGACTTATCGCAGGTACCCAGCAGCAGCATACGCGGTGGGGTGGCAATTTGGTTGAAAACCGTTTGAGCCGCAATTAGTAGTTATGCGATCGACTGGCCATAAACGTAATGCGAGGTGCATAAGGCAAACACTGATAACTCAATTAACTCCGAGTTTTCTCGCAAATAGAGGAAAAAATTATAAGATGATCTGCTGCTTGTTTTGTCTTTTTTTTCCGGCAAAACTGCGTTTTCTCCTATGCAACGCAACGTTGGAAGGAATTGAGCGTATTTTTGAATGTGTCAGCAACCTCGACATAAACCTTGAATGTCCAACAAACCAAAACATAGGAAGGTCAAGCGATTTCTTTATTTTAAAATCCGTTACGACATTGAACTGGCCAACCGAGAGTCACTCAGCGAGGTATAAAAAGCCTAAAATATCTGGCATGTAGATAACGATCGAAAATAATTGGAAACATGCTGTTTACATTATTTTAATTAATGAGAAGCTTTAGAGTTAGAGGTGAATTGATCGATCACCACGTGAAACTATGAGAATGTTGGAGTTAATTTGGTTCAAAAAAGGTATTTTTTCTGCTGTTTGCGTTCACATTAGTATATGTAAATTGTCAATAATAATGCTTAAGCGACACGTGAAGGCATGATTCACTGATTTTTGGGGCGCTTGACTGATTATGTAGGTACATTTTTTAGCTGGTTTAATAAAGAAGCATATGATGCGTACACAAATTAGCCACATATGGAAATATATGCTTATCCAGGGCAACGACAAAGACAGTTGGATTGAGATTTTTGTCTCAACACACATCCGACTGAAAAACTTATCCGGTACAACTGTGTTCGATGTTTACTCTTGGGCTCGAACTCGCGGACATCGGCTCAGGAGACAACAGACTTGCCAACTGAGCTATATCACAAGCCCTACTCAAAATTTATAATTTAATCGAAGTTATGGCAAATTTAGCAGACTGTCCTCCATCGGCATAAAAACAACATATTTGACATTTTATCACTCCAACACATTTGTCGAAAAATGGCACGAAATCAAATGCAACCAAAACAGAGTATTATTTTTGTGGTAAACCAGGGCTGGATTAAGCTATCGAGGGAGGCCGCTGAATAATTAAACATATAAAGGAACTGGAAATGACTTCAGTATATTTTAATTCATTTTTAATATTTAGGAAAATTGCGGTCCGGTTAGACGAAAATCTTAGAAGAAAGTCTAATTTTACCAGATTTATTCAGAATACTTGCAAAACCAAACACAAAACTAGAGTTGAGTTAATATAATTTTTTATTTTTGTGTCAAACGGAAATTGGGTAAGCTTAAGTAAATTGCATTGAAATAACAATTAAGTATGGTGTCTTCAAACAATAATTTTCAATGCATCACGTGCAAATATTGCATAAGCGTTAATCTTTCTTAAAACTAGCTGTTAAATGTTAATTTCATTCCAATTTATTTATATTTAATAACTCTATCATCACCCAAAATTAATTGTTTGGTATTTGCTTTATCGAAAGCAGAACAAATATTTCCATCATGTAAATTGGGAAACGACATTAAGATGTAGACTTAGAACTAAAAATAACAAATATTTAAAGAAATAAATTCAAATTCCATAGAGAAACAGATATAAGAGTTCAAGACTAAAATTCGAGACCTAAATCGGATTTCATTCAGTAATTCAGTATCTTAAGTTAAAATCATAATTTTATATCAAGATTTGAGAAACAGATGTCAAATAAAATTCTAATTAAAAATTGAGAAACAAAGTTGCAATCAGAACCAAAGCAGGAATTTATAAATTAAATCCGAAGGGATGAATCATTCGCGAGGATGAAAATCCCGGAAAAAAGAAAACAACAATAAATTAAATCCGAATGTTTTATTTCAATTTTATATGTTTAAAAAACAAAAATAATGTTTTCATGCAATGTCCTTGAAACTGAAAAAATAGTGCGGATAATTCACAATTTTGTATAAATTCTTTAGCTTTCTTTATCTATTTTTTTTTTTGTAGTTTTAAAAACGATCCGAAAGTTGTTGTCAAGATTCGATAAAAATAAATGGAAATTTGAGGTGTTTGGTTTTGGTCACGTTGTTATAGATTCAAATAATCACTGAATTCTGCTTGATTTGTTCGGATTTGTGTAATCCAAAAAAATGCCAAGATTTTGCTTGGTTTTGAAAATAGTTGTACTGGCTTACCCAGCCAATAAAAATGTGGTAAAAATTCTGCAATTCAATGAACTTCAATATTGAAAACTATTTCTAAAATTACTTGGCAGATTGTCACCCAATTTTACACATATAAACAATACGTTACCAGGTAGCTTCACTTCACTCAGCTTAGCAAAATAAAGTGTTGCATATTATGCGAATACACTCCTTAAATCAGTAATTAACATATAATAATTTCTGTGAATATATGAACAAGAAATAATCCAGGCGATATCGAGATAATTTGTTAGTGTCGTTTTAAAACGATACTACACAAAAAAGGATTAAAATATACTAGTACTCGCTCGTTCATCAGATGCTTTTTAATCGGACACGCTCGATAATCAGACGTTTTTGGGAGCTGATTCCAACATTTTTCGATGCCGTAAAAAACTTTACACAGTATGACGGATTGGCTTAATAATATCACCTACAAACTTCATATTGCTTATATCATCCTATACCAACACCGTTGGTGCAAAAATATTTTTCGAACAATTACTCAATTTTTTTAAATAAATATTTTTATAATTCAGTTACCTGTCTGAGGTAAAATACAACAAAATGCAAATAAAAGAAACACCTTGTAAATATGCTGGAATATGATAGTTTTGCATCACGAGTTTGTCATCATTGAAATTTCATCCATCCAAACATTTATTTTTATGATTTCAGCTAGTAGATTTTTTTATAATAATGTTTTACCCCTAAATGTATGCAACATCCTTATTTTCTGAAAAAAATGTGAAAATAAGTTTTTAAAGAACAAAAAAAATACTTCAATAGGTGTTTTCATGCATAATGGTCTTTAAAGCATCCAAAATATATCAAAAACTATAAATTTCAATACGTTTTCATAAGATTTTACATTCAAAACAAAGTTTGTTGCAAGTTACCCCATTTTCCGAGAAAGGTGAAAATCGCAGGTTTTTAGAAAATTAAAAGTAATGAAGAAACCAATAATTTTTCTGACTACGCCAATTTGATGTCCCATCAACCTTAAAACTTTTGATGCATAAGGGGTATGATTAACTTTGAACATAAGTTTTCTGGAAGCCATTGAGATTGAAAATTGTTGCATGTTGCCCCACGGTAATAAATAGCCTTATTTTTTTTTTTTTTCAATTCAATTTCCTAAAAATTATGAAAATCCATTTTTTAAGTCATTGTTTCTTTGAAACTAAAAAATCTCGTCTAAATCTGAATCTTTAAGTGAATGGGAAATAATAAATAAATTAAAAATCTTTTTTGTTTATTTATGCTGGCTAGTTACTGATTAATCTTAAGACTTCCAAAGGCCATATCATCAAACATCGAGGTGAAAAACAAGATCCTGCTTAAGATTTCAATTCATGAATTCAAAATCTTCCAAAATCAGTTATTGAAACATTTGCACCAAGCATACTGATCCTCTGTGTTATCAGAACCGCTTGAAGCTTCAGGGGTATATTTAAGTAAAAAAAAATCGATTTAGTTAATAACACAACAATGAGATACCAAAACATTATTCATTCTTTTATCATAAAAGACGCACTGAACCCAAATTCACTCTTAAAATACACATGATTTTTCACTTAAAAACAAGGATCCAGTGAATTTCTTTTATTCAAGTGCGACATATACATTTCACTTGGCAGTCACTTAAATTTCAAGTGAATTCATCCACATTCACTTCAGTCGTCACTTGAATTTGAAGTGAGAAAATATATTCACTTCCCCACCACTTGAATTTCAAGTGAATGTCGGGTTGTATTTTCAGAGTTCAAAATGGCAAATTCTAAAGAGCACCGTTTAAAGCTTATGCTGGATTTGGATTTTTCCAATTCTTTACTAGGCGATTTTGGCTGTAGTTTTTGTTAAACGTGTTGTAAGAAAAAGTTATTTAAATGTGTTATCATGTTTCAGCTTGTGGGTTGAACTGGACAGATTTTCTGGTTTTCTGGTCTGGGAAGATTTAGAAGTCGCACTATCCGCAGTAACCGATCTGCCTTGGGATTACGATGGAATTTTCCAATCAATAAATTTATGGCGAAAGCGTAATGTAAGTATTTGAAATTGAAGTGGTGTTCTATAAATGTTTTTCTATTTAAAAACGCGAGAGATAATTAACTAGAAACTTACTTAGAAATTCAGATAAATTACACTCGAACGTCATAGTGTAATTCACTTGACCGGTCGCTTAAGTGAATTCATTTGACCCATCACTTAAAATTCAAATGAAATTACGTATGGCGAGAATTTACTACAGATGTCACTTATTTTTTAAGTGAAAATTATTTTGCGTGCATGGAGTAGTATCAACTTTCTTAAAGACCGAGAGTAATTTCAACGGAAAAATGTTACAAAAGGTTTCTATGTCTACAGGGGTATGTCTTTAAATAATGAAAAACAATAAATTCAATTGACATCACTGCTGGTGACTCGCGAAGTATTGCATGGAAAGTAGTAATGCAATACCTCGCGAAGCACCCAGCAGTGGTGTCAATCTATTTTATTGTTTTTGTATGTCAAAAGACATACACCTGTTAACCAGCTAATAAATTTTTGGCATAACAAGATACGGAGTTACGGTCTTGGATTAAATTTGTCAAGCGAAAAATTTCCTTTTGGAAATTCATGAATTGGCACAAAAACGATTGGCAGGCTCGGTTCCACAGAAGAAACAAAAATGATAATGATTTTTCAGTAAAATATATTAAATTTTCCCATACAAACCTAAAAGTTCAAATTTACTCATGTAAACGTTACTTAAATTTTTTGCAAAAAATCATGGATGAGTTTTGAACCAAAACGAAGCTTTCAAGACCTCAAGGTTTGAGAGATTAAAAAATTACCCCAAATCGACTCAGTCTACTGTCATAGTCTTTCTGCCAACCCGATAAAAAAAAACGTCCGATAACTAAAACAACGCACGGCGTTGGCCGTCTGCCGTATGACAGGTTGTTTTTTTTCATCCTCCTTTGCCTTTGATGGCAATGGGATGGGAATGTCATGGAAATGGGAAACGAGAAACTGTTTTCTATTGCTGGTTTACAAACACACGCACAGCTGCTTACTGCCGGACATCTTAGCTGGTGGTTGTTTTCTAGGGGTTGGAAATAAAGATTTTTTTTCTTAAGCCGGTTTACATACTCACACAGCGCTCGGTACATCATTCGACAATATTCTTGCTGGCTGAATGTTCCCATCCTGGGATATGTTTTATTTGGTTTCTTTCAGACATATGCTATGCAGTTGCGCTGGGAGGACATTGCCAGCTATGGGAAAGCTTATTAGTGTCGGTCCGGCAGAAAATTTTATACCGATAGTTCCACCTCCACGGAAGATCATTATTGGAGTAGAGCCTATTTTGTGGGTGTATGTACAAGATAATGCTAATACAAATTATCATCTGGAGAGAAATAGAATATCTACAATACATTTATTTATGCGTAGATACATACATTTCGTTGCTTGTAAAAATGCCGCATGTTTTTTTACGTGGTTCGTTCAATGGAAATGTTTGTTGTTCATTTGTGTTGAACATTTGATTTTCTTCATAAATTAAATTAACCCTTTAACGTCAGCTTAAAATCGATTCGCGATTCAAATGTATTGTCAATTGATTCCGACAAATAATTCAGACAAATAAAGAGCAGTAAAATCCTGCAGTGATTTTTTTTTTTCAGAGAAGAAGAAATTGCTAAATGGAACTTAGGAATTGTGGAAACATTGTTAATCTCGTTGTGATGATTTATTTCTGTTACATAATCCGAGATATGTACCCTGAAAGACTGTCGTCATCATCGACGAGCTCGTACCGGGTGATTCAACACAATAGCCGTAAAGTAAGTTTAACAGGCCATAGCGCACATTTTTATCGCTCAATTTACCTTTCCCGATAAAACTGGAGCATCATACAGCGAACAAACATCCATCTCCAGTATAGGTAGGAGTAGGATGCCGTAGTAGTAGCGTATGCTCTTTGCTCTTTTGCTATTACATTTTATTTCGCAGCAATGTTGCTGCCGCCGATGCTAACGGCATAAATAGACACCACCGCCTGCCGGTCTGATCTTGAACCTCAACAACTCTCTAGGCAGCGATGTGCGTGTTGTTGTGCACATGGAAAACTTTTATATCGGATAATCTTTTTAAAGCAAAAGGGCATCATAAAACAGATCGAAAGGGCACCAATGTGAAAAACGAAGCAAACGGGAAACAACGATTAACAATGTTCAGCCCAACTTTTGTGGTTATGTGGTATTTGTTTATGCGATAATATGTCTGCGGTTTCGCGGCTTAGGAAGTCTAGTCTTATCTATAGTAAAGTAGCGCCTGGCGGATGCTTGAAATATGAGCTTATCTGCTGAAACACTGAAAGCTTGTTCATTAGAATGGATTAAGGATTAGCAATTAAATGTCATACTATCTTCAAACAGAATGATTGTAGTATATTTTACTGACACTCTTGAGAGCAATCATTATTGATTGTTAATCTGGTTTGAAATTTTTTTATAAGTTTCTCTGTAGGGGAATTCCAAGCATGATGAACACTTAAGGCAAGATGGGGATCTCGGTGGCTCTTATTTTCCAATTTTCATGAAACCTAGCACTCCATCCAATCTTGATGTAATCGATGATGAAATAATACTGGCAAAATTTTAGATCAATTAAATACCTTTCAATTGGTATTGAAGTTTCTATAAAAAAAGTTAAAATTTAAAAAAAAAATCGCAAATTCTGGAAAAACTGAACAACTAAAAAAAATTTGTGTTGTCAATATTTTAAGTTGAATAAACTTTGAACAGCATTTCAAAGCGTTTGACGGTTATAATAAAGTTACAGGGATTAAAGGGTAGCTTTTACTTTTTCAAAATCAAAGGATAGGTAAAAGCAAAATTCGAATCTCGGAAACTATTTAACACTATTTGTACCGGAGGGGGTCAAATGACATTTTTCGAACTTCAAATGACTGTAACTCCTTTAAAAATAGTTTTTTCGCAAATTTTTCTTCATGACTATTTTTATTTGCAAAATGCACGTATTTTTTCATAAAAATATATTTTTTAAAGTTTGTAGGTTTCGAAATACGTATTTAATATACCTATTTATACCACCGGAGGTCAAATGACCCCTAACACCTTTTCCGCTAAAACTCTCTTGTTCCTTAAACGATTTTTACAAAATGTATATTTTTGGAAAGCTTGTAACGTGACTCAAATAAAGTTCGAAGACAATATTGAGCTACAAACATCGATTTTAAAGTTATTCGAAATCTAAGAAAAAAAAAGTCCGAAAAAACATGCTTCGGGGAAAAGACTGTAAGTCTGTTAATAAGTGTTCGAAGAAAAATTCACTTAGTGCCTGAAGAAGCTGAAGTTAAAAGCTATAAGTTGCATATGTAGGAAAACAAATTCAAAATTTTTTAAGATCATGGCCACAAAAAATCTTTAAAAGGGGTGTAAAAACTGTACTTTTTAATAAATCAACCGCCAAAGCCGTTCCATTATTATTATTATTAATGATCCCGCGCCGATCCTCCGGTGCATAGGGCCGTGGTAAAAGACCTCCACTGTTGACGATCCGGAGCCAGCGTCTTCACTTGGTCCCAGTTAAGATTCTCGTCGACAGTTCGGATTTCAGCGGCTAGGCTTCGCCGCCACGAGTTTCTGGGTCTGCCTCTTCTTCGATGACCTTCTGGATTCCAATCTAGCGCCTCTCTACAAATCTCGTTTTCATCTCTTCGCAGCGTGTGCCCAATCCATCTCCACTTACGTTCCCGAATCTCGGTTTCTAGCGCCCTTTGATGACACCGGCGATGCAGTTCCTCATTCGAGATCCAGTTGCCAGGCCACCAAGCGCGGATGATATTCCGCAGGCAGCGGTTTACAAATACTTGCAGTTTTCGCGTAGTCACCGCATATGTGCACCAAGTTTCGCACCCGTACAGCAGTACGGATTTGACGTTTGAGTTGAAGATTCGGATTTTCGTTCGTAGAGAGATCTGGCGTGACCGCCAGATGTTTCGGAGACTCGCAAACGCAAATCGGGCTTTTCTGATCCGGGTTTCGATGTCTTTTCTGGTACCACCATCAGGCGTTATCTGGCTACCAAGATACTGGAAGCACTCCACTTTCTCAACTTGTTGCCCAGCTACCATGAAACTGGAGGGATTTCCTGTGTTGATCTCCATCGACTTGGTCTTTCCGACATTGACTTTGAGACCTGCTGCCTTGGAACTTTCGGTGAGGTCGTCGAGTTTGCTCTGCATATCTGGTTGTGTTTAGGCGAGCAAAACAATATCGTCAGCCAGGTCAAGGTCGTTCAGTTGCTCCATTGTTGAAGGATTCCACGGTAATCCTCGGTTCGGTGCACAGTCAATCGATCCAATCGGAATCTCATCCATTACGATTAGAAAAAGTAGCGGTGATAGAATACATCCTTGTCTCACTCCAGCAGTTACCAGGATTGGTTCGGACAAGACACCGTCGTGCAAGACCTTGCACGAAAATGCCTCATACTGTGCTTCGATGAGATGGACTAGTTTCTCTGGGACCCCTCGTCGCCTTAGAGCCGCCCAGATTTTTTCATGGTTAAGTCGGTCGAATGCTTTTTCGAAATCAACGAACACCAGCAGAAGAGAGTCCTGGAATTCGTTGATTTGTTCCAGTATGATTCGTAGCGTTGTGATGTGGTCCACACATGATCGTCCGGATCGGAATCCAGCTTCTTGCCGTCGGAGTGTAGCGTCGATTTTCTCCTGGATCTTCAGGATCACTTTGCAGAGTACTTTGAGGGTTGTACAGATCAACGTTATGCCTCGCCAGTTACCGCACTCTGTAGGGTCTCCTTTCTTCGGGACCTTTACGAGGATACCCTGCATCCAGTCGGCCGGGAATGTTGCAGTATCCCAGATGTCAGCGAAAAGACGGTGCAACATTTGTGCTGATAGGGCAGGGTCGGCTTTCAGCATTTCAGCAGGGATGCAATCGATCCCAGGTGCTTTGTTGGATTTCATGTTTTTGATTGCCGCTTCTATTTCAGCCAGCGAGGGCGCTTCCGAGTTGACGCCATTAATGCGACTTACTGTTGGCGCTTCGAGCTGCGGGTTTTGTTGGCCATCGCTATTCGTGACTCGGAAGAGTTGTTCGAAGTGCTCAGTCCATCGTTTGAGCTGATCTGTTCGATCGGTCAATAACTGACCTGCTCGGTCTTTCAGCGGCATTCTTGCATAAGTCCTTGCACCACTGAGGCGGCGAGAAATGTCATAAAGTAATCGGATATCTCCATTGGCGGCGGCTCTTTCCCCCTCTTCGGCTAGGGAGTTTGTCCATGCTCTCTTGTCTCGTCTACAAGCTCGTTTAACTGCCTTTTCCAGCTCCGCATATCGTAAGCGGGCGGCTGCTTTGGCTGACCCGGTACATGCCTGCTCAATTCCGACTTTCGCCTTTCTCCGATCATCGACCATCCTCCAAGTTTCATCCGACATCCATTCACTTCTTCTTCCACAAACTTTACCGAGAGTACCATGGCTCGTCGTGATAAAGGCATTCTTGATTCCACACCACTGTTCTTCGACTGTTCCGTCTGTCGGCAGCTCCGAGGCTCGGGATTCTAGCTGTTCAACGTATGCCCTTTTCACCTCTGGATTCTCCAACCGGCGGACGTCGTATCGACACCCGACTTTCTCCTCGCGCCGTTGGACACGCGCAACTCTCAGTCGTATCTCGCCAAGGACGAGGTGATGGTCTGCGCTTCGTTTGTTGCGGACATCAAGAAGGCTCCTTCTCCATTTTCGGCTGATGCAGATGTGGTCAATTTGATTTTCTGTTCGGCCATCTCGGGATACCCAAGTGACCTTATGTGCTGGTCGATGGGGGAAGAGCGATCCACCGATCACCATGTTGTTGTTGCCACAAAATTCCAAAGCCGTTCCAGTAACAATTAATTTTTTTGAAAAGTGAATTGGAAAGTTGACGTAATTTGTGACATTTTGGCATCATTAGATTTACAAAAAATGAAACACAGAACATTTGACGGCTATTCAAATGTAACTATTTTTAGACATTTTTATCAATTTTTATTTTCTGAGATTATTCCTCCACTTACGTTCCGCTTTGCACTGGATTTTTAGTATGTTAACGCAAGATTTGAGTAATAAAACTATATGCACAAGAAAGGGTATTTTATACCCTTGATTCTTTAAAAAGTACGTTTTTACACCCCATTTTCTACACTTTTGGTGACCATGATCATAAAAAAATTAAAAAAAATATTTGCATACGCGCAACATACAGCTTTTAACTTCAGCTTTTTCAGGCACTAAGTGAATTTTTCTTCGAGCACTTGTTAACAGTCTTACAGTCTTTTTCCCGAAGCATATTTTTTCGGACTTTTTTTCTTAGACTTCGAATAACTTTAAAATTGATGTTTGTAGCTCAATATTGTCTTAGAACTTTATTTGAGTCACGTTACAAGCTTTCCAAAAATATAAATTTTGTAAAAATCGGTTAAGAAACAAGAGAGTTTTAGCGGAAAAGGTGTTAGGGGTCATTTGACCCCCGGCGGTATAAATATGTAGGTATATACAGAGTGCCGGTATGTTTAGTGTTAATATAAAAAACTACAGTGCTGCCGAATATTAGGATAAATATAAAATCACCTGGCAACCTTTGCCAAGTTCGGCTTCTGATATCGTCTTTAAACTACATCTGGTATTAAGCTTCTGAATGTTCCAAACTGTATTGGAATAAAAGGCCAAATTAGGAAAGAAAAGCTTAAAATCAATAATAATCACGGTCTGCAATTTCTCCTCAAGCGGCTGGAAAAATGAACCACAATGGATTTTTCTTTTTTTAACACTAGCCCAGCGGATTAACATGAAAGGAAATTTCTATAGAAATCGGAATTTTTGTTTCTAGTTTCTAAAACTATTCTTTTGCTACGAAAACTTTCGAAATCTGTCACATTTAAGCTTAACTTTGCGAGAACTACTATGAAGAATTTTTTCAAAAGGCTTTGATAAGTATCTCAAATATTAAAGTTAGAATAAAACAAGTCCAAAAAGGTAGATTTTCAATCAACTGCCGAATCACATATTTGAAAAATGCTATATTTCGTCAGATAAACGTGTGAACGCTGGTTAATCTTTGATAGAAAAAAATGAATAAAAGGAAGGAAATAAAAAAATATCACGTTTAAAAGTTGAAGTGACAGTGAGCATGTAGCTTATTTAAAATAATTATGAACGGTATTGTGTTTCAGCTCTATAACATTTTATAAAGGTGACCAAAAAAGGCACTCAGCTCGATCATTTTATGTTACCCTTATTTTCCCTGATTTTTATTTTCAAGCTCCCTCAATTTATGAAAAAATGTTGGCCACCCTGTTCGTAGTATTTCGCCACAACCTCTCTCTCGTTTCTACGGCTCCCAGTGATGCCAGATTGCAAACCGCTCAAGTTCGTGTTTGGCGAAACTCGAAAAATGTACTGATTTTGGCAAAATGAAATTTGACCTTTTTTGGTCGTTAGGTAGAATTTCTGTTTATCCAAAACCTATAATTTATTCGATAATCCATAGAAAATCCGTTGGAAATGCTGAAAATCCGTAGATTTCGAGCATCGATTCGTAGTCACTTAACTTTTTTGCTTCAAGTCCTATCGGGTTGCAATCTACGAAGGAAAGATTTGTCTCAATTTAGGATTTATGAAAATAATTCATTAAAAGCAATCGGCCAGTGAAGAAAAAAGTTATTAATGAAAAACCAGTATTTTTTATTTCTCCCGAGGAAATACCTTAAAATCCTATTCACGTTTGAGACTCAAACAACCCCTCCCCATGGTCAGATCGTTCTGAAATTTGACATGTGACCTTCTGGTAAGCTAATAATCAATTTTGACTTGAAGCGAGTGAGATTTACCATGTTCAATTCTTGCTGTACTATGATAAGTACACCGTGGTTCGTTAAATTATTTAAAAATGCAAAAATTATTGTTATGGTAAAGTAACCATAACTTCTTCAATTTCTAACCGGTTTTGATAAATAACCACTTGAAATCTTTTTTTTAAATGATAATTAAGTAAAAAAGAAAATCAGATTTTTTTAATGTTACCTTTGAGTCTCAAACTTTCGCTGAAATAAATTTTTTTTTCTAAAAAATGCGTTTTAAAAAAAAATTCTATCAATAAGTCACTAATATCAACAACAATGTTGATTATACGCAAAAATGAACTTGGGATGATCGATAGCTAATTAATTCATTTTTATTATGCAAAAAAGAGATTTCAAATTAATGTTATGCATTCCGAGATATTTAAATTTGAGTATAAGTACTTTTTTTTGTTTTTTCAAAATTTCATAATTAGAGCATACCGTCAAACGGGGCATCAAGCAACAGCGAGGTTAGATGCAACATTTATATAACACCACATTTAATAAATTTTTAATGTATTGTAATAAAGTTATCTTTTAATGATTACAAAATGATGATGACATAATTTCTCGTATTTTAGAACAGTTTCTTAATTTTAACCTTTTATTTTTTTGATGCAGTAAAATTTTTTACCTAGTATGACAGATTGGCTTGATAATATTACCAACAAACTTTTTACTGGTGTCTTCATGCTATAGTAGTAGTAGTAGTAGTTCATGCTATAGCAACACTGTTGCTGTAAAAATATTTTACGAACAATCAGTCATTTTTTTTAAATATATATTTTTATAATTCAGTTAGGTGTCTGGGGTAAAATGCAACAAAATGCAATTAAAAGAAACACCTTGTGAATTTCGTTTCCATGTGCTGAAATATGAATGTTTTGTATCACGCGTTTGTAAACACTGAAATTTTATTCATCCAAACATTTATTTTTATGATTTCAGCTTGTAGAATTTTTCGTAGTATTATTTAGCCCCTAAAAGTATCCGGCATACTTATTTTTAGAAAAAATATGAAAATTAGTTTTTACAGGCCAACAAATTACTGCAATTGATGTTTTCATGCGTAATGGTCTTGAAGACATCGCAAATATATTTAAAACTATAAATTTTAATACGTGTTCATAAGCTTTTCATTAAAAACAAAGTTTGTTGCAAGTTACCCCATTTTCTAAGGAGGGTGAAAATCGCATGTTTTCAGAAAATTAAAAATAACTTAAGAAACCAATAATTTTTCTTATTACGCTAATTTGATGTTCCATCATCCTTGAAACTTTTGATGCATAAGAGGGTGAATTAACTGTGAACATAAGTTTTTAGAAGCCATTGAAGTTGAAAATTGTTGCATGTTGCCCCAGTTGACGGTAATTTGAAAACTGTTCTACTGAGATTTTCAGCGCCCGATTTCACATTAAAAGCGATCATCAGTTTTCTAAGTTAAAAAATGCTGTTACTAGTGTTACTAAGCAGGGTTATGATTTTGAAGCATTTTTAAAAAGAACGAATACTTTATTGCCACCCTGCATATTCCCATACAAAATGTATGGGAAACTATGAACAAAAAGGACTAAAACAATTTTTGGGCTTGGTTAGAAACAACTTGATGTCTTCTAGAAAATTGTTCCCAGACTTGGAATCCTCACTTCAATCATGTTTTCAAATTTGTATAGTGTTGCCAGAACATTCATGATTATTTAAAGGGAAATGTTTACCTTTTTCAAAAATTTCCCTATTAAAAAGCCTTTGAGGGTCGCCTAAGAGTTGTCCAATAAATGAAGAATTATGCACAGTTTGTTATCGTGATTAGTGGATCAATATCAGGGATGATAACAGAGAATTTTGGATTTAATAACTAAGTGCCTCCAATATCTTCAATGTAAATGCATATTTTTGTTAATTTGAGATTTATTTTCAATGTAACGAAAAAAGAAAAAAATCCGGAAACTCTTAAGAAGCTCTCTCATGAACATGCAGTTCAGCAATTCGATCGGATGCTCTTGCTTCTAATCAAATATTTCATTTCGCCATAAAGCAAACAATACCTCAAGTTTTGACTTAAATAATATGGATAAACCACCTTAAGGCTTAAGGTGCTCGTCATGGCCTAATTCCTCCTGATTCTTTAAATGTATTCAACACTCGAAACAAATTTTTTCGTTAAATTAAATTTTTACGTATACCCAAAATAAAAACAAAAGTACAGTGTTTTCCAGTTTCTTTCTCCTTGGAGCATTGCATTAATGACTTTTTTTCTCTATCAAAATTCACTGCAATCGAGCAGGCTTTTCAACTCCAGATGATGCGAAAACAAAGTATCAAGTATATGCGGTAACCCACATTTCAGGAATATCGCAAACCACTTGTATCTTCGCGCTTTTACTAATGAGCAGTCTGACTGATGAAGCATGCTTGCCTCTGTACTTCCAGCCCAGCCGGACCATATACACACCACAACTAACACTCCACTGAAGACGCAAACGCCCGGTCCATTAATCACTGGTGTTGAAATACGCGCATAGTAAAATCTCACTTTCTATTAAGAGCATGGCAAAACACGAAGCGATGAAAAAAAAACAACAACAAAAATTGGAAAAAAAAAAAGTCTGCAGAAGTCTGCAGTAAGTATGTCGCAACCAGTAGTAATCATTATTAAGTTCAAGATGATTAACTTGATGAGGTCGAATTTTGTTCTAGTTATTCACACAAAAATGACGCACATTTCCCGTATATGAGTTGGTGATTTTATTTTTGTTCGAACCATAGTTCTATAAATTTTATTTCAATTATAAATTTTCAAAATCTTCTACATAAACGCTGAACTTACAGCCTAATTAGGTCAAGTGCTTTTTCAACAACCTGCCTGTTGACGTGGATCATCAAAATCAACTGGCCCATAAAGTACCTGTTTGGCTCTAGCAATGACATCAATGATTTTATGGGTCTTTCGTTCTTCAACATTTTTGAGGGTTTGACCTTCACGAACAACAACAAAACAACAACAAACGTCAACCGAACTGACTTCGAAGGTAAAATGATGCGATTAAAAACCCTAGATTGCATGCAACGGTTTGGCATCTTCTAAATGAATGGCTGATACCTACCCATATAAGAAGGACGCGTGGCTTCCGACCATTAAAAGTAGGAAAAACAAAGAGTCATTCCATCCTGCCTGTAGCAGCAGAGAGATAACATTTTCGGCGATGTTTCGGCCGCCTAGCTGACGTAATTAGCGTTCCCCGGCCTCGAACTTGGCTATATTTGTTTATACGTTGGAACTACCTTTTTTAGAAGGTAAGGAAGGAAGCACCCACACACGGCTTTGCGAAAACGGTGCTTCAAATCGGGGAGAAAACTAAAAGCAGATAAAGATACCGCGGCACGGTTGGTATTAAGCTTAAGGCACAATCATCACCCCCTCGTAATCGATGCGGGTGTGTTACAAAATAAATATGCATAGCCAAATCACAGCAGCTATCATAGGTTTAATCTTTCTTTTTTTTTTGGGAAGCAAGCGGGAAGCTTTTCTTGTATTTTTTTTTTCTATTCAACAGTCTTTTATGAAATTTCTTCATCGATGTTGCGGCTTAGAAGTAGGATTATAGAACGCCAAAGGCGTGGTATTAGACTTTAATGTTAATCTTTCTTGCGATGTTGCAATAAGGGTTTTCCCAATGATTCACAAATTCTAAGAAACATTTTTAAGAGAACATGAGAATATGATCAGTGATGATAAGTTGTCATAACCAAATACCAGTTCTAGTGGTTGTAAAGACTCCTGTAGTTAAAAAATCGAAAAATAAGTATGAATTACAATGCATTATGGGCTTATCAATAGGAAATTTCACTAAAAAATTTCTAGGTTTAAATAAGACCTGAAGAAATGTTTAGGGGAGAGTAGAGTTTTAAGGAACGCATTTTCTTCACCCAAAGAAAAAGTTGGAGAATTTCAGTACTGATTGAAGCTATCTCTATGCCAAAATTAGATAAAACGTGAATTGAACCAAAAATGACATGATTGGCTGTGTCAGTGTTGGCATAAAGTCTAGAGCAGTTACAGTAAAAAAAAATTATAAAGTGAATTGGAAAGTTGAAATAAAAGGTTATACGATCAAAATTTGGTCAAGGGAAAACGCCTGTAAATCGGTGAAATCGTTTATTTAAAAAAATCAAATTAAATTTTTTCTTCAAGTTTAATTACAATAAAATTCAGGAAAAATATTCAGTTAGGCTTCCGCTTTTCCAAATCCGAATTGCCGGGCTTACGCTTAACCCCTGCCATCAGATTTTGTAGAGCCACCGTGTCCACCTTCTTCGCCGCAGAAAGCCAGTTTGCCTTGAACTGCTGCTCGTCCTTAGCAGTTTTTTGGTCTTCTTTAGGTTCCGCTTGACAATAGCCCAGTATTTCTCAATTGGGCGGAGCTCTGGCGTGTTGGGAGGGTTCTTGTGCTTGGGAACAACCTGCACGTTGTTGGCGGCGTACCACTCCATGGCCTTTTTACCGTAATGGCAAGATGCCAAATCCGGCCAAAACAGTACGGAACAACCGTGTTTCTTCAGGAAAGGCAGCAGACGTTTATTCAAACACTCTTTCACGTAAATTTTTTGGTTGACAGTCCCGGAAGCTATGAAAATGCTGCTTTTCAAGCCACAGGTACAGATGGCTTGCCAAACCAGATATTTCTTCGCGAACTTTGACAGTTTCTTATGCTTGAAAATATCTGCTACCTTTCTCCTTCCTTTTGCCGTATAAAACTCCTGTCCTGGAAGCTGCTTGTAGTCGGCTTTGACGTAGGTTTCGTCGTCCATTACCACGCAGTCAAACTTCGTCAGCATCGTCGGGTACAGCCTCCGGGAGCGCGCTTTGGCCGTCGTATTTTGTTTATCATCGCGATTTGGAGTCACTACCTACTTGTAAGTCGATAGTCCGGCTCGTTTTTTGGATCGATGCACGGTTGTAGACGATAAACCCAGCTTATTTGCGGCATCTCGGAGAGAGAGGTTAGGGTTTCGCTTGAAACTACCGGCAACTCTCTTTGTCGTCTCAGCGGCTTCCGGTTTTCGATTTCCCTCCGATCCAGACATCCTGGCTGTCGACAAACGTTCCTCAAACACTTTTATTACATTTGTAACGGTTGATTTGGCAACTTTTAGCGATTTTGCCAGCTTTGCGTGCGAGTAGCTCGGATTTTCGCGATGCGCGAGCTAAATTCGGGACGGCATTCTGACAACTGAAGAGTGAATTCCAAAATCAAAATAGGAGCAACATTCTACACACACACACACCTTCAAAATGAGGGGTGTTCAGGTTTTTAAATGCAAAATTGAAAGAAATGCGTCAAGTTGATATTGACCAAATTTTGACCGTATCACCCTTTAATTGATTACATTTTGGCAGCTTTGGATTTTTGAAATACGAAAAACAAAATTTAGGAAGACTTTTCAAAGGTAGCTGGATTTCGAACTTTTTATCAATCTCAGTTTCTTGTGGTTTAATTATGAATAAATTACTCACTGTTCCGGCTAATGATAAATTGTTTAATTGGCTCTGTATCAGGAAAAAAAATCTTATAAGTTTCGGCAAACACATGCTAAGCTAAGTTTGCTAAGCAAAGGCGAACTTTAAGGATTTATACAAAAACTAAGTTGAAAAATGGACAAATAGGCTGTCAAAATCAAAAAGACTCAACAGTGTACATAAAATTTTCTGAAACTATAAGCTTAGATTACATTAAAAACATGATATGTACATGTTTCCAAATTTGTAAAGCCTTTGTTTCAAAAATTGATTTTTCCGTTCTGAATTTGAATAGTTTGTACGATAGTATAGTTTTGAGTAGAGTAAAATCAATCATTGATAACTTATAAACCGACAACCCTATTTAAAAAAAAATGGTTTCAAATTTGGTTATTATCCTTCAATTGCTAGAGGATTAATGTATTACCTAGTTATTCTTAGTTTCAACGAAACAATTCTTAAAAAATACTCAACTTTCAAAAATACAAAAGAAAAAATGTTACTCATTAAAAAACATTTTTGAGCTTTCGGTATCGAAGATTCCAATTCTATTAACAATTTTGTAAGATACTGGGATTTTTTTTACTAAACGTTGAAAAAAAATATTTGATTTATTCTGTTTAAAAAAATATTCCAAAATATCGATTAATTCTCATTTTTTACCAGACTGTGATAAATAAACTTAAAGGACACCTCAGTTGTCTCAGAAATTTAAACTATTCGCGGTCTTCGAAATCGATTGATCGTTGATTCGAAACCTTCGATTTAAGTATCTTAGAAATGTTCTAAATTGTTACTAAAAAGTTTAAAAAACTAACCCTTGAATCTCAAAAACCAAACTGCATATTTGAAAATGTTGCCCTCAAATCTGCTCCCCAGTCAAAATCAGCTCTTAAACCTTCGGAAAATGTAATTTTTGTTGCCTTGTGCTATCGAAAAGAAAAAAGTTAAAATAATCAATTTTATTGCAATAATTTTGCTGTTCTGCTTAAATACTTCACTCAAAACACAAATATGTATATTTTAAGTGAAGTACCATGGAATATTGAATCAGTTTTACATTTTTATAGAATTTATATAGTGTCTTCTACCGACGTAAACACAACCTCATAAAAAAGCTCTTACACGCAAAATAATTTTCACTTAAAAAGTAAGTGACATCTGTAGTAAATTCTCGAAGTACGTAATTTCATTTGAATTTTAAGTGATGGGTCAAGTGAATTCACTTAAGTCATAATGTCTCAAGGAATATTGAAAGAAGGTAGTGCCGAGAGCCATATTGGATTTTTTTCGTGACGTCACTGTTGCCAAGCTGTCGAAGGTTTATACTGGTAGAACCCAAAATTTCAAAGTTAAACACATTAAAGAACTAAATTAAAATCCAATTCGATTCGGATTATGTTGTAAGGTTACTAGATGATTGTGCTATGAGGTTTTTTTTGTGTTTAATAGACTGCAGTGTGTATTATTCTTGAATTTGTTATGAATGCACAGTCATGCTCTATGTGAAACGAGCTAAAATAATAATTTTCCCATTTCAAAAGGTCTGATTGATAGTTTATGGCAGTGCACCTCATCGTCATGATTTGAATCTAACATGGTGTAGGGGAGAGGCGGGTAATATGCGCATATTAAGGAAAACACTCATTTTCTCCCATATTCCGATAGATAGGAGCCTGAAAACTATATGCACATGAGCGGACATCTGTTTTCTATACGTAAGAGCAATTTTTCTGTTAAAATCTCTTACAGTTTTTGTGAAAATAATTTTATAATAAACTAGCTGACCCGTTGTGCTTTGCTACACCTTCCGAAAATAAATGTAATTTGTAAAATTTATTATAATTTAGATTTTAGAGAGCATTGTTTTAAATCAAACCTCATCATACTTCAGAACCAACAACTTTGAAATGAGAGCTGCAGCTGCAGTTCTGAATAGCAATTAAAGATGGTATATATTATTTACTGATCTCTAAACTCGTTTTTCAAGATCTGAAATTTGTACTCTGTACCGAAAAAAACTTTTTTAAATATCGTCCCTTCTTTGAAAAGCTCTTTATCTTAAATTTACATGGGAGCTCTCCCATCTTTTTCAATTTTGTCCCCCACTGCTTGAAGAAGGTAGGCAAATTTAACCGGCTCGATACCCAAACAGCACTTATCATGGTAATGAAAAATATATTAAATCAGTTACAGTGCAAATTTCTTTTTTTTAAATAAATTTACTACGGTAAACATATAAATATTTAAAAAAAATATCAGTTGCATCACTAAATAAGTTCTCAGCGTTTTTTTTATTTTTTCTTTGAAAGTCAAATTTTCAAAAATTTAGTTAAAAACAAATTTCTAAGTTTACATTTGTCCCGCATATTGGGGCAAGTGTCAATGCAAAGCTTATTTACAGATGCGTCAGAGTAATGGCTTTAAAATGGATTTAATACGAATTCCTGTTTTTTGTTTTATCAAGTTTCACTGATACCTCTGCAGTATTCCTGCAATATAAATTTATGTTTGTTACTCCACTTTTAACGAATGCTGTTCAAAGGGAATGACCTTCATTTACAAAGACATTTAAGAATTTTCAATATCCGCTGCAGTTTCAACATTCGGAATACCCCTTCTGGTCTTTCCAACATTGTGAATCATTTTGAAGATGAATTTCTTAAAAGTTCGACGTTTGCCCTTGCCCCACCGTGTAAGTTGACAGAGAGGAATATTGTTTTTAACACTTTAAGGGTAAACTAAAAATTTCTTTTAAAAATTTTGCGTCCAGTTGAATATCGGTTCTAAAGTCTCGCTTTTCAAAAACGAAGCGGATTAAAAGTCTCTTTTATGCAGCCATGTAACACAAAAACACTTTTCATGTTAAGTACGTACTTGAATTGGTATGTAAGCAAAAAGTACAATGGTTTTTTCAGAATTATTTAAAATAAAAAGCTCCCATCTAATTTCTAAATTCGTTTCAGTTGTGTATTTGGGCCGAAGTAACAATTTCTAGAAGAAAACCTAATTTTTAATTTTTTTTTAACAGAAAAAGTTGAACGTTTGAATATGTTCTAATGTTTCTTGAATGAAAAGTCGAATGCTACCTACATTAACACGAACTAAATATGGAAGTATTTTAGCAAATCTTTCAATTGGTTTTGATTCGATTAATAAAATACCAATCCGTGTCACATCTAGGCGTCATTTATTACCACGTGCTGTGTACAAATCAAATAAGCAAGAAAAAAACACATCTAGGTTGCATATCGCCCCACGTGTTTGTTTTTCGGGATGAATGATTCACATAAATAATTAAAATCCCGTGAAAAAGGAAAAAAACCCACGTGTTTGAGAAACAGGCGCCTTATTGTTAAATTTTCCAGCAATCAATGAACAGTGTGCTTTGGTTACCATCCTCTTGCGACGACGCTTGCTCGCCCATGGAGACGAAAAACAAACCCCGCAAAGAAAATATGCTTGGTTGAGAAATACGCGCCAAAATATTCCTACTGATCAGTATGCTATGCCTGGGTTACTATCTTTTTGCGACGTTGGCCGCGACGCCTCGACCATAGAGACGAAAAACAAACCGCCCAAAGGAAAAAAAATCTCAAGAAAATGGATGTCATGACTTTAATTTGTTTCGAAAAGCTACAAATTTTGTATGGAAGCCTCTCCTTCCTTAAGTCGGATGGAGTTTTGACTATTACAGAAACCATCCCCGGCCTCAAAAACCCTCAGATGCCAGTTTTGACGATGATCGGTTCAGTAGTTTCCGAGTCTATAGGGAACAGACAGACAGACAAACATTCATTTTTATATATATAGAAGAAGTCAAAACAGCCGATTTCCGAAACCGGCGGGCTAAATGCGCATATTTATGTTTTAAGCTATATTTCATTTACACTCGCAATATTTTGAAATCATTTAATTGAAAATGGTAGAAACGGATGTTAGGCATACGTCAAGGCTGAAATTTTTGGTGCAATTTTTTACATCACTCATTCTTTGCATGAAACATAGTTAAGTATGCCATATGGCCATATTTCATGGTAATATTTTGTTCATATTGTATTTTTATCGGATCAGTATGAAGTTCTTCTTTTTTCGCTGAAAGATCGTGATTTGAGCGTAGATTTGATGTTTAAATGGTAGGAAGTAAAAAATTTATAAGAATAATCTATTTTTCTTGATATAGGCATTTAACCTGCCTTGATATGGGCATTCAGAACCTGTCTCGTATTCCAATATCTTATCATCTACAACTTTGCCAAAAGCTTCAATTTGTTGAATTTCCGATTTTCAGATGAATAAGAAAGAAAAACCATTAAAATTTTTGTTTACAGAATCTGTACGCACGATAATTAAAATTCAATATATTATATCAAAACTGACAAAAATCTTGTTTGAATTTTTAAATTTTTTCGACTTTATATAACAATTTAATTTTTTCATGCCATGTGTTAAAAGCGTACTACCCTCAAACTGCACTTATTAGATATGATGAATCTCTAGCCATATCTTCAATCGGCTGTATGCGCATATTACCTAACATGCGCATTTAGGCCTACCATATGAATTTCTAATTTAGAACAATTAACCCCAATAAAACCATTGCAACTTTGGTTTACTAAATTCAAATAAAAGATTGTGGTTGGATTCGAAAAATACTAATTTTGGTTATTTTATTTTATCAACGGTTCAAGCATAACTGATTTCAACATTTGTAAGCAAAATTTTGAACTAATTATCAAGTTTTGTCAATTTGAGTTAGGATACCTGAGCAACTTCAATCGTCTGAATTAAAGCAAAACAACTACTACATTCAACTTTTTTAGTATCAGTCTTGAAGAACAATAATATTTCTAGAATTGTGTGCCTTCAAAGTTGAAAAAATCTTCAAATTTTTGTAATTGCTAATAAAAAGGGAAAAAATTCCATATAAATTCACAGATTATTGGCAACAGTGACGTCACAGGCGGTACTAATACTAAAGCAAGGCTGCCTCGGCACTACTTCCTTTAAATATTCCTTGATAATGTCTTCTATCGACGTAAACACAACCTCATAAAAAATCTCTTACACGCAAAATAATTTTCACTTAAAAAGTAAGTGACATCTGTAGTAAATTCTCAACATACGTAATTTCATTTGAATTTTAAGTGATGGGTCAAGTGAATTACATTATGACGTTCGAGTGAAATTTATCTGAATTTCTAAGTAAGTTTCTAGTTAATTATCTCATGCATTTTTAAATAAAAGAACATTTATAGAACACCACTTAGATTTCAAATACTTACATTACGCTTTCGCCATAAATTCATTGATTGGAAAATTCCATCGTACTCCCAAGGCAGATCGGTTACTGCGGATAGTGCTACTTCTAAATCTTCCCTGCTTAAAACCAGAAAATCTGTCCAGTCCAACCCACAAGCTGAAACATGATAACACCTTTAAATAACTTTTTTCTTACATAACGTTTAACACAAACTACCGCCAAAATCGCCTAGTAAAGAATTGGGAAAATCCAAATCCAGCATAAGCTTTAAACGCTGCTCTTTAGAATTTGCCATTATTAACTTTGAAAATGAACACAATTACAACCCGACATTCACTTGAAATTCAAGTGATGGGGAAGTGAATATTTTTTCTTACTTCAAATTCATGTGACTGCCAAGTGAAATGTATATGTCGCACTTGAATGGAAGAAAATCCTTGTTTTTAGGTGAAAAATCATGTGTATTTTAAGAGTGAATTTGGGTTCAGTGTAGAAATTCTGTACAGTGTTGCTAAAAATTCATATAACTATTAAGAGTAAATTTTCTCTGTAATTTTTGAAATTTTATTTCAATTTTTGTCACGGTGTTCGCAAATTTGCAAAGGAATCTCAACATTTTCAAGCTTTAAAAAGTGTAATTCAATCAAAATTTTCTGGATAAATGTTGACCAGTAATCGAAAATTGTAAATTATTAAAGCACAACTTGAAAAAATTGATCTATACCCTCTCTCGAATTAAACAAAATCACTGAAAAACTATAATATTAGCTTCTTTTAGAATTTCCAAATTTGCAACACAAATTTAACATTATTTGCTTGTTTTTATAAGATTGTTTATTTTTCTTTAATGATTGTAATGATGTGCGGAGCTTGAACAAATTTTAAGAGACATTTTGGCAGTTTTAAACTCTGGATTCCGGTAAAATTTGTGCATTTTTTTTTTCAATTTAGATGGATAATTGAAGAGAAATCAAAGTAGTTTATTTCAAAACTTATGATATTCTTCTTACACGTTTTTTAACTGTAAACTCTGTCTTAATTGAAAATTATAATAATGAATTTGGAATTTTGGATTGAATACAGGATCTTGGAACCAAAATTGAATTTTGGTTTTCTTCTGTTAATTTTCTCGGTTTTGGGTCTAAATTACCATTTTTTCACAGTTTGCCCGGTGTGTTTTTCAACTCCCGGTTTTCCCGGTTCTGTAGCCACCCCCCCCAGCAAACATTTTTGTTGTTATATTCTTATGCTATATTAAGTTTTCATATACATGATAGAAAGATCATATGAAAATTTAAAAAACAGCATCCACCTACCAAAGTGGAGGCAATATACATACATAAATTTCATTTCATTCTTAACACGTTCGTCGCCATGGCACCCATATTCGAGTGACTGGTGTATTTCCTGGGGGGGCCGTCGTATCAAAAAACGGGTAACGCTCTCTTACTCAAGTTAGCCGCTCAGTTTAGCCACACGCCACACATCTGGGAATTCTCCCTCTTTTCTTTCTCGCTCCCGGAATTTCTTTGGGTCCGGCTAGTAAAACTACCAAAATGAGCGTGGCGACGAACGTGTTAAGCGACGAAAACTACGCCAATTGCGCGTTATCCAACACCTTATTCGTACCAATCAGAAGAACGTAAGAGAGCGCAAGATTTTACTCTCATAGCCTTCAAATCGTTGCCAGCAGCAATATTTTCCAGTTCTATAGTTGGTCAATATTACTCAACTCCCATATAGTTAATGGCCATCTGGATGCAGTATTGGATGACGAGAGAACATGATGGTGCTTTTCTATATCGAAGCCCTCGCGGGAGCAAAATAATTTCAAAATTTACAAACATGGCAGACTTTCTATCATATCCAATTTAAACTGACTTCAGAAGACATTTTATACGATCTTTCCACTATGTAATTGAAATTGCGAATTACAACACCATCGTAAACGACTTAAGTTATCATTTTTGATACAATTTCATGTTTGCTGGGCTGTATTTTGTACTTGTTTATTCTCGAAAACATTAATGATCATTAAAATTAAGCCAAAAACGTCGTATTTGACGAACTGGAAGCCATTCATTTTGGTCCAAAAAACCTTCTTTTGCGTGTGCCAGTACTTGTGAACTTTTCAAGACAAGTACCTAATAGTTTGTCTGATGGTAGTACAACATTAATCTAAAAAATATGTTATTTATGTGCCAAGGCATAATCACAACAACTAGTTAAAAAAGTGTATTCAAACTTATTGAACACGCTGTATATTCTGTTTTCCTTGCAAGCCTTAATTCCATCAAATTGCATTACCTTTTTCGAAGTCAAATTTACTTTTCTGTGTAGATTTTTTCCTAATTTTATTTTAGTTCAAGCCTCCAAATAATGCCCAAACGAAGGCTTTCCCTACTACTTCACTAGAGTTAAATGACCCTTGAGCTTTAAGTGATCTCAACACCAGCAATTGGACTTTGGTCTAGAAACATCCCGTTTCGCCAAATTAGTTTTGGTTAAACGTACCGGTAAATCATCCACCGCCAATTTGGAGGAACATAAGTCAATGACCATAGTTCCGAGAAAACGCTTCCACCTGGAACGAGCTGCTACTTGATGGTATAAAACATGAAGTCAGGTGCTCTTATTGCATCTTAATAGCTACTGATCGGATCTCGGTTACGGATCAAGTTCAAGAGTAATTTGCAAAAAAAAAAATCATTTCACTGACTTGCAGGGCTGATTTAGTCGCTCTCCCACACTAAAATGACAAACTGAACCATTTTCGAGGGATGACTATCATCAGACTCTTTAGGGAAACGAATGCAATCAAGGGAAAAGCTTTTAATAGAAACACCGGTAACTAACATTGAAAGCCCACGTGTGGGTTGTCATTCCAGAAAAAGAAAAACCTGTCAAACGTGGTTTTGTTGACCCACCCGGCAAGGTACCCAGCAAGTAGCAACTCGATGGCAACAACCCCTAAAGAGGATTCGGCTCTATTTTATAGCAGCTTGCTGGTTTGTTTGTATACATATTCGTACCTCTGAGTGGGTGGGTGCTTTGGCCCAGATTTTTTTTTATTTTGTTCCTTTTGCGAGGACATGCAAAACGGTTATTTTTCATCCCACTCTCCGGCTGCTCCTCCGCGGCGGGACGCCAAAACCTTTTGCAGAGTTAACAGGTCTTTGAACTGAGTCTGGTAACCCACAGTCAGCGCCTGTTTGTTGACATTTTGCAAGTATGCCGGTGTTATGTTCTCGATCCATAACCGGATCTGGTTTTACTTTTGCTTCCGAAACGCTCCGCTTCGAGGTATGACGCCGGGTTCGGACATTATTTTCGGAACGATTAACGAGTTTCATGTCTAAAAGGAAATGTACGACTTACAATTTAGGTCAAATTAAAATAGCTCCTAATGTGAGTGATGATGACGGAGCTGACGGACGCATTGACGTTTGTTATGTAAAAAAAAAGATTTTCACTTAGAGAGCTGTCTATGGATTCTTTTGAATACGAAAAGAGCTCCTCTTCCCACTGACGGGGTTAGTTTTATAGTATGGACCCAAAAACACCTGGGCGAACCATAAATTTGTTTTGACTTGACAGCTTACGATCGTTAAATATCAGATTAACTAACTATGGATGGTTGCTTTTCAAATTTACAAATTCAAGTTCATAGGATGGTACGGAAAATTATGGAATGGGACAGGTGTTTAACTCCAGTGATCAAATACAAACCTTATATTTGTCAAATACAAACCATTTTCGACATCCAAAACAATTTCAACAGTAGAAAAAGAAATCTTACAATTTTATAGCGAAATATGTACACATCATATTGTTTACAATAATATTTAATTATTTATTTATATTAAGATTCCGTTACAAAAGTATTACTTGGAATGATTCGTTGAACGAAACGCCTACTTTTTTTAAGTTAGTCTTACTTATATGAGACTAATTTCTACATCAATTCCAAACCTCACTTTCTATCCAATCGATGAAGCTCGAAACACGAGTATATATACCTGGTGCTTTTCCGCATGAGGAACCGGTTGATGTAACTCCTACGATATGGTACAGACAACCTTTGAGATCCGTTACAACCTGTACCGGGCCTCCGGAATCTCCTCCGCAAGTATCTTTATTTCCTTCATGGCTACCGATGCAAATTTGGCTGTCCACTATACCTTTCCTAAATGTTCTTTGACTTCCGTACTGAGCCTTACACCTCTCCGTTTCCAGTAGATCAAGCCCAACTTTGTGCAATACATCATTTCGGTTTCCACCTACGATCATCAATATTTTAACATCATTGAGTGTAATTCCACAATCAAGAAAATCATAACTCACCAAAATCATCTAATCCAAAACCAGTTGCTACTACCTTTGTGAAGTTGAATGTTGTTCCCGTCCAAAGACAAGCCGGCCTGATATGATTGGAGAAATTCACCTTGTTTTCTAGTTTAATCAGAGCAATATCGTAGTAAACTCGGCCAAAGTCATAATTAGGATGCAAAACGAATTCGGAAATTTCGAAATCTGCATAATATGTATCTTTATCTAACAGATTGTGTTCCCCTAATCGTACTATTTTAGGATAAGTTGTTTTGAAACAGTGGGCAGCCGTTAGTACAAACCATTCGCTTATCAATGATCCACCACAGCGAAATTCATACTCGTTCGTATCATCTTTCCGGGGCCATCCCAGGATAGCGTGGTGTGGAAACTCACGGCGGCCTGCAGCTTCTCCTCCGACTATTAATTCAACGGTTTTCGAACAACTGTAACTTAGATGGTCTATAATCGTGGGGTTAGCAGACAACTTAATTGTCGATTGTTTGTTTAAAGTTTTTGCTCGATATTCTTCACATTCTGAAAATTGAAAGCATAATTGGCGTAGGCACCAAAGAAAGACTCAAAATAATATACTCACTTGTTTCTGAAATGCGTTCACCTGCAACAA
This sequence comes from Uranotaenia lowii, assembly GCF_029784155.1. Classification (NCBI taxonomy): domain Eukaryota; kingdom Metazoa; phylum Arthropoda; class Insecta; order Diptera; family Culicidae; genus Uranotaenia; species Uranotaenia lowii. Next base: position 82,721,340 of record NC_073692.1, on the reverse strand, counting down.
AAAATAAAAACAAAATTTACAAGTGAAAAACTGCTGAAAACAGCTAGTATTGTGTATTACCTTGAACTTGGGCACAATATTTTACAAACAGTGCTAGCAGTAGAAAACCAAAACGAATGTTCGGTAAGTTCATTTCGATTGCTGGCGAGCTTGTGCCTTGGAAGAAGATCCGCACGCGAATGCGGTGATACAAAGAATCATAATGGAATTAATTCAGCGTATCGGTTTCTGTTTGATAAGCTAAGCTGAAGATCACAGTGGAGGTCACGCGTAAGCAATCTCCAAAAATGTCGGAAAACCCCAGCAAAATATGTTCTCACATGATTAGCATACGTTAGAAAAGGGAAAAACTCTCGGTTGGTGCGCAATCTCAGACCAATAATGGAGCATCTCAGTTACATTTGTTCAAAAACCGTAAAATTGATAGTTTGTTAAGTCTAATAAAACTCGGCACCATGCTGTTCTAGGATGGCCTCGGGAAGATGATCCGGATAATTATATGAGTTTCTTCGGGTTGGAACATTATTGATAAACAAATGGCTGTTCACAGTTTTTTTTTAAGTTACGAACACAAACAAATAGGTACAGGATAAATTACATGAGAATTTCTATCTAATCAATATACTGATGTGCAGAGGGAAAATTTGGACTTTAAATCTTGGAAACTTTCTCAGGAGTTCAAATCTGCCATCAGATTTATCTGGAGACATGATGGTGATGTGTTATTTGTCCTTTGTTGCCCAGAAAACACATCATAACTTAACAAAAATCAATTCAAACTAAAAAAAAATTCAGGAAATCTGTTTTTGGGAAACATTCTAATGCGATGTGAAAGTTTCATGAAGTTTGATGAAGTGTTATAGGAGTTAAAAATAAGCTCTTTTTCATAAAAACTGCTATTTTGATCAAGTAACTTTTTTAAAACCAAAATTGTTATACAAAAGTGAATATCTTTGGTATACATTAGTCGATCGATCTAAAATTTTAAGCGTTGATGAATTCATTCTTGCGCTTAAATCTGGTGTTAACTTTGTCAAAATCGATCAACATTCAAGAGAAATAAAAACAATTATTTTTTGTTGAAATGAGTGATTCAACGCAGGTTCAGTTTTGCCTTTAAGGGCATTACAATACAGCTATATGAGTTGTTTTGGTTTACAGTGTGATGATGTGAATATTTGTACCGGGATTATCATCATCACATGTCATCAGCAATCATCATTGCTATTGTTCTCAATAGCGAGTTGAAACAAACAAATCAAAATAATGTGTTATTTCTGTTCTCCTCGAGGAATAGAAAATGTGTTCTGCTCAAGTGTGTGTTCAGAATTTTTCGGAAAACATCAGAAACACTAAGTATCAACATCTCCCTCAATTCGCAAATTGAGAATGCTGAACAGCTTCGCATGTCTCGCCCTAGGTAACGCATCGTGAACGCATCAGCTGACTGATCCTCAGTCGGTATATGTCATAAAGAAAGTTGACCGCTTTTCACGATCTTCCTGATGAACGCATACTTCACTGTACTGGTGTAAGGGATGTTGTCCTCCATTAACGTGAAAGAAGTGCTTACCACACCCAATTCACCCAGGAAGTTTGTTAACCACAAACATTAATTGACTGATTGGCGAAAGACTCTCAGCTTCGGTCGACGACAGACTTACCGTCTGCTGAAGTTTCGTTGACCACGAAACAAGATTCTCGAAGATCATGTAAGCGTAGCCTAATACAGATCTTCGATCGTCGGAGTCATAGGCAAAATCCGCATCAGCAAATCTGATGAGTGGTTCCGATTTCGCGTTTCTGCGAAATACCAACGCCCTATCGGTCGTACCTCGAAGGTATTGCAGAATACGCTTCAGGCCTTGCCAATGCCTATCAGCTGGACTGGCCTAGTATTTACTCAGAGCGCTAACCACTGCTCAAATATCAGGTCTCGATGTTGTCGCCAGATATTGAAACAACCGATCATCTCTTTGAACGGCTGTTCGGTGATAACTTCATCAACTTTCAGCTTCGTTCAGCGAACGTTCGTGTCAAACGGGGTGCCTACTGGTTTTCAATCGGTCATACCGAATCGCTGCAGAACCTTCTCGACGTATCCTGATTGCAAATTCTCGTTGAATGTCGTTGGATTTCTCGCTTGATGGTCATTCCTAAGACAGATTTGACCTCCTGCAGATCCTTCATTTGTCTAAGTTCGGTCTTGGTCCGGATAACCTCTGAAACGTCCTTTCCAGCTATTAGGGTATCATCCACGTACATGATGAGAGTGAGTCTTCGTTTGTTTTTTAACAATATGGAAAATTGACTTTAAACCATAACAGCCGGTTGTTTGCTGCCGTGAGTGGGCTCGTCCCACTAAAACTACCTTGGGCTTCGTATGCCAGATGTGCCTCTTGGTTTCACCCTATGGTACAACACCAAGGGGTAGGCTGTGCTTATGCACTTATACATCTCACCCTTTTCCTTTTCCTATTTCTCATTTTTTTTGTCTTTCTTCTTTATCTTCATTCCCCCATTTCCTAAATCTCCTTTTTCCTCTTTCGCCAAGCTAGAATCCCATTAAGAATTGTTGTGTCATACGGGACCAAAACCTTCCATAAGCTTGTCAAGTTTGGTTGACTATCTCGCTTTCTCTGTTCATCATCTTTCCTGATTCATATTACATCGCGTATGATTTGCGAGATTTCGTGGACTACAGCACGCCACGATTGTTCGACACAACACATTATGCACACAACATTTTCAGCGTTCAAATTTTGAAGTTGTTGTCGCCTTGAAATGAACATGGGACAGAAAAAAATAGCATGTTCTGCCGATGCCTCCGTATCTACGCATTGCGGGCAATAAGGCGAGCTGACTAGCTTAAACCGATGAAGGTATTGCTTAAAGCACCCATGACAAGAAAGGAACTGCGACAGGTAGAAGTTGACCTCTCCATACTTCTGATTTACAGAGTCTGAAAGTCACGGAATTAGCCTATGCGTCCATCTTGCGTTGTTCGATGCGTCCCATTGCTCCTGCCACTTGAGCATTGACGGTGCTCGCTGAACTCTACGCACTCCTCTAACAGCTCTTGCTTCGTAACACTCCATATCCTCCGCCAGAGCTATGTGGATGGGATTTAGCCCGCGATTACAAAAGCTGCATCTGCTGATAGGGTCCTGTATGCACAGGAAACTCGCATGGCTATCAGCCGGTGTGTGCTCCGTAATTTAAATCTGTTGTGCTTTACCTCTATGGCGGAGCTCCAGGCCGCTTCTCCGTATTGTAGTTTCGACAGTGCTACGCTCGCAAGGAGACGTCTCTTGTTACTCTTTGGACCATGGCAGTTCGGCATAATCCGGGCCAATGAATCGATGACTTTCGATGCATTTGTCAAGCGATTGTCGATCATTACTCCAAGGTATTTCAGCTGCTGCTTCGAAGATGTCGTGTGTCTTCCAACAGTAATCTCCATGCACAACTTTGTTGGTCACGAGCAGAACTTCGGTTTTATGGTTAGCTATCTGAAGCTTAACTCCCTCCATCCAGAGGCCAACCCTTTCCACGGAAACCGTTGCACGGAGTACTACCTCGATTGTTTCGCCGGTGATCATGAGCACGATATCGTCATCAAATCCGACTATCTGCACGCCTGCTGGTAGTTTCAGCGTTAACACCTCATTATACATGGCATTCCAAAGCACAGGTCCGAGAATGGAACCCTGTGGAACACCCGCTGATAGGGCAGTAGATCGTAACCCAGTTTTGGTTTCGTGCGTCAGGACTCGAGGACTCGGTGTCGTGGGCACCCACGTTGTACGGGGCAAGTGGCCACTGCGTCGGGCCATGGTGCTGGAAAAGATGTGCAACGACTTCTTTCAATTTTTCCGGACACTTGTCGGCCCGCTACCTTGGGCCACCGAATCTCGCTAGTGCAACTCTATAGGCTTGGCCCCAAAACAGATTGCTGCTTAAGATCTTCTCATCTGTAAAAGGTTCGTTTCAAATAATTGCATTCTGACATACTTTTACCAATTTTCGAAGGAAACCTATGCAACTGACTCAATCATATCGAGTACCTAACTCGTTTTTCCGCATTGTAATTCCTAATTGATAAATTGATAAAATAAAATCGTTTTAAACAGGGAGCTTATTTTTATTAGTTATCTCGTTGAGCTTGATCATTAATCCAAAATTCCAAGGAACAGTGCTGAGGATATTGCGATTGAAGATTTATGTTATTATACAACTTTTTTCCCAAGGTCTTAATTTAAATCAGTTTAATTAATTCAGATGCACATAAATTTTATCTTGTTTTGTATTCTTTATCAAATTTTATCTTTTAAGACCTATGATTTAAAAAAAATCTTCACCCAATATGCATATTCAATTGTGAGGGTTTCATGTGATTTTTTAGTCATTTAAAGAATTTAAAAGTTGAGCGGAAGCCGCTATCTTGGATTTCAATATGGCGTCAAACAACGAATTTCAACTTTCACTCGTGAGGCCTTTTTACTTAATACCGAATATAATTGAAACCAATATTCACTACACTTATTTCCTTCATATAATGAGAAGGCGACACCGTCAGCATCCTCTAGCGGACAAAATGGAAGCACTAATTCGAGAAATTCGTCTAACTTGTGAATAGCGTGTATTCCTACTCGACTTGATCAGGGATGCCAGTTACAATAAATGAAATTGTTTGTTTCTATTCTTGCACCATAAAAATTTAAGTGAATCAACAAACAAACAAAAAGAGGTTTAAGAAAATATCTCCTTTCCATACTTGTAAATATTTCTGAACAAAATATGGAGCGGAGTAATTACTTTCAATACGCTTTCTTATTTGATTGTTTCAAAAGATACATAGATTTGGATGCGCATAAAGTGATTTTTAAGAAAAATATTTTAAATTCAATCGGTCAGAATAGAAAAAACTGCTTAACTGTTAATAAAAATTTTGCTAACTGGGGTTTTTAAAAGGATTCGTATTAAAAGATGGTATTGTTATTGTCTCATGCTAGATTTTTTTTGTTAATATTAGGACATTTTCAAACAAATTGGTTTATCATTGTCAAACTATAAAGTTTGCTAGATCATTTATCAAATCCAGATTTTAGGTCAAAGGATATTATACCGAGCTTTTATCCAGCAGTAACATTATGAAAATCTCCTTTAAATGTTTATAATTAATGAATTGGTTAAAAAAATTAATGCTAACAAATCGTTTCCGAAAGCTTGTGCTCAAAAAACAAACCAAATAAAAGGCTAACAACTAATATCCATGTTTTCTGATAATGGACTTGGAATTAGGCCTAAGAGACTTGTGACATATCTTCTGAAAAACATGAAAGAAGTGAAGGCTGGTGGTGCAAATTTTGAATTCATTTCTTAAATGAGCGGGAATTATTTTTTATGTGTTCTTAAACTAAACAAAAAAGTGATGAAAATATGTTCGGACGGCATCCCTGATCAGCATTTTGACAGCTCCAGAATAACATTTCGAAAGGGCACAAATTGTTTTTTTTTATTAATTGAGACAAATGTGTGCTGCAGAATTGTTTTTTCTTCCAAATTTAAACCAATTGTACTGAAATAAATAAAAAAAAACTCTTTCGATTCTGAATGAATAACCGGAATGCGATATATGTATTTTTTAATGTTTTCCCATCATTTATTATTAGTGCACAAGAACGCAAAACAAAAATCTAAACAAATAAAAAATCAAAGCTGAAAAAGTTTCACAGAAACGATTATCGAGGGTAAAACAAAATTTAAGCACATTTTTTTTTTAAATTAACACGTAAATTGTGTGCACATTAAGCATAATGTCATTTGTTATTACCAAGAAGGAAAAAATCTGTTCCCGCCATGGAATGTGACGAAATTAAATAAAAATTCATCTCAGGTTCCGAATGGCATGTATATTGGTTTTGAAATGAAACATTTTTATTGTTCTTTACTATTACAAAACAAACGATAATCCAAAACACAAAACACTATTTAAATATAACTAGGAAAAATCAATAATAATTATTTTTGAATTTCCATGTTTTAATTACTTTATCTATATTTAATTTTCGTCTCTTAGCTAAGCTTTTAAAATTTGTATTAGGCTTCCGCTTATTTTGATTTGCCGTTTTGTATGAAAAATCAACTGGCACCTGGCATCTCCGATCAAAGCTCCGTTAAAATTCACAGTGTAGTACTTCCATTTCGGTCGCCAGATAGCGCTATTCGTGTCTCTCGATTTCTCGTTAAGTGGTGTATATCGGTTCAAGTATATCTGTTAATACTCATAATGTTGGATTTTCTTGCCACTGGCCATATATTGCAAATTCCAGAAATTTCTCAAGGGGAAAAGCTTTGAATACCGAAAAACGACTCTGATACCGAAAAACAGTGCTAATTTTGAAGAGCCAAGGTCGCGTAAAAAACATTGCAACCAAAATCGCGTGAAAAAAGACCTCAGTGTATTTGTTGTGCAAATCAACCCTCAAACTGCTAGACCGTGTAAAATAAATTGAGTTTTTTTCCTCGGCGTGTTTATACTGAGTAGTTACATTTCTGCCGCAACCTTTGATTGTGCACTCAGGCAAAATCTTATTATAATTTTCATAAGATGCGTCATATGAACCCCTGTTTTCGCGTCCAAACTAAGTTTTCTTAAGAGTCTTATGAAATTCTTTCAATTTTCATACGAAGTTTTTATGAAAAATAGAAGAAACGGCATTGTGGAAAAATTATGAACACATTCATTCCATCAGTCATTTTTCAGTCGTCAAACGAAGTTGTGGAATAATTAGTTTTATTCTTTTAAATGGTAAGTTTGAATTGAAGTTTATTTTTGTAATCGTTAAACATATTTGTAAAGGTAAACTCTAATTTGTTTTTTGATTACTTTTCAGCACGTTGACCACGAAAAAATCCAAGGTCAAAATACCGATGCGGCCGAAGAAATTCTTTGGAACCGGGTATTGATGTGCTGCTGATGGTGACCAATAATGTATGTAATTCCAAACAAATTAGCCGAACAATAAAATAAATTTTTAACATCAATTGTTTTGAATTATTCTCTTCGAACGTGACATTTCCTGTTTTTATAAGACCCTCTTATGAAAAGCCACAACCTCTCATTGAAGCAGGTGCTCATCTGCAGAGTTCATTCGCGTCATAAGATAATCTTATGAATTTCATTGATTTTTCTTATGGCGCCACTTCATAAGAGAATCTTATGGCATGCATAATAGTATTTTTCTGAGTGTGGCGCTTTTTGATTTTGTCCGTCGATTCCCGCTAGAGTTCCGAATCTTGTAATGGATCATTTTTGCCTACAGGATAGCGTTTAAGTCTCTAAGCCAGAGGACATGAGATAGAGTCTCGGCCACGGCATACATAGTACCCTTTCTGTGGGCTGGTGGTGTTTGCATTGGTAAGATGCTAGACTAAGGTTGCCAGATTGCCCGGTTTTATCCGGGTTTGCCCGGATATTAAATACTAAATTTAAGAACAGTCCGGCCCGACCGTGTCGCCCGGATTTCATTGAAAAATGCCCGGATTTTGCCCGGATTTATTTGGCAAATTAAACAAAAAAACAACGAACACCTCCAAAACAATATTTTTTAACGAGTTTTAAAAAATAATCATGAAAGGCTTTTTGAAAGGCTAAAATACGGTTCAAAATCTATCGATAAGATGTGATGAAAAAAAAATTTTTTTCATTATTTTTTCTTGATTTTTGTTTAGCAATTTCTGAGTTTTGACAAAATTTACCCGGATATTGCCCGGATTTATGGTCGTCAATTTAAAACCGGATACCCGGATACGTGCTGAAAAAATTCTGGCAACCTTATGCTAGACGTTAAACAAGGAAAAAATGGTTTTGAGAATGAGCCTATGAGCATTGGAATGAGTCTCTTATAAATTCCCTTCTTCTCCAACAAATATAAACACACCTTATACTCCTCATTTGTTGCTTATCATTCTGATTTCCATGACAACAAATGCAGAAATTACGTTACCCAACACTTGAGTTTTTTACGATAACGCTATAAGGTGCAGTGTTAAGTGGTTTCCGGTGGGCTTGTGATATAGCTCAGTTGGCAAGTCTGTTGCCTCCTGAGCCGATGTCCGCGAGTTCAAGCCCAAGAGTAAACATCGAACGCAGTTGTACCGGATAGTTTTTCAATAACGATCCGCCAACTGCAACGTTGATAAAGTCGCGAATGCCATAATGATGGTAAAACGACTATAATCGAAACAAAAAAAAAAAAAAAAAAAAAAAAAAAAAAAAAAAAAAAAAAAAAAAAAAAAAAAAAAAAAAAAGTGGTTTCCGGTATGTTTGTTTACATAACAGATTATTTTAATCCATAGGTAGCCATATGCCACATTCTATGAACAATAGAATTTAGTGTTCTATCAAGCGTGTAGCCGTGTCTTTTTCTAGAATTATGTTCATGAGATTAAATATTAATTCGAATAACTTTTAATAAGTGAGATTTACAAAATTTTAAAAGAAAACATGTATTGAAGATTTCTTGATGACACAAACATACATAAAATATATCGTTAACTAGAGCCAACTAAAAAAAATACTATGCACATCAATCAAAAAGAAATAGGCAAGGTTGAGTCAAGTATATCATGATCGAGCTGAAACATAAAATATCTCATACGTACGTCTCTGCTTTGACTTTCAATTTGTTTACCACTACGTATTCAGTAGAAGTTTTTTTTTTTCATTCAAGCAACTTTACAAGATAGGATTAGCACTGTTAACGTAACAAGGGAACAGATAAAATACATGATTGTAAACCCGTGTTTCTTTCATGTCCCAAGGGGTCCTCAAGAGTAGTGCTACACTTTTAACGCCAAACTGATAGCCAGATGCAATAAAATCCGAAAATGAACGCGTGCCCCAGAGTACCGTTTAGCTGCCAATCCATTTTAGGAGGTTCATAACTCGAAACAACGTCCACCAAAACTGGCATGATGCTCTCGGGACGCTCCAAAAGACATTCTCTAAGTTGCTCGATTTGGTGTGGTTCTTCAACTCAATCTCGAACTAAGTGGGGTGGTGCCTGCGCGAGAAAGATCAAAGCACTGCGATGAGTCATTCGTTCCAAGCTGCGATTCCAGCTGTTTTAATTATTGTCCGGTGGACGGGTTTTATCATAGTTCTAGAACGGGGGTTCGCTAGAAACGAAAACACATAAATATGCTAAATTAACTTACGAAATGTTAATCAATGATTAAACGAGTGTGAGATTCGGTTTAGATTTAGGAGAGTGGCAGGTAACAACTGGGCTTTTATCCCCCATCTGTAGTTTTAGAGCTAATTTTAGTAAATTGTTATGGTTGGAAAAATTTTCAAGGGGAAACATTCCCTTCTAAAATTATCATGATAGAATCGTCAAGTGTACTTTTGACCAACCTTTAATCCAAATTGGCTTACAATTTTACTTATAGGAATAAAGGAAGAAGCAGAAGTTATCAAGTATCAAGTTCATGTAAATTGTTTAACAATCGAATGACGGTTTATTTTTCTTTTTTTTTTATGTAGCGGCCCACCACATTCCCCCACACAAGAAAGCCCAATTGGCGCTACTGTTCTCAGCGAAAGGTATTAAAAGGTTTATTTTATTCGTTGCTCAACCACCAAACATTGGAAGTGAAAATGTATGCTATGTAGAATACAATGCAAAACTGAAAAGCAATCAAACAAACTAATGAGATTTCGTAAATAGGTGATTGGCTTTGATTACATATTGTTTTATTAAAGAACATTATTCAATTTATGGCGTTTCAATTTGCAAACATATTTAGAGGTAATCGGCGACTAATTATGCCCGGTACCGGCCTGAGGAATAATACCAACTCGGGCAAAAATTATGAAACACTCGATGGGAACTTTCGACATCTGATATTCTTGAAGTGCGCGCCATCATCCATCCGAACGTCCTTCAGAACCTCCAGCCAGCCAGCCAGTCTGGACTGGTGCTGTCATTCCAGTTTTATTTTAATGTTTTTTGCTTCAGACTGGGCTATGATATAAGCTCTAGCGCACACGACCCAAAGTGTTGAACTTGGACATTTGGCAAAATCAATACATATGTCTACACAGAATAAAAATAAAAAGAAACGGCGCAGCGTTCGTAAATAGCGCCATTTTTGGGCTTGCAAAATCGAGTACGCGAACTGGGCGAAGCCACACCGGGTAATTGGCTTGGTTGCGTGCAATCGACGACGACGCCGCAATTATACAACTGTGAGCGAACAAGTGTGGTGTGTAGAGAAGACCTAGTAATCTGAATACGGAGCAACACGAGGCTCGGAATTTAAAGTAGAATGCTTATCACACTCGTAACACAGTTAGTTCTCTGTTTGACACATATGCATACAATTAAGCCATCACGAAAGAAACATTGAAGAAATGCCTTTTTTACCAACAGTACATGGCTGCAGCGAATTTTGAATTGTTCAAATTTTTATGCGCAATAGAAGCAGAACTGTAAACAATTAGGACTTAGAATAATCGAAGCACTGAAAACTTCTTACAAAAAAAAAGATCTACAAATACCGAAACCAGAAAAAAATATTTAAAAAATCAAATTTGTTTTAAAATGGGAATTGGTTATTTGAAATACCCAACCCTATTTGTGGTTTTTGTTGTTGTTGTTTTTTTTAAAGAATTGTCAGTAACTGCAGACAGAGAAAGCCTTGAGAAAGCCCACAAAAAATGGTCGAAACGTCAGATATTTCAAATAAAATTTGTTTGATTAAAATCTCGGATTGTAAAAAGCCCAAAATTATAACTTAAAAACATCTTCCCGGTCGAAAACATAAATCTAATGGAAATTACTTTTAAAAATTGTAGTTAAAAAATGTTCATGCCAATTATAGGATAGCTTTCCTGGTTTCTGTTCTGTGAACTTTCTCATCCAACACGGTCATTTTTTCCCATAACCAAAATAGAGTCCTGTTGGACGTTGGAAGAATAGTACGGTTCTAGAAAAATGTTCTGCCAATGTTTCGTGTCGAAGGTGCATTTGCCAGCAAGCAAGCTACTATCGGATGAGAATGTAGGTCGGTCTTAACTCCTGGATAGCCACATCCATCGACAGCAATAAGCTAACTAACGGAATTGAGACGTGTAAAACCGTAGCAACTGCTGATGAGCCGTAACATTGATTAAAGCATGACATTTCCTGAGCATCAGCAAACAGTAATTAAAGGTGCAGAGTTTCATGGCTTGAAACTGTGTTTAACAAATAGATGCAAAGAAAATTGTAAATGTACTTCAAAACTAAAACCATAAAAATCTAAAGATAAATTTTTCTACGCAATTTGGTAACTTATTACTGCATTTAGACTTACAAACAAAATTAAATAGAACCAATTTTATTTCGTCTAACTCAATTAAGATAAAATTCGAACCGGTCTCGGTGGTTAAAAGCTCTTAAAACTGTTGTTATTCGATTCTCTCAACTGGTTTATGTCTGGCGAGTTTAAATAAAAACAATTTTTAACACCACGACTGGTTCGAGCCTCAAAACTATTCCTCATGATTTTCATCAAGTTACAAAACCAAATAGAATGTCTCATAGTCCAGCTAATAGAAGAATGAAATTTTTGCTTCCAAGTGTAAATTTTGCAAACCGCTGTCTGGTAAGTCTTTTTATAGCCAGGTTTTAAAGTTTCTTATTGATTTCAATGATTGTATCCCAAAAGCCCAAAACATTTACCCAGAATGATTTTTTCACAAAATGACAAATACCCGAAATCAAAGCCCAGAATAAACCATTCCCCACCATTCTCCAAAATGCACCATTTACCAGAATTTTTTCTTCAGAACTTTTGGAAATTTCAAAATCAATTTATTTCTATAACCAGTATTGTATGTTGTCAAAGGTTTGGGTATTGTATAAGTTTTCATTCAACTAGACTGTTTCAAACTTACTTTCTTTAGCGACCGTCTGTACTACTACTTGCAGTAATTTGTTAATTTGAATGGTATGTTTACATCTGCTTGTCAGTGTTTTGATCCTAGAAAAAGTGAAGTTGCAGGTTTGTCTTAAAACTTAATATAGTCTTTGTGATTATTAACAACATAGTTGTCGCCTCTAATTTTAATGTGAAACATATTTGCAGAAATTTTAACTTGAAAAGCAAAAATATTCTTGAACAACTCTTATAAAATCTTATGATAATGGAGTGAAAAATATGTGCGAATACGAATAACTCTTGCAGGGTTCATCCGATCCGATTGGCATGCAAGTTTTTGTTGTTTTGTTCGTCTTCGCGCGAAGAAAAAACACAATGAAGAGATAATTTAAAAAATGTTTTTTGGAATTTGATAATTATTTTTTATTTTTATTCGTACCAAATCAAAGTCATGGCACTAACTTTCCATGTTTTTTTCAAATTACCCAGAGTATGAAGAGGAAAGCGCCAAAAGCAATCACGGCTTACTGAACCTCAACCATATCTATTAAGGAAGTTTTGGCGTCAATTTTCTTTGCCACTGTACTTTTCACGTGGCACCAGTAAAATGATCTACTTGGATGTGATTGTTAATCTCCCTTATAGGTTGAAAAAAACGCTATTAGCTGGAAAGGAGCGTATTGCCGAAAATAGTCATTTTTGCTTCAGGATCAAGCAACTCTAATATTTTTTAATCTAATTAACCCAAGCTTGCCAGATTGCCTGTTTTCACTCGGTCATGTTCGGATATTTATTTGATACAAATTTTGAGAAATGTCAAACAAGTTATTTTGATTTTGGCGTATAAAAATAAAATTTTTGGATCAAGTTTTAACAAAATGATTATGAACGGTCTCTAGAAGCTTAAAATATAATTCAATATCAGCTGGTGTGTTACATTGAAAAAAAAAAAAACAAGAACACAAGTAGCTAGGAAAATAAAAATAAAATGCATTTCAGGTAACAGATATCAAAAAACGGATTGTTATTTAGAATTTGTGAAAAAAAAAATTGGTAGCATGAAAAAATCGCGAAATTTCATACCATGAGAAGTGGTGTTTGAAAACACTGAAAAAAGAGATGTGTCATGTCTGCAAATTTGGTATACGGTAAAGAATACTTCTAAAGTGATTTTAGCGAAAAAAGAAAGACAAAAAGTGCCTAAAAGTGCGTAAATTGGCGACACATTTCATAGAAAAAATCTTCGGCGCTTTTATCTGGAGATTTTATTTTATTTTCTTTTCTTTATCTTAGCGGCCCACCACACTCCATCACACCAAAAAGCTCGATTTGAGCCCCCTGGTAATGGACGCTAACTGTTCTCAGCATGTCTGGCAGCAAAACAAGAAAAAACTTATTATGTACTTCCAAACGCGAGCAAAGTTTTAATAATGCTGAGAACTTTCAAAGTGATAATTTTTTGGGAATAAATGTAATGAGGGAATATAACTATATTTGTTAAAAATTAATCTCAGTGGAAGAATATTTCTTTTAAGAGATCCATTATTGATCAAATGGAAAAACTAAGATTTAAAAGAATTATTTATATATAACTTTAAAGTAACTAAGAATGGGAGTAGGCTGTGGCCGTAGACGACGGGTGTGATTTTTTTCGCTGCCAATTTTAACTCCTGATGAAAAAATCATTTTTTATTGTCATTTGTGCTGAAAATTTGTGACATAAGTCAAGAAATCCAAAACACCGTGTAGTGTGTACTCGATGAGGAGGCCGGCCAATAGGAACTGCTGCTGCGGGATGTCTTAGGCTCGAGGATCGCACGTGGTGAACCGGGTGGTAATGGTGGTGCCGAACCTTCAATTTCGGACCTCGTGGAACTTTTAAGGTTCCCAAAGGTTGCAAGGTGGGTGTCCCGCAAGGCGGGTGTTGTTGGTTACTAGCCGTTGTCTCAAGCCCTTTCACACGTTGGTCAACCCCCGGTAAGTGCAAGAAGAGTGATTGTTGGCAACTTACGGATTTGGCTGAAGGATTGCCCATTCCTGCCTTTTAAATATTCCCGGAAAATTTTACGGTTTCAAGACAAGTATCCTTTTCAAATGAAAAAAGGTAAGATGTAAAAGTGTTACTATTCTTTTTTTCATAAGTTCAAAATAGCTTAACTCTATTATGGGGTTTAGTGGGGGGATTGGACAGGACATCAAACGATCGGAAGACTGATATACAATGGATTGTGGGTTCAAGCCAGCCGGAGTATCTCGACAAATTTAGAATCATGAGTAGGTTATTTAAGAACCTTTTCAGAATTCTTTATTTGTTTTGAACAGTTGGAAGGGAGTGAGATGAATCAAACCTGTCCCAAACCAGTGGTAACGGACCCCTTGGTTGTGCTGCAATTATTGTTGATGAGTTAAGCATGAACAATATTTGAATATGCGATCGAGACTTCCCGTACCGCCTCGGGTCGAAAGACCTATCAGCCACTGGTGGGTTTTCATACATACATACATACATACATAACTTTAAAGTAACTAAGAATATGACTAAAACTACATAATTAAAATTAAATTTATCGCTAAGAAAATTTAAATAAAAAGGACTTAAAAAAGTGGTTGGTTGATCATCGGTTTAGGTTATCTTTGTAGTACTCCATAAGTTTGGTCTTAAAAATATTTCTGTTGGAACTGTTTTTAATTTCTTCAGGAAGGCTGTTGAATTTTGTTAGACCAGGCATGTCAAACTGGGGGTTCGCGGGCCGCATGCGGCCCGCGGCCTAGGTCAATGCGGCCCGCGTAGCCCCGTCTTAAATTGTCACAAAAAACACCACTGTTTTTGATGTAAAATATTACTGCAATAAAAACTAAAGCTGAATGTACCGATTTAACTGATTTTGACTGCGGCCCTCTACGTCATAAATTTTTTTTAATGCGGCCCGCACACCTAAACGAGTTTGACACGCCTGTGTTAGACCAATGAAAAAAATTCGAAGTTGGCCAAAACTAGTTGAACTTGTACTGCGCATAAAATGGTGAGATTGACGAGTATTGTGATATCACAAACCCGCATTGAATCTTAAGTTTTAGGTAGGTAGGAGAGGTAAAATATTGTGAGAGCGATTAGAATAAATTAAATTGGTTGGATAGAGAAAAGGAAAATTGAATATGGTTTTCAGACAACTGTTTTGAAGGGTTTGTAGACGAGAAACAAGGGATAACGACGCTCTGCCCCAAACAGCTAATAAATAGTATAAACGGGAATGTACAAAAGCAAAATAAAATTGAGGTAAAATATGACGTGGAACAAAAGCCTTCACCCTCCATAAGACTCCGCTCAGGGATGACATTTTTATTTTGTAGTTGATCAATGTGGCAGAGCCATGACAGAGTTTCGTCTAGAATTATTCCTAGATATTTGAAGTTGGAAACCTTCTCTAAAGTTGTATTGGATAGATTGAAATCGCAATTAAGTTCAATTTTTTTCCTCGGAGAATGAAAAATCATGTAGGGCTAAGTGGGGTAATTATGAACAAGGGGTAATTCCGAACAAACGGAGGATCTCAAAACTGATCAAATGTGATAGTTTGTCATTCTATTGATAAGTTACAGTAATAACTTGCAAACCTAACTATGTAAATGTTGTAGTTACAGTTATTATCAAAATTCATGTCTCTGAGAAACGGAAATCGTTTTGAGACGTGTCTTATCAATTGACTCCCTCGTCAACGTGAATGGAGATAAAACGTTCTTTTTAAAAGTTTTAAGTTCAGTTATTGATGCTTGATGTGGTGCGATAAGATTTTCTGTTGAAAAAAACTACCCACGGTGGATACCCACGCATAAAGAAGTGTTCATATTTATCCCATATTTTTCAAGATACGGGGCAATTATGAACACGTTTTTTCTGAGCATTGGTTGATGGTTAAAATTCATTTTTTACCGTTAAAATCACGATAGCGATAGCGATCACGATTAGAATCGTGAAAATAAGCCTGAAACACTAATTTATAAGTTTTTTAGAATTGTGGGTCTGTGATTATATAAAAAGATGCCTCCCACCTATTTAAAACTGAAAATAGCCCATAACTTTTCAACAGCAAATTTTAAAAATCAACAAATCTCACTCCAATGCACTGTTTAGAGGGGGTTTCACTCTAGGGATATAGCCAATATCAAAAGTCATCACGAAACAAAAATCGTAACAGTGTACATAATTACCCCATAGACAAGGGGGTAATTATGAACAAACGGGGTAATTATGAATTGACGTTTTACGCCCACAAGCTGCACTTTAAAAATTAGAAAAAAAATCTCAAATGAAGAAGGGAACCAGTCTTTAATTTCTGGTTACTTTCCAGAATTTTAAAATTTAAGAGATACTTGTTTGAGCGGATAGTATGAAAAACTGAGTAACTTTGGTCATAACTACCCCACCTAGCCCTACTTCGTTTTAGCAAGATTGAGGGTCAGGAGGTTTGCTGAAAAATATCTGTGAAGGAGTTTTAAATCTTTTTCCATGTTGGTTATAACAACATTTGGACAGTTTTCAGGATAAAATAAGGCTGTATCATCAGCAAACAGATGAGGTATACCACGCAGCGGTAATTTGCTGAGATCATTGATGTATAGTAAAAACCGTAAAGGTCCTATATTGCTGCCTTGGGGGACACCAACTTCCATGCTTTCTAGAGAGCTCTTTGCCTCACCTAAGATGACAAATTGTTTCCTGTTAGCCAAGTGGTGCTGCGTTTGAGATTGTTGGCTAGGCCTCTTATGCCATAACACTCCAATTTTTTCAGTAATATACCACGATTAAGAGTGTCGAAGGCCTTCTTAAGATCTAGATAGAGTTCTCCTCCGATTTTTGGCATATTTTTTCAATCACAGAATCTAGCAATTCGCAGATAGCTGTAAGTACACTTGTTCCAGATTTAAACCCATATTGAAGATTGTAGAAAACGTTATTTTCGTTTAGAAAGCTGTTCATTCTGGTTATTAAGAGCTTTTCGAAAACCTTACTAAAATGCTTAAAGATGATATGGGACGGTAGTTATTCAAATCGAGAGTATCTCCAGATTTAAATATTGGAATAACTCTAGCTGTCTTCAGACATTCAGGGTAGGCTCCTGTGCTGAAGCATTTCGAGAAAATTTTTGCGAAATGTGTACTATGATGTTAAAGCACCTGTTATGAAATATTGTCGGGGCCACTGCTTTTTTTGTTATTCAATGATTCAATGACTTAAGTGACCTTATTCACAGACGCGGGCCGCAAAAACAAAGCGTTAGAAATACGGTAAATATACCTGTAGGTTTTAAAACTTGAGTCTACGGTAATGTTATTTGCGAGAGATTTTCCGATACTGGTCAAATAATTGTTAAAGGTCCTACAAACTTCATGTTGGTTTTCTAGAATGGAGTTGCCCGCTCTTCAGATTTGTTTTGTGACCTTCCGAGTATTAATTGACATTTTTCCATAATTTTAATCTGGGGTGTTACTCAAATATTTTCGTAGTAGGATTTTTTACAGTTCCTTTTGCAAAGGTCTATTTTTTTGGAAATCGAAAATGGACATAGCAATGTCTAGAATCCTCTGTAATCTAAAAAATGTAAAACGGGAGAAAATTCATTTTTAAGTTTATCCCAGAAGATATTCGCTTTCAGTTCTCGCTGCAAATAAAAAAATAAAAACGAATAAATTCGTTAATTTGAGCCCTTATAGCATGGGTGGCCAAATCATGGCCCGCGACCAACTTTTTGTGGCCCGCGAAGCTTATTTTTGGAAAAGCCATGTTCTAAGAATTGATCGGTTTTCTTGGTCTATGCATATCATTTGGAAAAATATATCTGAATGTACTCTAACTGAATTCAAAACAAAGATCTGAAAATCTCTGAAGTGATATAAAGCAAAGGGGTAAGAGTATATAAATTCAAATTTCAAGAACACGCATTAAAATTGTTGTGTTTGGCCATTTTCCATAAATTTTTCAAACATTTGCAATTTTCTTTCGAACGTTAAAGTATGTGAAAATAATTTTTAAACCTTAAAAATTCAACATGGAGAATTGTTTAACATTATTTACTCCAAATCGATCATTTTTGCAGTTATGGGGGGAGTAGGGTCTAACTAACACTTTCGAAAAATCGATTTTTTTAATTTTATTTTCTTATTGTAAAACATTTCAAGAATGTTGTGTCAATTTTTCAAGTCAATCGAAGCAAAACTGTAGAAATTATAAGCCTTTATCTCCTCTTATCTAATACTACAAGAATTCAAGAGCAGAAACTTCAAACGCGTTTTTCTCGAAAGCACATTTTTAAAGTCAGTTGACATCGTCATTTGAAAACTACTTCACCGATTCTTTTCAAATTTGGAACATATTTTCTTCATATAAAATACCAAACCCCAACGATTTTCTTTTTTTTTTACTTTGGGGAGATTTTACAGATACAAAATGGCGGATTTTTTCGTGAAAAATCGTAGTTTTTACTTCAAGCAGCCACAAAAATTTAAAAAAAAAAAAATAAAAAAGTTAAATAAAATCGTTGGGGTCCAGAAAAACATCGATTAAAAATATTTTGCTCTGATTTTTGGACTTCAGATGATTCTGTGCTGAGATACAGAGTCCACCGCAAATCCTGTTTTCTAAAAGGCATCCTCGAAAGTGCTCCGTCACCGGCTCATTTTTCAATATTTTTCTACGAAAAAATTACTAAATGTTCTTTTAACAATGCTTTGTATAATGCAAAAAGTTTGAATACATTTGTTTGAACGATAGCTCTAAAAAAATTCGTGAAAATGGTGTTTTTTTACCTGTTAGGCCCTACTCCCCCCTTATACCTCTCTGGTTTTGCGGGCCTCATATAATTTTACAAAAAAGATTACCGTCACTGTTTAAAAAAAAAAATCAATTAAAATTACAATTTCAAAATTATGAAAACTGTACAGAATTCGACACATTATCTAAAAATTCCATTACACATTTTTCAATGTTCCCGGATTGAGTTTTGGTGACTACATATCATTGGTATAAAGAGCATTCAAGCGGACTCTAGTCAAACATTGAGGAGTTTTGATAGCCTCTGAAAGATAGCAAGATCGGATCAAAATGGTTAAAATCGTAAAAAATCACCGACGCATATCAACATTATAATTCAAATTTACTCTTTACAACAACTTCAACCATTCGTAACATAAATCTATTTCAACAACTTCGTTCATCTATCCAAATTTAATAACTTTTGTAAATTATGTAAAATATCGAACGTTTGCTTTGAATTTTTTTCCAATTTGTTAATGTTTGCTAAGCTTTGATAGAAAAGGGTATGTACTTTTATGAAAATTTAACAAAATCCAAAAATATTTTAATTGGCATCTTGCTCTGTATTTATGAACATCAAAAATGAAAAACTAGACAGAATTAACAGTTGGGTAGTAAAATTCAACTAGAACTGGTTTGGTACTGACAAATCTCTCAGAAGAACGATTTTTTAGCAAAATTTTGACTTGAAAAAGGTGCAATGATTCAAAAATACTCAAATTCGTATTCAGAGAGTTCTTTGATAATTTTTTTCTTTCAAATGTCAAAATCTTGTGAATGCTCATAGTACATGGAAAATAACAGGTAGGCCATTGCGCTTAACCTCACTTGAAAGCTCCGTGTGTGTACACAGCATGCTTGCATACCAACAAAAATAGTTATGAAAATTTGGCAGTTTTATATAGAATGGCAATCAAAATAATTAATTTCTCCGTCAAAAGCTATTCGATTCCTTTGAAAAGGGCCTCAGATTAAAGATTGATTCTTCAGGCTCATCGGAAACTATTTTTTGCTTTGGATTTTCGGATCTGAACCGTAAATAATGAGCATTCAAAGGAAATTTTCATCACCGTCCTTCTTTTTTGAGAGCAAAAATTTAAATATTTTCTTCTGTCTATGTTCAAAATTTGATAAAGATGTAAAATACTTCATATTTCTGTGATAAATAATCAATTTGTTAGATTTTTTTGTTCAAACTGCACAAGAAAAAGGCCACACAAGGCAAAATAATCACCAAATTTTAGTTTTAAATCGACCAAAAGCCCGTTGCATATTACTTTTAGCGATTTTGAAAACCCAAATATTGTTCGTTGCATTAAAATGCATCATTGCATATTTTTCTCATAATTTTAATGATTATTAATTTAAAGAAAAAAATTGATTTTCTGAAAAATTCCATACATTTGCCAGTTTTTTCCATAACTATTTTTGGGGCCTCTTACCAATACGTTGAAAAAGAGCGGAATAGCCTACCTTGTATATTTCAAAGTACTATGGTGAATGCTACTTTTTTTCAACAATACCATTCTGCGGTTTTTTGCCTTTCTAACAGAAAGGTTTGGTTATCGGTCGATTGGGGAGATCATTAATTATGGGTCTTAGGCATACCTTTATAGGTACCTATCGACTCAGCTCGACGAGTTCTGTTGATGTCCGTGGATTTGTATGTGCCATTTTAAAAATGTCAAGAACGTTTTTGCGAAACTGGGCTGCGCAATTAAAATGATTTTAGTCTCAAAAGAATGCATTTTTTTTCCTACACAACCCTTTCAAAAACGGGAAAAAAACAAAATAGTTGAAACCGTTTTCTTTACGAAATACATATCATACTTATTATGGCATAAAAAAAAGTTGCTAGTGGCGCCTCGAAGCAGCAGCACCAGCAATCATTTATAAATTAGAGATAATCAAAATAAAAAATTAAAATTTACTGACTCGAGAATTGAACCGAAACCCTTCAGATCCAAAGTTGCAAGCGCTATCCAATAAACCATCGGCACGCTTGATAAAGAGCGGCTCAAACTCAAATAGGTAAAAGGCATTACTAAGACGCACCGTGGTCTGGGCAGTTTCTCAGTCTGCTGGGGCAAATACGGCAACAGTGTTTATATCTTACACTTCTTGCTTTTCAATGCAGCAAATGGCGGATGGGCGTTTCCTTCAGAGTCCGCCATGCCTATTAGACACTATAATTTCATATATGAAATTATAGTGTCTATAGCCATGCCGGGTGACAACAAAATGCAGAGCCGTACAGAAAACTGCGTTGGGGGGGAATTTATATGAAGATCTTATGACCCTCGTTTTTTTTACCCGCGTTGAAGAATGAATTTATGTTTTTTTTTTATTTCTACATACTCATACATAATTTAGATTCAATTTCAGATGCAGAATTCAGATTCAGTTTTCAAATTCAGGATACAGGTTTAGGAATCAGAATTCAGGATTCAGAATTCAAAATTCAGATTCAGAACTCATATTCAGATTCAGAATTTAGATTCAGAATTCATATTCAGAATTCAGATTAAGAATTCAGATTCAGAATTCAGATTCAGAATTCAGATTCAGAATTCAGATTCAGAATTCAGATTCAGAATTCAGATTCAGAATTCAGATTCAGAATTCAGATTCAGAATTCAGATTCAGAATTCAGATTCAGAATTCAGATTCAGAATTCAGATTCAGAATTCAGATTCAGAATTCAGATTCAGAATTCAGATTCAGAATTCAGATTCAGAATTCAGATTCAGAATTCAGATTCAGAATTCAGATTCAGAATTCAGATTCAGAATTCAGATTCAGAATTCAGATTCAGAATTCAGATTCAGAATTCAGATTCAGAATTCAGATTCAGAATTCAGATTCAGAATTCAGATTCAGAATTCAGATTCAGAATTCAGATTCAGAATTCAGATTCAGAATTCAGATTCAGAATTCAGATTCAGAATTCAGATTCAGAATTTATGTAAATTTATTTTCGGCATATCGGTGAAAAATTTAGATTCATGGAGAAAGAATATCAGAATTAAAAATTGATGAAGCTGGTTGTTGCGAGGTAAAGTATGGTGTACGTTAATAAATTTTCCTTGCAAAAATGTTCTTTCGCTCTTTTCATCATCCGTAAAATTTCTCCTCACTTTATCAATTTTCAATTCTGGAATTGTTTCTCCAAGAATACCAATTTTCACAGTTTTTGATAAATTTGCGATGACGATCATTACGCATGAAAACACGATTTTGTTTTGTGAAAACCTTTTTTCACATTTTTTCTGAAATTAAGTTTGCTGCATACTTTTAGGGGTAAAACCATACTACTAAAAGTTGTAAAATCCGAAATCATAAAAAAAATTTTGGATGAAAGAAATTTCAATGTTGAAAACCGCGTGATGCAAAACAATCAAAATGAGATTCAGATTCAGAATTCAGATTCAGAATTCAGGTTCAGAATTCAGATTTAGAATTCAGATACAGAATTCAGATTCAGAATTCAGATTCAGAATTCAGATTCAGAATTCAGAATTCAGATTCAGAATTCAGATTCAGAATTCAGATTCAGAATTCAGATTCAGAATTCAGATTCAGAATTCAGATTCAGAATTCAGATTCAGAATTCAGATTCAGAATTTAGATTCAGAATTCAGATTCAGAATTCAGATTCAGAATTCAGATTCAGAATTCAGATTCAGAATTCAGATTCAGAATTCAGATTCAGAATTCAGATTCAGAATTCAGATTCAGAATTCAGATTCAGAATTCAGATTCAGAATTCAGATTCAGAATTCAGATTCAGAATTCAGATTCAGAATTCAGATTCAGAATTCAGATTCAGAATTCAGATTCAGAATTCAGATTCAGAATTCAGATTCAGAATTCAGATTCAGAATTCAGATTCAGAATTCAGATTCAGAATTCAGATTCAGAATTCAGATTCAGAATTCAGATTCAGAATTCAGATTCAGAATTCAGATTCAGAATTCAGATTCAGAATTCAGATTCAGAATTCAGATTCAGAATTCAGATTCAGAATTCAGATTCAGAATTCA
The DNA here is from genome assembly GCF_029784155.1 of Uranotaenia lowii. NCBI lineage: Eukaryota > Metazoa > Arthropoda > Insecta > Diptera > Culicidae > Uranotaenia > Uranotaenia lowii. The sequence goes on along the minus strand of NC_073692.1, from coordinate 82,698,552 downwards.
GATTCAGAATTCAGATTCAGAATTCAGATTCAGAATTCAGATTCAGAATTCAGATTCAGAATTCAGATTCAGAATTCAGATTCAGAATTCAGATTCAGAATTCAGATTCAGAATTCAGATTCAGAATTCAGATTCAGAATTCAGATTCAGAATTCAGATTCAGAATTCAGATTCAGAATTCAGATTCAGAATTCAGATTCAGAATTCAGATTCAGAATTCAGATTCAGAATTCAGATTCAGAATTCAGATTCAGAATTCAGATTCAGAATTCAGATTCAGAATTCAGATTCAGAATTCAGATTCAGAATTCAGATTCAGAATTCAGATTCAGAATTCAGATTCAGAATTCAGATTCAGAATTCAGATTCAGAATTCAGATTCAGAATTCAGATTCAGAATTCAGATTCAGAATTCAGATTCAGAATTCAGATTCAGAATTCAGATTCAGAATTCAGATTCAGAATTCAGATTCAGAATTCAGATTCAGAATTCAGATTCAGAATTCAGATTCAGAATTCAGATTCAGAATTCAGATTCAGAATTCAGATTCAGAATTCAGATTCAGAATTCAGATTCAGAATTCAGATTCAGAATTCAGATTCAGAATTCAGATTCAGAATTCAGATTCAGAATTCAGATTCAGAATTCAGATTCAGAATTCAGATTCAGAATTCAGATTCAGAATTCAGATTCAGAATTCAGATTCAGAATTCAGATTCAGAATTCAGATTCAGAATTCAGATTCAGAATTCAGATTCAGAATTCAGATTCAGAATTCAGATTCAGAATTCAGATTCAGAATTCAGATTCAGAATTCAGATTCAGAATTCAGATTCAGAATTCAGATTCAGAATTCAGATTCAGAATTCAGATTCAGAATTCAGATTCAGAATTCAGATTCAGAATTCAGATTCAGAATTCAGATTCAGAATTCAGATTCAGAATTCAGATTCAGAATTCAGATTCAGAATTCAGATTCAGAATTCAGATTCAGAATTCAGATTCAGAATTCAGATTCAGAATTCAGATTCAGAATTCAGATTCAGAATTCAGATTCAGAATTCAGATTCAGAATTCAGATTCAGAATTCAGATTCAGAATTCAGATTCAGAATTCAGATTCAGAATTCAGATTCAGAATTCAGATTCAGAATTCAGATTCAGAATTCAGTTTCAGAATTCAGATTCAGAATTCAGATTCAGAATTCAGATTCAGAATTCAGATTCAGAATTCAGATTCAGAATTCAGATTCAGAATTCAGATTCAGAATTCAGATTCAGAATACAGATTTAGAATTCAAATTCAGAGTTCAAATTCAGAATTCAGATTGAGAATTCAGATTTAGAATTCTGATTAAGAATTCGGATTAAAGATCAACCTGGAATTGTAATATATTCAAATATTAGACTAAGTGTTGTAACTCAAAATTCAAACTTTAGAATCAGAATAAGATTTCAGATTTAGTTTCCAGAATGAGATTAATCATTTAATAGTCATATTACTTTCCCCTCCTTTTGTGGGAATTTTTCCTCTATGCATGGTTGAGCTCTAAAAAAGGTATCATGCTAGGGCACGCGTCACGGCTATCCATCAATATTGTAGTTGGTTTTACTTATTCAGTAAAAAAAAGCATAAAAAAACAGTAAGATTCGAACCGTGACCAGCAACGTGAAAGTTCTGGTTGCTACCACGGCACCATTTCAGCGTGTTATAAATCTTGGAAATTCTACTGTTTAAATACCATTCTTTCCATACATAAAATGAGCTCCTTACATACCAGTTCGCTTTTCCCCAAAAAAACGTACCAGGCATCATTTTTTTATATTGAGATTGGAATTTTTCGTGTTTGAATATCTGAAATCATTCTTATATGATTCAGAGGGAAGGAATCTATCATGTATATTCTATATTATTTTATATATTTCCAAATATAATTTAAACTCTGTTAGAAAGGCTCCAATCCACTGTTAAGTGTATTAAATCGGGTTTTTTATTTGTCTATCAAATTTTTCTAAGGAAAAGTGTGAACTTGAAAATTTTGTAAAATGGACGGTAATTTTTTTAAATCAGGAAACCATAAAATTGACTTTATGTCCATTGTAGTCATGCCATTTTACATTTTTGGGATGAATTAACCGATGAGAATTTAAATGCCTTGAAAAACTTAACGTACATAAGTTGGAAAGGAGAATATTTTTCAAATGAAGTCAAATTTGTAAAAATATGCAAGTAGGAAAAACGAGTTGAATTTATATGAATTATTTATATGAATTTATATTTATACGTTCTGAAAAAATTGTGACAACTTAAGTAGTTGTCACAATTTTTTCAGAACGTATCCAGGCCGGCAAAATCCGGACTACTTTCATCTGAAAAATCTTCAAAATCCGGGAATTTGATTCCAAATTGTCGACCAAAACTTCAAGCAAAATCAGTAGCAAAAAAGGAACTTTAAAAAAAGTCCATCTAAAGTTATCAGCAGATTTTCAATCATATTTTAGGCTTCCACAAAACCTTCCATGATTATATTTATAGAACTTACTCAAAAATTTTCGATTTATATGCATAAATAAAACGAAATTATAATACAATTTGAATTTTTTTGTGCAGTTTGTCAAAAAAAAAAGAAAAAATCCGAGCATTTTTCAATAAAATCCGGTCAACCGAGCCAGATCGGACTTTTCCCAAATTTTGTATTCAATATCCGGTCAAACCTGAATAAAACCGGGCAACCTGGTAAGCTTAATCTTTACTCGATGTGACCTAGGCAAATGTTTTTATAGCGTTTTCAAAAATCTGTTTTTTTTTTCGAATACTCCAGAACATTTATTTTAGCCCGCCAGCCAATCTCATTTCTGAAATTCGGCCCGCCTGTTGAAAATGTTGGCCACCTATGCCTTAGAGGAAGGTGCCAGCATTAAAATTTCTTCGAATATAAGTATGGGTGATGAAAAAGGTGATTACATGTAATTTTAATAAACAAAAAAAAAACTGCGAAGCGTAAAACAACGCATGATCCATGAACGTTTTCCTCTATAAATTAGCCACCGCCTCTATTCGCCCCACTTGGGGAGTGAATAGAAATTGCTGTTTGAAGATTGATAATAAAAATACTTACAACACTACTTTCTTTTTTATTGAGTTCTGTTCTGCCGTGATTTAGTTGTCGCCAATTAGAGCGTTTTTCTCTTTTTCCTCATTCTCTACTCGTCCGGGAATTTTTATAAAATGTTATCTGTATATAGTATCAAATATCATGAAAAGTTCTGGAAAGTTAGAAAATGGGAAAGAAGAGAAAAACACTCTTATTGGCGAAAATAAAAAATGGCACATACGTCAGTTAGGCATATCATGGCCGTGTTGAGGTCCACTTACCTAATATAATTTGACAGAAATATTACGAAAATAGTCCGAAATCTGCTCCGATTCATCGCATTTTGCGGTACAAATCCTATTTCATGAAAATAAATAATTATTTACCATCTAAAGATAATTATTTTTGTTAAAATTCAAAGGCTCAACAAAGTTGGCCAGGTCAGCTAGTTGACACATAAAAAAACACTTTTTTGTTTTTGTTTTTCAATTCTCCCTTTCAGTTCTTGCCACTCAATGGTCTTCTACAGATACGTATTTAGAAAATTTTCCAGTCAATTGGAATATGTTTAGCAGAACATAGGCCATTGGAAAAAAGGTCTCATGAAATTTGAAACCATTTTTTTTTTCAGGGATTTTCATCCTATTGGATGATTCATCCCGTCCATTTGAAACCATTGAGCTCTACAGTAGACTGAGTCGATTTGGGGTCATTTTGGAATTTCTCAAACCCTGAAGTCTTAAATGCTTCGTTTTGGTGCAAAACTTATCCATGATTTTTTATAGATTTTTTAAGTAACGTTTACATGAATAAATTTGAACTTTGAGGTTTGTATAGGAAAATTGAAGAATTTGTACTGAAAAATCAACAGCATTTGTGTTTCTTCTATGGAACTGAGCCAGCTGATGGATTTTGTGCCAATTTATAAATTTCTTAAAGGAAATTTCCGCTGAACAACTTCGTCGAAGACCATAACTAAAAAGTTCTAAAAAAGTTATGAGCTGTTGAACAGAGGTATGTCTTTTGGAATTGATAAACAATAAATTCAATTAACACCACTGCATGGTGTTTTGCGAGGTTACGCATGATTACGCGGGGCACAAGCAGTGGTGTCAATTGAATTTATTGTTTATCAATGCGAAAAGACAAACCCCTGTAAAACAGCTCATAACTTTTTTGCTTTATAAGATACGAAGATACGAAAAATTGCCTTTAGAAAAAAGGCATAAAACCATCAGCTGGCTCGGTTCCACAGATAAATAAAAATGATGTTGATACTTCAGTACAAAATATTCAATTTTCCCCTACAAACCTAAAAGTTCAAATTTACTAAAGAAAACGTTACTTAAAAATTCTGCTAAAAATCATGGATGAGTTTTGGACCAAGACGCAGCTTTTAAGGCACACCAGGGATTAAGAAATTCAACAATGACCCTTAATCGACTCAGTTTACTCTACAGGCTCCTAATGCGTGTAGCGGTAGTGTAGCGTAAATATCGATAAAAGGAGATTCAGAGATGAACGGAATTAAAATTCTTGATCAGGAAAAATAATAAGCATCGTTATTATCAAAATAGGTCATGCGATGTTACTCATCGATTGACTTATGGTTAACATGTTATCTAACAATTACAAATACAAAATACTTCAACCAGAACGCTTAAAACATTACATCCAACAGTACCACCACAGTGAAAACCAACACCCTAACGATTCGAAAGCAACCCACTTTACGGTTCTACCGAAACTCACCCATTAGCGAAGTTGTTCTAATTTTTGAGTGACAAACAATAAAACCAACACTGCTTTTCTTATAAACGTTATCATTTTAATCGCCGAATAAACAAAACGCGATAAAAGCGCCCTGGTTAATGTATTCCTTCCCGGCCGGCTAAGAAAGCGATTCGGGACAGACAGCCCCTAAGAGCCGGTGAAGTTTTAGTAGTCTTGTGGAGCAATCCAATTTGGCAGTGCGGTATCATAATGGCGCCCTCCAGGCATTCACGCCACAAACACACAAATCACCATCGCCGGTGTCAAAATTTGGGACCATTTCCGTGTCGGGCAGCCAGACCTGAACTGGACAAAACGGCTGTCGTAGAACTTTTGTCGCCGCCGCGGTTCGCCAAACACCACTACTCGCTAAATTAGGTAAATGGATTTTTTGCGGGAAAAATGGATTTCCGTAGAATAACAATAACTACTCATCATGGCATCGCCATTGTCACATGACTTTTCCGTTTTGGGTTGTTAACCGGTCAGTGGCACGTCTTTTGGCAACCAACAACGGCGGGATGATGCTAATCGGTTCGGAATGGTAGTTTTTTTTAAGAGGCAGCCTAGGACAGTGATGAGAGAGGTCTTCTCTGGTAGAAGAAAACTTAGTTCAAAATTAGAAGATGCGTCACAAACCGTATGACCATATGAAAAGTAGCGGAAAGGAAGTAGAAAAAAATCACTTATGACACAAGGAATATTGGACTCTCAAAAATGAAGTCGAAATTTCTATATTTGATCGAAAAAGATTCCTGCAATCAAGTTTAAAAACTCTTCCTTGGTCCCTTGTCTCGCATAAATATTTTGCTGACATTTTTGAAATAATAAATAAATTTAAAAAAAGAATGCCGAAATTCGGCATGAAGCCTCCTGCAGGCCAAAGAAAGATTTCAGCACTAAGGAACAAACTCTATTTTGGGCCATCCTAATATTCATATTCGAATAAGAAGAAACTTAAACTATATCTATATATATATATAAAAATGATTGTTTGTCTGTCTGTCTGTTCCCTATAGACTCGGAAACTACTGAACCGATCATCGTCAAAATTGGCATCTGAAGGTTTTTGAGGCCGGGGATGGTTTCTGTCATAGTCAAAACTCCATCCGACTTAAGGGAAAGGGGGCTTCCATACAAAATTTGTAGTTTTTCGAAACAAATTAAAGTCATGACATCCATTTTCTCGAGATTTTTTCTTCCTTTGGGCGGTTTGTTTTTCGTCTCCATGGTCGAGGCGTCGCGAGCCAACGTCGCAAAAGGATAGTGACCATGACATAGCATACTGATCAGTGGGAATATTTTGGCGCGTATTTCTCAACCAAGAATATTTTCAATGCAAGGGGTGGCGATATGAAGCCGATTCGAATAAAACATACACATTTTTTTTCCAAAATCAGAAATTGAAAAGTCATGGCATCCATTTTTAGATATTTTCTTTTATTTGAGGAGTTTATTTTTCGTCTCCATGGACGAGGCGTCGCGAGCAAACGTCGTCGCAAGAAGATAGTAACTAAAGCATACTGTTCATTGATCGCTGGAAAAAATTAACAATCGGGCGCCTGTTTCTCAACCAGGTACCTGCCTAGGTATGTTTCTTATGAATGTGGGGGCGATATGCAACCTAGATGTGTTTTTTTCTTGCTTAATTGCACGTGGTAATAAATGACGCCTGGATGTGATACGGATTGGCATTTTATCAATCGAATCAAACCAATTGAAAAATTTGCAAAAATACTTCCATATTTAGTTCGTGTTAATGTAGGTAGCATTCGACTTTTCATTCAAGGAACATGAGAACATTATTTTTATTTTATTTACATAGTATTCCGTCTCACGACATATGTAACTTGACGAACATAATTCCTAAAACTAACTCGGTCCATGGCAACCGTTCTCCAATTTCTCGGGCACCCCACGTTCATTAGAACATGTTCAAATGTTCAACTTTTTCTGTTGAAAAAAAATTAAAAATTATGTTCTAGAATTTGTTACTTCGGCCCAAATACACAACTGAAACGAATTTAGAAATGAAAATGGGAGCTTTTTATTTTAAATAATTCTGAAAAAACCATCGTATTTTTTGCTTACTTACCAATTCAAGTACGAACTTAACATGAAAAGTGTTTTTGGCTGCATAAAAGAGACTTTTGATCCGCTTCGTTTTTGAAAAGCGAGACTTTAGAACTGATATTCAACTGGACCAAAATTTTTAGTTAACCCTTAAAGTGTTGAAAACAATATTCCCTCCTGTCAACTTACACGGTGGGGCTAGGGCAAACGTCGAACTTTTGAGAAATTCATCTTCAAAATGATTCAATATGTAGGAAAGTCCAGAAGGGGTATTCCGAATGTTGAAACTGAAGCGGAAATTGAAAATTCTTAAATGTCTTTGTAAATGAAGGTCATTCCCTTTGAACAGCATTCGTTCAAAGTGGAGTAACAAACAAAAATTTATACTACAGGAATACTGCAGATATATCAGTGAAACTTGATAGAACAAATTCATTTTAAAGCCATTACTCTGACCCATCTGTAAATAAGCTTTGCATTGACACTTGCCCCAATATACAGGACAAATGTAAACTTAGAAATTTGTTTTTGCCAACATTTTTGAATATTTGACTTTCAAAGAGAAAATAAAAAAAATGCTGAGATCTTATTTAGTTATGTAACTGATTTTTTTTTAATATTTATTATTTTTGCCGTAGTAAATTTATTTAAAAAAAAAGAAATTTGCACTGTATTTAATATATAACTAATTTTATATATTTTTCATTACCATGATAAGTGCTGTTTGGGAAAACTTCAAGCTATAATGTCTCATGCCCACGAGTTTGAAATATGGAGAAACATTTTTTTTAACATAATTTTGGCGCAAAAAGGATAGATATTCAAACTGCTTCGTACCTACCTTCTTCAAGCAAGGGGGACAAAATTGGAAAAGATGGGGGAGCTCCCATGTAAATTTTAGATAAATAGCTTTTCAAAGAAGGGATCATAATTAAAAAGGTTTTTCGGGTACAGAGTACAAATTTCAGATCTTGAAAAACGAGTTTAGAGATCAAGTTTCAATAAATAATATATACCATCTTTGAATTGCAGCTCTCATTTCAAAGTTGTTGGTTCTGAAGTATGATGAGGTTTGATTTAAAAAAAATGCTCTCTTAAATCTAGATTTGAATAAATTTTTACAAATTACATTTATTTTTGGAAGGTGTAGCAAAGCACAACGGGTCAGCTAGTATATATATAAACATCAAATATTAGCTGACCTCTTGCAATTGAGGAAATAGCTGATTGTCTCTAGAATGCTATGCTATGTGAAACCTCTGAAAGAAAGTTATCCTCGATTCACACGAAAAATGCCATCTTGGCCGGTCTTTTTTTCGCACCACTACTCAGGGTGTTTTGACGTGCCCGGCCTAAAGAAAAACAAATAAATACCGTAGAGCTAATAAATAATAATTCAAACATCAGTCAGTCCCATGGCACATAAGTAGTGTACCGCAGATGTTCTGATCCGTTTTCTACAGAGCGAGTCGCGGTTGGCACATTTCTTTCTATACTATATTTAAGAAATCGAAACAATGCCACCAAAGCCGACGCCATTTTTGCCGGTTTGCAAATGTCAACCAACGATATGTTTATTTTCGTAAGTTCTAGTTTCAACGTGATTGTATTACAATAACACCATCGGGGTTAACGGATACTTTGCAATTATCATAACAAGCACGTTCAGCTGACAAACGGTAATGATTTTTTGATTGGCATGCAGAAATGGCACTTTCCAAAGGGTAGAAAGGGTTAACGTTTAGCAGTGGGAATGAATGAAACGCACAATTGAGCATGTTTTGTTGAAACAATCTCTCAAATTTATAAATACTTGAAATTAAAAACTGAAAATCCATAATTTAAAACTCACTGTTCAAGATCTTGTTGTCCAGATTTTTTTAATCCAAGTCCAATTATTTACATATAAATAAAATTCCACCGGAGAAATTTATGACATTTCACCACTCGGCCAACCCGGCTCCATATGTGATCAACAACATTCGGAGATAAGTATAAGGCTATAATCACAATTTCACAGTCGCCTTTCATTACCTGCTGAGGAATTCAACCATTGTTTTGTCCGCGGAATAAATGAAGCTTTATTACTCTGCTGCTGCTGCTGCCGTTCATCAAACAAACATCAATTGTTGGGTTGAATTGTGAGGAGACGAAAGCAAAATAGTGGCGAAAATTAATCAAGCCTATCTGAATAGGTTTTCTATTTCTGATCACATGTCGGGTATTGAATGGAAGGGTGATAATTTTGCGTGACCACAAAAGTGACGCATTTGTGTTTCAAATTTTTTGAAATTCACTCGAAGAAAAACGCAGATCTATGATAATAATTTTTCATTTCAAACTCTTATAGCCAAAAGTACAAAATTCATGAGAAGTCTAACAATTTATAAATATAAAAACTTGTATGCATCCTGGAAAATGATGAACTTGCGTTCCTCATTTTTCTTTTCAACATCTGATAAGTACATGCATTGCAGATACTACAACGGCCAGGCCAACCATGTGATGTAAAATGATGATGTAAAAGATACAGAAACAAGGAAGGAATAAAGCGTGGAATTCCCTTCTAAACGCCCTTCCGCCTTGTAATGTTGTACAACTTTGTCTTTGACACCAAATGTCTTAAAGGTAAGGCGAGAGCGCAAATAATTGTTTCCCGCTAAATTTCATTTCTGGACCACTGTGCGTTGGTTATGTAGTGATAATGTTTAGGAATTTCCAAAGATGAAAGCTTTTAAAAAACATTATAAACAAATAGATTGATCTCACCCGAGGCTTCAATAGTTTGACGCTATTTTTTATAGGTAATCTAATATTTGCTATTGTAGTCCTTTATGCAGCCGGCAGGGATTTGTATGATGCATTTTTCGTGCAGAAACTTTATTATTATAAACATTTCCAGTTCTCTTCAGTAATGTGTCAAATTTTCACTAAAGCAGAGCTCTTGTTCCTCAAAACTGTTATTTTGATTTATATTTTTCCTCAATTCAATGAAAATTTTGAAGAATTTCAGAAGCGGCTGTCAAACACGTCTTCAAACGAACCAATCCTAAGAATTTTACAGTAAAGATAATGAAAATTAATTTTCAAAATTTAAACAATTTATTTTGAGTCATCTGCGGAAAATAACTTTCTTTAAGAATTAATACTCAAGTCACTATTGTGAAATTAAAAGGCTTCTTTTAATCAGCTCGTCTAGTCTAATTTTATCACTTTCAATTTGGTGGTCCTTTATTTCAAACTTTTCAAATTAAGGTGGTCCTTAATTTCAAACGTCGTGTGAAACAAAATGTCCTCAATTTACATTTTGTTTCATACGACGTAATGAAAGCTCACGCGAGATATTTAAATCAAGAATTTAGGAAACTAAAATAAGAAAAAATAAGTTATGCACGAAAATAGAATAAATTGAAAAATTTGTATTAATTTTTCGGGCTAAGTAAAGGTCAAGAAGCAGAACATGTGGAAGTTGTTTTATTTTCGAGGAATTTACATTCGCGTAAAACAATAAGATTAAATTGATGTACATATTCTGCTTTTCATCTTTATGTGACGACAGGTTGGAACTTTTGATGTACCTATCCTCCTACTGAGCCATTCCATTTCATTCTTAAGTCATTTTTGTGAATATAAACCAGCAACGCATTCCGTTGATGTGAGTGTCGGGAATAACACCATCCACACAATAAAGCGATTCAATCAATTGAAAAGTCTACATCGATTGCGGGAGCAGCTGGACCTAGAGGTGACACAAGTCATAAGATGTAACTAGGCGTGAGGAATGAATAAACCAAATGGTTTAAAATAATACAAAATCTAAGTGATGTAAGGTAGGATAACTAAACTAAGTTCATATGTACGAATGAGGTACGTACAGTCAGTGACAAAAATTAGTAACCAAGAAAAATTTCCACTATTATTTTGCTCTTGTTCCTTATAAAAAGGATGTTTTATGAAATAAGCTGTACTGACTGATACTGTTTGAGTTCCTTAAGACTACACCCACAAATCAGACTTTTCTCTAACAATGAAGTTTCTTAGAAGTAGAATTACCGTTATAGGATTCTATGCCTGACCGGCAAAAACAAGCTTTCTAATAACTGGCATTGTCCTTTCAGCGTAACCGCATTGCGTATGTCTGAAAGCATCCAAATAAACACTTTCCCTTTCCCATCCCATTTCCCTCCCATTCTCATCTCTTTCCCGTCACAGACAAAGGATAATGAAAAAAAAACTTCGACCAAACGACAGACGGCCAATGCAGTGCGTTTTTTTTTGTAATCGGCAGTGGCAGAAATACTATGACAATAAACATTCATTTGCTAACCAACTCAGATGGTGCACGGACTGGCAAGCCGAGATGAGATTGTTGCAGTGAGTTCGATTCTCACTACTTTTTTTTTGATGAATTATCCAATTGGATGAAAATTCAATAAAATATTTTCCTTTTTCCTTCGAATATAGTGGTCATGTATCATTTTGCTTGGGAGTGCGAGTCTTTATGCCAGTAGGGCTTTTCCAATCATATCATCTTTGTTATGTACAGTAGACTGAGTCGATTTGGGGTCATTTTTGAATTTCTCAAACCCTGGGGTCTAAAAAGCTTTGTCTTGGTCCAAAACTTATCCATGATTTTTTGTAGAATTTTTAAGTACCGTTTTCATGAGTAAATTTTAACTTTTAGATTTGTATGGGAAAATCGAATATTTTATACTGAAAAATCAACATCATTTTTGTTTGTTCTGTCGTACCGAGCCAGCTGACAGTTTTTGTGCCAATATATAAAATTCCTAAAGGAAAGTTTCCACTGAACAACTTTGTTCAAGACCATAACTTTGTATCTTATTACGCAAAAAAGTTATTAGCTGTTTTACAGAGGTATGTCTTCTTCTTCTTCTTCTTCTTCTTCTTCTTACATCAACATGGCCAAAACATGTAGGCATCCTGGAAAATGGAAGACTTGCGTCTTTCATTTTTCTTTTCAGCGTATTACTATGCATTGCTATGCATTGCAGATATTACTACGGCCAGGCCAACCATGTGATGAAAACCGCGAAAGATACAGGATACAGGGGCGGAATGAAGCGTGGAGATCCCTACCAAACGCTTCATATAATATTATGAATATGTAAACACCTAAATATGAATTTATGTCATTTGGGAAAGTATATATGGAATATTGATACATTAAATGCTGTTAAGGAATTAGGAAATTACGAAACTTACCAACATTATACTCACCGCAATAAGAATTAGAATAAAGAATATTACATTTGGGTTTCTGTAAATCAGCTATTTTTTTCGTATCTTTCCGTCTTCTCTGTGGATAGTATGATGGGTTAATGACATAATTGCAAAAACAAAAATTTGAAATAAATACTGCAAGCCCAAATTGATATTTCGAGAAAAATATTTCAAAATAGATTTGATATTTTTTCACTGATTTTCGAAAACGACAAACAAGATGAAAGTTACACTTCTTAGATTCATTAGCAGACTTTTACTATTCTCAACCAGATTTCATTAAAAACCGAAGAAAAAACTTTTACTAACCAGATGTCAGCACGGTTAGTTGGAAGATGTAATGCATGTTAACGCTAAAGATTGGAGTTTCGAGCTTTTATGAAGCTTTTGAAGCGCTATCTACATTCAATTTTTATGACGCTTTTGCAATATGCCAAAAAAAAATGCTGCGTCGTCATAAAACCAATTGCGAAACATCGAGGAAAAAATACATTTTACCTTGCAGCGTTGATGACTCAATGTTAGACTCCATTCTTTTCACATTCATATACACTTTACTCACAACCCAACAAAACTATTTCTTGAAAAAACTATTTCTCACGCCTCAAAATCGAAAAAAAACTGTCAACAAAACACGCGTTCACCTGGAAACAAGGTTCACAGCCTCCTCTCGCTTTTATCTTCACGAGATTGTCTACGATAATATTAGCACAAATATTTCGTCACTATTTCGTCTCATAATTTTCACAATTTAACAACATTACACTTAACAATTTCAAAATTTCTTAGAATTTTCGAGGGATAAAATTTAATTTCACAGAGCTCCTGCAAAACACGTCATGTCTCAACCGCAGACTACTTTAATCTCCTTAAATTTTGTTTTACAGAGGTATGTCTTTTCGCATTGATAAACAATAAATTCAATTGAAATCACTGCTGGAACCTCGCGAAGTATTGCATGAAAAGTAGTCATGCAAAACCTCGCTAGGCACCCTGCAGGGATGTCAATTGAATTTATTGTTCATCAATACGCAAAGACATATCCCCATTCAACACCTTATAACATTTTTGTCTAATAAGATACGAGGTTACGGTCTTCGACAAAGTTATTCAGCGAAAAATTTCCTTAAAAAATTTTATAAATTGACACAAAAACTGTCAGCTGGCTCGGATCCACAGAAGAAACAAAAATGATGTTGATTTTTCAGTACAAAATATTCAATTTTGCCATACAAACCTAAAAGTTCAAATTTATTCATGTAAACGTTGCCTCAAAATTCTACAATAAATCATGGATGAGTTTTGGACCAAGCTTAATAACTTTATTATCTCATCTTAGAATGAAATATGCGTCATAGTTTAGACTTTAAGAAAAACAGTATTCAAAAGAAATCGACCGAAGGTGATCAAAGTTATTCATGAAAAACTGGATTTTTATGTTCCTTCCGAAAAAAAAACGTCTCAAAATCCCATACAAACTTCAGGCTCGTTAAGCGTGGTTCGATCTGGCCCAAATTTGGCATAAGATGATTTACTAGGCCTTGGATCAACAATTTGAGCCTGCAGCTCATAACATTTCACAAGTTGGAAATTTCCCATACAAATTTGGGGCAGTCACACACAGCAGATAAAGCCGGGCAGCTACACAATTATAGCCTTCCTTCTACTTAGTTAAACAACTGAGGTTTATCGCATGATGGAAGAACATGGAGGATGCTTAAATATAATCAACGATGTCCAGCACGGATTCATCAAGAAACGATCAACCTTGACAAACCTAATGATCTATGCCAGCGATTTGCATTCTGTAACAAGTTAAAAACTGCAAGTGGATTCGATATACGTAGATTTCGCCAAGGCTTTCGACAAACAGGGCTGGTAGCGGTTTGACGCTGAAATAGTAGGGACTTTAGTGACCAAAATTTGAAAAAAAGTGACCAAATAGTGACTTTGAGGACCGAAAAAAGTGACCAAATAGTGACTATGTAGAACGAAAAAATAACTTTGAAGTACAAAAAATGTGACCAGTCAGGCCCGTGCGATGGACCCTTCCGGGGGGGTTTTCAAAATTCAAATTCAGATAAAATTAATAACAATACCAAAAATAAACAATTGAAAAGGAAAGGGTTTTCTTACACCATTTGTCACTCATGTTCAACACAAAAACTAAAAAAATGACTGATAAACAAAATTTTGGAAACTTAGTACAATGAATGTTTCAAATTTTCGATAAGTCAAGAAAGTAAGAAATAAATTAGTTTCAAAAGAATTTCTTAGCAAATTTAAAATTAAAAAATATCTGAATTCTAAAATAAATGTCAAATCTTGTACAAAACTTAGCATGAATAGATGTTAGGAAAATGATAATAATTGTTAATTTTTATTCATCTAAATTTGGAATTCTTTTCCTCATTTTTAACTGGAAATTTAGTGAGAAATTCCGCTGGAATTTTTTAATTTGAACAAAAAATATTTAATCACGATTTAAAATGTAAATTACCGATTACTGAATAAGAAATGAATTTTGAACAGAATTTATTCAATGTTTGATGTTTTAATTAAATTTTATGAAAAGAAGAATATATTTATAATTATTTTAAAAGTGCCAGTTAAAGAAGCCAGACATAAAACCTTTAATGAAGTAAAATCCTCCATGTTTAACTACACTGACAAAGAAATGTTAGAAAATGAGTAATTATGTGAATGATAAAAACTGATAAAAAATTTAAAATAATGAGTTCAAAACTTTTGTTATTAATATTTAAAGCACAAATCAAAGTTGCTACTTAGAACAATTTTTCAAACTTTTTAGATAATTTTAAAAATTATGATTGATCCAAAAAACATGATTTCATATAAAAAATATTAATAAGAAGTGTTTAAATTTTCAATCGCAGGTTTTTATGCTTTTAATTACAAGCTCTGAGTATTTTGTTTCTTTTGATTAAAATATTGGGTCCTGAAAGAACAGAAGGTTGAAATTATGTTTTATTATTAAAAATTTGGAGTTAAAGGCTTATGGTTGAAGAACACGAAAATTCAGAATTTAAAAACAAGGAAACAATTGTTAAAAATATGTCTTAAAAATTTAAAAAGTTTGATTGAAAAAAATCCGGCAAGTTGATTAGAAAATTGAAAAAAAAACGTACAATAAAATTCGGTAAATTAATTTGAAAATTGAAAAAACAATATGAAAATAAAAAATATTAGTTTTTAAAAACATTTCAGGAAGAGTTTTTTCAATAAACATGTTTCACCATAACCATTTTGGTGCTTATTTTTTTAATTATTGATTTGGTAAATAGTGTCCTCAAATAGAAATTTCGTCAAATTCGGCCGAACACATTTAGTTTTGGTGATAAAGAGTTTATTACTATTAAAATTGATAGATAACTGATTATGGAAAAATGTCATTACAAGTATTTTTGACATCACAGCAGAAAGTGTAAAAAAAAACTTGATTCTATTTAAAGCTCATTAATTCATATAAAACTTTTATTTCTAAATAATATGTTTTTGATTTGAGTTTTTGTAAAAAGAAAGTGCAGAAACTTCTCTAAAGATTTTAAATTATTTTCAAAGTCATTTCAATAACAAACCCACCGTACGAGGGAAGGTGTGCTCTGATATGTCTAACCTCACTCGAAAAGCGGCGCGTCGAACTGCAGCAAGGTTTTATATACGACACATTGACCAACCGTATTGACTGTGCTTACATTCTACAACGTGTTAACAATTATGTACCAACGAGAACACTTCGACAACGTCAGTTTCTTTCAATTCCTCACCACCGTACTGCCTATGGCCAAAACCACCTTATTGACAAGTGTTGTGAACTTTTTAATTAAGTGTTTAATTTGTTTAATTTTAATATGTGCAAACGTCGTTTTAAAATAGGCTTAAGAAGAATTTCCTAGTTTTTAAGTCATCAGTCTGTACGGTAATTAAACCAAAGACGAAATAAATAATAATAAATATAAAAGCTGATAGAAATATTGCATACATATTTAGATTCGGGGAACCCAAATTAGTTGAAATTACCGTTTAAATTCATTGCACCTAAAAAAAATGTAATTTTTGTGGCCTTGTGTAAATTTTTACAACCCTTTTTTTAAGTATTTAGAAGAACAAAAAACACGAAATAAAATTGAGTCTGAAATTGTTTTTAAAGAATATTTCATATCATCATAACATTTGTTATGACATAAGAGATTTTTTTTCATAAAAAAATGGTTCGTTTCAATCTCAATCTTAGTTACACTTCTTAGAAAAAACCCATTCTAACTAAAGACGAGATAGGGTTTTTGTATATCAAGTTTTGAGTTCCAATACAAAAGGTTGATTGAACTAAAAACTAGAATCTACAATCAAAGTTAGTTTCAATTCACGAACGTCAAATAATGTCGTAGATCGAAATGTCTCAAGCCAAGGGTGATTCATGCCGAAGTTCCGCCGGAGGCGAAAAAAATTTCTGACTGACTGATCAAGTAATTTACCGTTACTACCGTCAATATTAACACGCGCAATTCAAATTACTCTTTCATTGGTTTATTATCGGTAAAAAAAAGTGACTTTTGGTGATAAAAGTGACCATTTTTCGGAAAATAGTGACTTTAGTGACCAAATGATGAAAAAAGTGACTTTTTAGTGACTGACCCAAAAAAAGTGACCAAGTCACTAAAAAGTGACTCGCTACCAGCCCTGGACAAAGTACCTCACAGAATCGTAAGAGAAAAACTTGATCGATATAGATTTCCCGAGTGGGCAACTAAATGGCTGTATTCGTATCTGCTGAATCGCCAAGGCTTTATAAACATTCGTGGGATTCACTCCTCCGTGTTCGACATACCGTCTGGTGGTCCCCATGGTAGTCATCTTGGACCGCTCATCTTCGTGATATTTATTAACGACCTGGCTACATTCCTTCAGTCGCCGAAACTGCGGATCTTTAATTCTACCGGACCATTGATTCGATATTGGATTGTGTTGCGCTTCAAGAGGACGTCGATCGATTATTAGTATGGTGCGGATTACACGGTATGGAAGTTAACGCCAAAAAATGTAAGTGTATAAGCTTTTTTAGAACCAGAGTCTCTGTTGTCTACGACTACGGTTTGAGTGACACCTCTCTCGAAAGAGTAAACTTTTGTTGAAGACCTCGGAATAACGTTTGACCAAAAGCTCTCATTTGTTCAACACACCGCGACCACTGCAGCCAAAGCCTTTGCTTTGCTCGGCTTCCTGCGTCGGAACACACTCAGTTTTGAGGAACCGTATGCTCTGAAAACAGTTTTCTGCTCATTGGTGCGCAGTGTTCTGGAATATGCGGTACCGGTCTGGGAACCCTACCACTCTGTCCGCAGCGAAAGACTCGAAAGGATTCAGAAAAAATTCCTCCGCTACGCACTGCGACGATTTCCATGGCAAGATCCCGTACGGTTACCACCCTATTCTGAGAGGTGTGCCTTGCTATCAATGACTTCTTTGAGCAAAAGAAGAACTTTTCTACAGCGCACCTTCGTCTACGATATTTTGACAAATGCCGTTGACTGCCCGCAATTGCTCCAGAGATTGAACATATACGTTCCAGCACGCCGACTGCGTAATCAAACCATGTTTTAACTGCCAAGAAGCAGGACAGTCTTCGAACAGAATTACCCCCTCTTTCGATGTTGTGAAGTTTTCAATGCTGTTTCTCACTTTTTTGACTTTCATGTTACTAAATCTAAGTTTAAATGTGCAATCCGTGACGTCACCTAACCTTATTGATATGTAATTTAATTATAAGCTAATCTTAAGCAGACTGATTGCTTGTCAATAGTCAAAGACTTTAAAAATAAAAAAAATATTTCACTCATATCAGTTTATTGAAAAAATCAATTCAAAGTAAATCTTCAGCTTATCAACCAACAAACAGTACTTGCTCAGTAATCTACTCACATGTTTGCTACTATTTTACAAAAAAATTAACGATGAGTTCCTTTTTTCTGCCTACATATGGTTTTGGATTGAAGTATTCGAATCAAAAAGTGGGCAACTTAAATTCGCCGTATTTTTGCAGAGAGAGAGGGAGGGAGAGAGAGAGAGAGAGAGAGAGAGAGAGAGAGAGAGAGAGAGAGAGATTTCTCGGACGAGAATGGGAAAATTACCCTCCAAAAGACTCACGTCTGTAATCGGGCAGCCGGCTGCCGTACACGGTCTTTTTTTCAGTTTTATGTTCCCAAAATTAAAAAGTGTCGGTGAAACGCCCTAAATTATGACGCGAATACTACTTGCGGCTAATAGGACTATTCGATCTTATTATCAAAATTGCAAGAGAAGTTACGAATAAAAATTTTGTACATGCGTTGCGGAAATCCAAACTACACGCACGCATAACTAGCAAAACTGTTGAATGCAGTTAAATCAACCGTCACTAAAGTAATAATAGTGTTCGGGAAACGTATTTCGACAACTAGGAAGTCGGGATCTGGGGGAAATCGAAATCCGGGAGTGCTGTGACGAACAGAAGAGTGGCTAGCACTTTCTAGCGAAACTCCAATCTCTCCGTTCGCGATGTCGCTAATGAGTCGGGAATATCGTCTACAACCCTGCATGAAGCTCTCGGAAGCTGTATACGACATTGTTGACAAAGTTTGATTGCGTGGTATTGGACGACGAAAGCTACGCCAACGCAGACTTCAGACAGCTTCCGGGAAAAGAGTCTTACACAGCAACCGGATGGGGAAAGGTGGCAGACATTTTCAAGCATATTAAAATATCAAAGTTTGCGAAGATATATTTCGTTTGGCAAGCTATCTGTACTAGTGGCTTGAAAAGTGACATATTGGTTGCAACCGGGATCGTCAACAAGAAAATTTACGTAAAAGAATGTTTTCAAAAGCGTTTGCTGCCTTTCGTGAAGAAACATGACTTGTCCGTGCTGTTTTGACCGGATTCGGTATCCTGTCATAATGGAAAAAAGGCGATGAAGTGATATGCCGCTAACAACATTCAGGTTGTGTCCAACGATAAGAACCCTCCCAACATATTGAAAACGTTCAATCGCTTTTCTGAGCATTTCGACTTTGATGTTTCGAGAAACGTGTTCCGGAGAAAAGTTTTAACTGTTTCAAGAAATGTATAAATCTGTGTTAATTTTTATCTTGTATTGTAATTACTATTAAGTTATCATTAGGATCTACGATCATAATGCTGATAAAGTGTCAAAAATAAAACCTAAAAAAAATAGGATCTACATATGATCCGTTGACTTTATTCTAATGACCAATAAACAATAAACACACCAGAACTTCGCACAATCGGAAGATAGCTAAGCAGAAATATATAAAAGACCCAAAAACTGTTAGCAGCGAGAAGCGAGGGTAAAGTGACTTTAAAAAATCTGATGGCAGACGTCAAACGAAAGGCTCGCCTATTTGGAAAAGGTCAACCGAAATCCTAACTGAGTATTTTTCCGTCACTGAACTTCAAAAAGAAATATACTTGGATTTTTTTAATAAACAAATATTCGATCAACGCGCAATTTAGTCTGATCACTTCTCATACGAACACAGACGTATTTTAAACTTTTTTATTTCCAACCATAATGCATCGTAGTATGGCAATAGTTTCTTGGTACGTAGTATTGATATTTCGAATACTCTTCCAAACGATTCGAAATCTCTTAACTCGCTTGCAACCTAATGACCATGTTTGTCGACCGGCTGCCCGTTTTTTGTATCGAAAGTTTTTGAGGTTAATTGTCCCATCTCATCTGTACACGCTCAGCAAGTGTACGTAAGAAATGTCAAAAACAACTCTATAAAGGGTGTCCATTAGACCGCTGCAGGCTTTGTATAGGAAATCTGAAATTTATAAGTTATCACAACTCCCATACCATTTTTTGACGGAATTTTCACACACAAAAATCTCCGTAAAGTTTGGAAGCGATACATTGAGTCCTGATTTAGCGCAACGAGTTTTAATTTTGTATGGAGAATTACTTGGGGAATCAATTTTTTTTATTCAAAAATCGCTACAGATTTACAGAAACATCGGAAAAATAAAGAAAAGGCTGAATACTATTTCTCGAATTAATCTCTACAAATGATGTGAAGGTACTATGATGCTTAGTTGTAACACAACAAAGATATTTGGAATTTAGAAAAGATTTATTAAAAACTCAGACGAGTTTACTTCACTCATGGCATCGCTGGCTGAAAACTTGCATGCAAGTTATTCCTTCCCAGAACGAAGAAACGGTCCTGAATCGGCCCGAAATCGGTCAGAAATTAGTCCAAAGTCAGTCCGTTTAACATGTGAAGATTTATAATGTTGAATTCTTCATAAACTAGTTTAGTAACTTTACTTTACACTATGGTGGTATTATTAAGAGAAAAAGCACCATTATTACAGTGAAAAAAATCATAACTTATATAATTTTCAATCGATTTCGGTAAAAAACCTCTTGAATCATTTGTTTTCACTGATTCACAGAATCCACAGGAAATGAATTTTTTTCAAATGTTAAAATCAGGTCCAAAACCATAACTAAAGTTGATTTTTTCTAACAAAAAAATGCGTTATTTATCGTGTTTTCTATCATTAATTCACAAATACTGTGTGTATTGTGTTAAATTTACCCAAAAATGAAGTTCAGATGATCAATTGCAAATTTAACACTAAACATACCGACATTTTTTATATACCTATTCATACCGCGAGCAGTCATATCTTTTCCGCTAAAACTCTCTTGTTTCTTTACCGATTTCTACAAAGTTTAAAGTTTTGGAAAGCTCGTAATGTGACTCAAATACGGTTATTCAAAGTTGAAGAAAAAAAAACGGAAAACAGGCTTCGGGAAAAAAGGCTAGAAATCAGTTATTAACTACTCGAAAAAAAAATTCACTTAGTGCCTGAGAACGCTGAAGTTAGAAGCTATATGTTACACATATGGAAATATTTTTTTAAAATCTCTTAAGATCACGGCCACTAAAAATGTAAAAAACCAACCAACCGCCAAAGCTGTTCTCGTTACAGTAGAAAATTCTTGTAAAGTGAACTGGAAATTTGACGTAATTGACATTTTGGCATCTTTAGATTTCTAAAACACAGAATTTTTGACGACTTTTCAAAGGTAGCTGTTTCTTTTTTTGCTTTTTATCAATCTGCCTTTTCTGAGACTATTCTAGCACCTAGATTTGGCTTTGCACTGGAGCGCAGCGTTCTCAGGCACTAAGTGAAATTCTTTCCGAGTACTTAATAACTGATTTATAGCCTTTTTCCGAAGCCTGTTTTTCTAATTTTTTTTCTTTGACTTTGAATAACTTTGAGAAAAATAATTGTAGCTAAATTTTGTTTGAAAATCGTATTTGAGTCACATTACGAGTTTCCAAATCTATAAACTTTGTAGAAATCGGTCGAGAAACAAGAGAGTTTTAGGGGAAAGTGTTTGCCGTCATTTGACCGCTCGCGGTATGCAAAGGTATACCACATGCGTTACTTAATCTTATTTTTCAACTTGGTTGTGAATTTCGGGATCGTTTCACCACATCTATCACCATGTATCTCCAATAATCTCAAAAAGTTTGTATCTTACTTTCTACATAGTGCTGCAGTTTTTTTCTATCTGCGTTACCCGATTAAAAACGCCTTTGTGTATGCCACGCATTAGCTTGTATTCAAGAATTCATCTAGGAATATTGCATGCAAGTTCAGGTTTACAGTGCTGCTGACAGTTTTGACTGTTGATCTACTATGAATGATTTTTTTTTACAGATTGCTTTAACTTTTTTCTGGTAGCATCTAGCTGAAAGTAACCTTAGTAAAAATTGAAGTTTAAGAATACAGTAACCCATTGAAGAAGTTATTTTTTGCATAAAACCCAAAATCGCTTCCCTAGCGATTTTAATCTAAAAAAAAAACTTTCCCCATACTAATTTCCATACAAATTTAAAACCCGTTGCGCTAATTCAGGGATGAACCAAATCATCTTATATTTAACAGAGATGATTGGAGAGCTAAAAGGAATCGAAAAAACACATGGGAGCAAAAAGTCAGTTTTTGCAGCGGTCTAGTGTCCATGATGAAATTGCCACACTATGAAATTGCTCTAACTTTTTAACCGTTGGGTAGAATTCAATGAAAATTTGGGTGGATTTAGTTCATAGTGCATTGTTTACACCCTGCACACTGAAAGTCGAAAATACCCAAACTTGAGAACTGCCACCCCCCAGACCTGAGTTCAATATTGACAACTCAAGTTTGTGAAAAAATCACAGCTTCCAAATACGCCAAACTTGTCCTTCAAGCGGAGAACAACGATCTCTCGCATCGTTCCACCGCTAAAACGTTGGGAATCGCGAATTCCACGGTGTCGCGAGTGATTAAGCGGTTTGAGGAACGATTGACTACCGATCGGAAGCCCAGAAGTGAAGGAAAAAGTTTTCCGTACAACACCAAAAATCACAACCACGGCCTTCAATCGAAACCCGAACGCCTCCGTTCGGGATGTGGCTAAGAAGCTGCAACTAAGCCGAATTGTTGTCCAGAAGGTCAAAAGCTGCGCTTTGAACGTTCAAGGTACAAAAGGCCCCTAATCGGACGAGAAGCAGAACAAGTCTGCCAAAACCCGTGCCAGGAAGTTGTACCTCAACATGCTGACGGAAGTTGAATGCTGCATCATGGACGACGAAACATATGTGAAGGCCGACTTCAAACAGATCCCCGGCAACCTGTTTTTCACGGCTAAGGATAAGTTCAGCGTTCCGGAGCATGTCCGCACTCAGAAGATGTCCAAATTTACGAATAAATTCCTGGTTTGACAAGCCATCTGCACGTGCGGGAAGCGGAGTGTACGTTTCGTGACCCAGCACACGATGAACGGACAGGTGTACATGAAAGAGTGCCTCCAGAAGCGGCTGCTTCCTCTCCTAAAGGCCATCAACGTCCCAGCAATCTTCTGGCCGAATTTGGCCTCATGCCACAACGACAAAGACGGGCTGAAGTGGTATGCTCCGGCCCATCGAGAAGTATTAGGCGATTATGAAGCAGCAACTTCTTAAACGACCTAAGGTTGTGAAGACAGTCGAGGAACTGAAGAAAGTATGGGTTTACATTGAAAAAAACGATTGATTCACAGGTTGTGTAAATAAAATAAGAGTAAAATGGTAAAATGAAGTTTAATAGTTTTTTTCAATCCCTTAAAATTTGATGGCAATCGGATGAAAACTCGAATTTTGCGAATCAATTATGTGTGTGGCAATTTCAGTAGGGGCAGTATAAGTGGTATAAGTGTAGCTATCTTTCGACTTAAAATCCCGTAACATTCTTCATTACATGAAATTAATAAAACACTGACTGAAGTAAGATATTTCGTAACTAGCATAATAGTATTTATAAAAGCATGATATGGAGATTTATTTTATCTGAAGCACATTTTCAAAGATAGCTTAATTCTACGAGCATTTCTTAGAAACATCAATTAAACCTTAATAAATGCTTCTGTGAATAGTACCGTTGACGAGAAATTCATGTATTCCACGGATAGAAGCCAAAAATAGATAAGCTTTCAATTTGAAAGTTTCAAACAGACAGTGGGATTTGAAGTCCATCTGCACAAAAGCGGGTATTGATAGATGCCGTTTTCCTAAGAAATTTGAATGACAATCACAGTCCAAATTAAATACTGTGCTTCTGTTAATCTTCGGAAAACCAAAAAAAAAAGAGGCGTCGAATGGAATCCATATTTTGGACGGTCAAAAGCAAAAGAAATGCTAACGGGGAATCGCGTCTCGTTGTCTGGATTCCATATTTAGAACAGAAGCGTCAAACATCATCCCACCACCGGCAACTTCTACTTCGTCACGGTCCTCACCTCAGCTGGCGCATAGTACCTCTTCCCCCGAGGCCACCTCCTCAGATTGGACTCTAACGCGCGTTCTGTACGCCTCTGCTGAGCTATGTGGTAGTTTAATTCTGCAAGAATGTTTTCGCCATCATCGGGAATTGCGACGGCTACTTTTACCGCAATGACATATGTACCTCCCTACTCTTTAAGGTTTAGGTGGTGCAGGGGCCCATTATTTTTCCTCAACTATGTCGGTCGGGCGGTTATCAGCCAGCCGGGGTCTGACAAAGGGAACGGGACCGAAAAGCAACATCAACAAATAGGAACATTCAGACAAATAGAAAACGGATGAAATGTTGCAAGTGCTAGGCGCTGGTTGGCGCCGGGAATGCAAGTTGATTGCAATGGCGTCATTTAGAAATTCTTTCGTTTGTTTACTACCTACGACCTACCGTAGCTAGCGAGAGAATGTTGCACTTCAAACTTTTAATGAAAAATCGTGATAAGGTTACAAAATTCAAAGGATACAGAATCCATACATTGCATAGGGTAACAGTAGTTTTGGTGCATGATTTTGTAACTCCATCCCGGCTTTTTTACCAGCTATGGGAGTTTAATTTTGAAATTCCTGTAAAATCGTCATATTTTTTTTGGTATGGTCCACTTGGTGCATTAGAAAGCTGAAGTTAGGAGCTACTATATTTTTTTAAGGTCACAACAATGTGAAAAAGTGAAAAATATGAAGTTCACGTATTTGACACAGAACTTTTTTTTGTAAGAGCTGATTTCTGATTCTCATTCCTGATTTTTAATTCTAATATCTGATTTAAATTTCTGATTTAAATTTCTGATTTTGATTTCTGATTCTGATTTCTGATTCTGATTCAGATTTTGATTTCTGATTCTGATTTCTGATTCTGATTTCTGATTCTGATTTCTGATTCTGATTTCTGATTCTGATTTCTGATTTCAGATTTCTAATTCTGATTTCTGATTCTGATTTCTGATTCTGATTTCTGATTCTGATTTCTGATTCTGATTTCTGATTCTGATTTCTGATTCTGATTTCTGATTCTGATTTCTGATTCTGATTTCTGATTCTGATTTCTGATTCTGATTTCTGATTTCTGATTCTGATTTCTGATTCTGATTTCTGATTCTGATTTCTGATTCTGATTTCTGATTCTGATTTCTGATTCTGATTTCTGATTCTGATTTCTGATTTTTGATTCTGATTCTGTTTTCTAATTTTGATTTCTGATTCTGATTTCTGATGCTGATTTCCGATTGTGATTTCAGATTCTGATTTATGATTCTGATTTCTGATTCTGGTTCTGATTTCTGATTCTGATTTCTGATTTTCGATTTTTGACCTAACTTTTGGTTCCTTTGATATGATTCCTGATTTCTAATTTCTGATACTGATTTTTTATTCTAATTATTTATTCTGATTTCTCTTCGCTGATTCGATATCTGATTCTTATTTCGGAATCTGATGTTTGATTCTTTTTCCAGATTTTGATTCTTGATTTCTAACTTCTAATTTTTATTTTTGATTCTGATTTCTGTTTCTACTTTAAGATTTTCAATCCTGATTTCTAACTTTTGTTTCTGGCTTTTGAGATCTGCTTCTGAAATAGATCTGATTTTGATTTTTTTTTTTGGTGAATTTCTGATTATTTGTGATTTAGTTTTTTGATCTAGTTTTTCTTTTTTTCAAATATCTGATTTCCAATTTAGGATATCTGATTCTGATGCAGCTTGAAAAAATGGGCAAAAATGTTGTCGTTAATTATGTTTAGCAGATACAATCTGTTGCAAGGATAGCCAACAACTCGTTGGCGATAAAGTTGAGCAGCAAACATGTAGATAGGGGAAATAATAATAAAAAAAAAAACATCATACATACGAGACATTAAACCAGACAACCTTCGTTAACAAATTTGGCCAAACGATTCTTCTCCGGTTTATCTCTGGGCTGCAGCTGCTGGCGTTTAACCGGTTGTTGAAGAGATGCTGGCCTGATGCAAAGCTTTTGCCGATGTTGCTGTTCGTGTCAATGGTGGCATTGAAGATTATGTGGTGTCGAGTTATCAATAACAATGCCTTACTCACTCAGCACCGCAAGCAAGCAACGGAATGGCGATAGGCCATTGATATGTGAAAGGAACCCAAAAATAAAGACGCTCTTGGCACGACTTCATCGAATGAAGCGTTTTTTTTTCTACACTTGCGTACACATTTCCCCCATACGGATTCTCTTCCGGTTGGAGTTTGGAGTACCCCCAGGGCTATGTATGGCTCTTAAATAACCACCAGTGATGGTTGAACGACGTCAAATAAAATAATAAAAGAACATAAAAAAGATGTAGGTAGCACACTATTGGTTTGGATGAAGCCGCGTAAAGAAAAATCACTACTTTCACACACTTTCAGACGGTACCCACATTTTTCGATTCGATTTCGATCATCCATTATGGATTTTTTTTTCTTCCTCTCCACACATTAACCGATTGCTTGCACTGGCTACAATTTATACGAGGGGGAACCAACTAGCGGAACATTCGAACGAGAGATTTATCCATGGCCAAACTCTTACCCGTGAAATCAAAGGATTTTCCAAAATATAATTCGGAAAGTTATCCAAACTCCTATTCTCCGGTCGCTGTTTTCTGGTGCTTATATCCCGAGATAAACAATTTCCTGCTACGGAAGCTGGAACTGGGTGTGGGGAATCTGCTGCCACTTCGATCCTCGCCGCAGTGCTATTTCCTGGAAATTACCCTCCGAAAGCGTGCACAATTCCGTGGATCCGCCGCCAAGGGCTGCCTTTTTCCGAAACTATACCTTCCTAAATAATGCTACTTGATCAACAAAGATTCCGCACTTTCTCTCACTACGTTGCCTTTTTTTCGCTAGCACAATAATGATTATTCATGCACACCCCGAAGAGCTGTCACTTCCGTCTGGAATTGTATCTCAAACGATTAACGGTAGAATCCGGCCAACTTAATCACGAATCACAAGATCAACACTCAACTGTGTAGCTGGAACAGCACTTGCAACAAAAATTGCTCGCTTTTCCAAGAATTGCCACAAACAGAATTCGCGAGGATTCGGACAAGAGTAGTAGGTAAATGGATACCGCCGAGGAATCTTTCAGACAGACAGACAACACCGAACTGCTGAGCTGACGGTCGCCACAAAACGGAACGGAACGCGACACGGAAAATAATAAAAAGGTAAAATTTACCGAGATAGCCAAGGTAAACGATCGTGAAAGCCAAAAAGGTAGCTTCTACCTCTTCGAGGTGAAACTCACCTCACAGCGAGGTAAAATTTACCTGAATCGAGGTTGGAAAAAAGGTACAATTCACCGAGGAAAAAGGTGAATCCAAAAAAGGTAAATCTTACCTCGTAGCGAGGTGAAGTTCACCTGAATTGAGCTGAATGAAAAAGTATAATTCACCTAGAAAAAAAGGTAAAACCAAATAAGGTAAAACTTACCTCGTAGCGAGGTGAAGTTGACCTGGATTGAGCTAAACAAAACGGTACAATTCTTCTCGAAAAAAAGTGACTATTCGCCGAACCCGTTTATTGAGGTTAAGCTGTTTTGTCATTCAGGAACAAGTTTTGCTTTGTGCTTAATATGTGAAAATCGGAATAGAATGGTAAGTGTTTTCTTAGATATCATTTTGTTGTGCTGGTTCTCGTCATAATACATGCTTTTGTTTCAGATCGACCCATAGAGCGATCCTCCACGTCATCCTCCAGCCGGAAAAGCCGAACCTGACCGGATCAGCCGAACAGAGGAGGTCATGAATGTACGCAACGCAGGAGTATTCAGCGGCCATGGCGGCTCGGAAGAACGCGAAGCCGAATTACCAGTCCCTATTTATCTCCAATAAATATAATTTTTGATAGAATTTTGTATTTTTTTTAATTCTTATTGAAGAAACCAATCAAACCAACCAGCATTTACCTTTTAAATCAGTAAATGGGAAAACGCTATTATTTACTATTTTGCTAGGTGAATTGAAAAAGGTATAATTTACCTTTTTGCTAGGTGAATGAAAAAAAGGTAAAATTTACCTCGAAAGAGGGGTGGAAAAAATTCACCTCGCAAAAAGGTAAATTTTACCTTTTTTTTATTTTCCGTGGATAAGTGTAATGTCGACAAACTGGCCGCGATGACAGCGACAGGGAAGAGAGAACCGCTATCTTGCGTTGTCGAGCTAAAAGTCATACAGCAGCCATTGGAGCAAGCGAAAAATCTATATGGTTAGCTGTTTCTTTTCCACAACAGTCGCTAACGGGAACATGGGTGGGGTGGTAAAACGAGACCAGGAAAAATTTTCCCGTTTTGTCGCGTTTTGTCGACTCCATTTTCCGAAAACGTCATAATATTCGAAAGTAGAAATGGGCGAGCTGGTGTGATGGTGCACTGAGAATCTATCAAGCCTTAATAAAATGGGGAAACTATTTTTAAAACCAAAAACCAATAGCATGTACATATATTGTAGAACTAATGGAAATCCAAAGTTTTCGCGCTGATAATTTAATATAAAATAATGTTTAAAAAATTAGTTCAGATATTTTTGACAGAAAAACAAGTTTTTTATATGTCTTTTAACAAAAAAAAGAAGACAAAACTGACTAAAATAACATAAATAAAACAATGACAAAATTGACCCAAATTACCAAAATGCCAAAAATGACAAAAATGACAAAAATGACAAAAATGACAAAAATGACAAAAATGACAAAAATGACAAAAATGACAAAAATGACAAAAATGACAAAAATGACAAAAATGACAAAAATGACAAAAATGACAAAAATGACAAAAATGACAAAAATGACAAAAATGACAAAAATGACAAAAATGACAAAAATGACAAAAATGACAAAAATGACAAAAATGACAAAAATGACAAAAATGACAAAAATGAAAAAAATGACAAAAATGACAAAAATGACAAAAATGACAAAAATGACAAAAATGACAAAAATGACAAAAATGACAAAAATGACAAAAATGACAAAAATGACAAAAATGACAAAAATGACAAAAATTACAAAAATTACAAAAATGACAAAAATGACAAAAATGACAAAAATGACAAAAATGACAAAAATGACAAAAATGACAAAAATGACAAAAATGACAAAAATGACAATAACGACAAAAATTACAAAAATGACAAAAATGACAAAAATGACAAAAATGACAAAAATGACAAAAATGACAAAAATAACAAAAATGACAAAAATGACAAAAATGACAAAAATGACAAAAATGACAAAAATGACAAAAATGACAAAAATGACAAAAATGACAAAAATGACAAAAATGACAAAAATGACAAAAATGACAAAAATGACAAAAATGACAAAAATGACAAAAATGACAAAAATGACAAAAATGACAAAAATGACAAAAATGACAAAAATGACAAAAATGACAAAAATGACAAAAATGACAAAAATGACAAAAATGACAAAAATGACAAAAATGACAAAAAATGACAAAAATGACAAAAATGACAAAAATGACAAAAATGACAAAAATGACAAAAATGACAAAAATGACAAAAATGACAAAAATGACAAAAATGACAAAAATGACAAAAATGACAAAAATGACAAAAATGACAAAAATGACAAAAATGACAAAAATGACAAAAATGACAAAAATGACAAAAATGACAAAAATGACAAAAATGACAAAAATGACAAAAATGACAAAAATGACAAAAATGACAAAAATGACAAAAATGACAAAAATGACAAAAATGACAAAAATGACAAAAATGACAAAAATGACAAAAATGACAAAAATGACAAAAATGACAAAAATGACAAAAATGACAAAAATGACAAAAATGACACAAATGACAAAAATGACAAAAATGACAAAAATGACAAAAATGACAAAAATGACAAAAATGACAAAAATGACAAAAATGACAAAAATGACAAAAATGACAAAAATGACAAAAATGACAAAAATGACAAAAATGACAAAAATGACAAAAATGACAAAAATGACAAAAATGACAAAAATGACAAAAATGACAAAAATGACAAAAATGACAAAAATGACAAAAATGACAAAAATGACAAAAATGACAAAAATGACAAAAATGACAAAAATGACAAAAATGACAAAAATGACAAAAATGACAAAAATGACAAAAATGACAAAAATGACAAAAATGACAAAAATGACAAAAATGACAAAAATGACAAAAATGACAAAAATGACAAAAATGACAAAAATGACAAAAATGACAAAAATGACAAAAATGACAAAAATGACAAAAATGACAAAAATGACAAAAATGACAAAAATGACAAAAATGACAAAAATGACAAAAATGACAAAAATGACAAAAATGACAAAAATGACAAAAATGACAAAAATGACAAAAATGACAAAAATGACAAAAATGACAAAAATGACAAAAATGACAAAAATGACAAAAATGACAAAAATGACAAAAATGACAAAAATGACAAAAATGACAAAAATGACAAAAATGACAAAAATGACAAAAATGACAAAAATGACAAAAATGACAAAAATGACAAAATGACAAAAATGACAAAAATGACAAAAATGACAAAAATGACAAAAATGACAAAAATGACAAAAATGACAAAAATGACAAAAATGACAAAAATGACAAAAATGACAAAAATGACAAAAATGACAAAAATGATAAAAATGATAAAAATGATAAAAAATTACAAAAATTACAAAAATGACAAAAATGACAAAAATGACAAAAATGACAAAAATGACAAAAATGACAAAAATGACAAAAATGACAAAAATGACAAAAATGACAAAAATGACAAAAATGACAAAAATGACAAAAATGACAAAAATGACAAAATGACAAAAATGACAAAAATGACAAAAAATGACAAAAATGACAAAAATGACAAAATGACAAAAATGACAAAAATGACAAAAATGACAAAAATGACAAAAAATGACAAAAATGACAAAAATGACAAAAATGACAAAAATGACAAAAATGACAAAAATGACAAAAATGACAAAAATGACAAAAATGACAAAAATGACAAAAAATGACAAAAATGACAAAAATGACAAAAATGACAAAAATGACAAAAATGACAAAAATGACAAAAATGACAAAATGACAAAAATGACAAAAATGACAAAAATGACAAAAATGACAAAAATGACAAAAATGACAAAAATGACAAAAATGACAAAAATGACAAAAATGACAAAAATGACAAAAATGATAAAAATGACAAAATGACAAAAATGACAAAAATGACAAAAATGACAAAAATGACAAAAATGATAAAAATTATAAAAATTATAAAAATTACAAAAATTACAAAAATGACAAAAATGACAAAAATGACAAAAATGACAAAAATGACAAAAATGACAAAAATGACAAAAAATGACAAAAATGACAAAAATGACAAAAATGACAAAAATGACAAAAATGACAAAAATGACAAAAATGACAAAAAATGACAAAAATGACAAAAATGACAAAAATGACAAAAATGACAAAAATGACAAAAATGACAAAAATGACAAAAATGACAAAAATGACAAAAATGACAAAAATGACAAAAATGACAAAAATGACAAAAATGACAAAAATGACAAAAATGACAAAAATGACAAAAATGACAAAAATGACAAAAATGACAAAAATGACAAAAATGACAAAAATGACAAAATGACAAAAATGACAAAAATGACAAAAATGACAAAAATGACAAAAATGACAAAAATGACAAAAATGACAAAAATGACAAAAATGAAAAAATGACAAAAATGACAAAAATGACAAAAATGACAAAAATGACAAAAATGACAAAAATGACAAAAATGACAAAAATGACAAAAATGACAAAAATGACAAAAATGACAAAAATGACAAAAATGACAAAAATGACAAAAATGACAAAAATGACAAAAATGACAAAAATGACAAAAATGACAAAAATGACAAAAATGACAAAAATGACAAAAATGACAAAAATGACAAAAATGACAAAAATGACAAAAATGACAAAAATGACAAAAATGACAAAAATGACAAAAATGACAAAAATGACAAAAATGACAAAAATGACAAAAATGACAAAAATGACAAAAATGACAAAAATGACAAAAATGACAAAAATGACAAAAATGATAAAAATGACAAAAATGACAAAAATGACAAAAATGACAAAAATGACAAAAATGACAAAAATGACAAAAATGACAAAAATGACAAAAATGACAAAAATGACAAAAATGACAAAAATGACAAAAATGACAAAAATGACAAAAATGACAAAAATGACAAAAATGACAAAAATGACAAAAATGACAAAAATGACAAAAATGACAAAAATGACAAAAATGACAAAAATGACAAAAATGACAAAAATGACAAAAATGACAAAAATGACAAAAATGACAAAAATGACAAAAATGACAAAAATGACAAAAATGACAAAAATGACAAAAATGACAAAAATGACAAAAATGACAAAAATGACAAAAATGACAAAAATGACAAAAATGACAAAAATGACAAAAATGACAAAAATGACAAAAATGACAAAAATGACAAAAATGACAAAAATGACAAAAATGACAAAAATGACAAAAATGAAAAAAATGAAAAAAATGACAAAAATGACAAAAATGACAAAAATGACAAAAATGACAAAAATTACAAAAATTACAAAAATTACAAAAATGACAAAAATGACAAAAATTACAAAAATGACACAAATGACAAAAATGACAAAAATTAGAAAAATGACAAAAATGACAAAAATTACAAAAATGAAAAAATGACAAAAATCACAAAAATTACAAAAATTACAAAATTGCATAAATGACAAAAATGACAAAAATTTCAAAAATTTCAAAAATTTCAAAAATTATTAAAATATGCTTGTTATTTTAAATTATTAAAATTACTTTCATTTAAATATCACCATCATCACAAAAATTTCAAAAAAAAATTAAAATTGTAAAATTTTTAAATACAACAAATATTACTTAAATTACAATATTCACAATATTTATTAAAATTTCAAAATGACAAAAACGACAAAGACATATAAAAATTACAAAAATGGCAGTTATTTATTTTTATTTCCAGAAATTTTGGACTTCTTTTGGTTTTTGTATTTTTTTGTAATTTGTTCAACTCTATTAATTTTTGTATGTTTTGCATTTCGCAGAATGTTTTTTTTTTGCAATGTATAATATTCAATTCTTTTAGTTTTGAGTTTTTTATTTTTCCATTTTTCTTATCAATTTGTCTTTCATATAAATATACTTAGTATTTTACTTTTTGTTATTTTGCACAAATTTTCATAATTATTAGAGTGCGGATTCTTCAAGCTTTAATGTCCGCTTTTTTCAGTGTGTAATTTTTTTTTCGAAATTCGTTACACATGTTGCGCATCTCTAATTTGCAGTATAATAACAACAGTATTATTCAAATTATTTACAGCGCATCAAATTAACAAAAGTCCTTAATATTGCTGCTCAATATTAGAGCTAAAATTTAAAACTTCAATCATGCTTAAGAGCATGCTTTCAACGGTTTCCAATCATGCCGGATTTTTCGCCATCAGTCTAGTAAGTAAAAATTAGACTTTGTATGGTAATGTTTCGCCAAATAAACGCTTCTCAACCATAAACAGCGCTATTTCAGCTCAAAACCGGACCCGAGACAGGCGGAACTGATGGCACGGAGTCTTCCGAAACGGAAACCGTTGCCGGGGGTCCGAGATATAGTGGTGGTTTCGTCGGGAAAAGGTGGTGTCGGAAAGACCACGACCGCAGTTAATTTAGCGGTCAGTTTGGCCAGCCAGGGTCAGAACGTTGGCCTGCTGGATGGGGACATATTCGGTCCCTCGGTTCCGCTAATGATGAACATTACAGAATCGCCGCTGGTGGACGACCACAACCGGATGATTCCACTGGTTAACTTTGGAGTTAAATGGTATAGAAATGACAAAGCTGTTATATGAACTGAATACTGAAAAGATTTGGATATTTTTCCAGCATCTCCATGGGAATGTTGAGAGAGTCAGGACCAGTCGTCTGGCGGGGTCCTTTGGTGATGTCTGCCATCCAGCGACTGCTACTGGGAACTGTTTGGGATCCGCTGGATATCCTCGTAGTTGACACTCCACCTGGTACAGGTGATGTTCACTTGTCGTTAAGTCAAAATGTCCCCATTTCGGGAGTCGTTCTGGTGAGCACTCCGCAAATAGCTGCCCTGGAGGTGACTCGAAAAGGTGCCGAGATGTATCGAACGTTAAAAGTACCGCTTATTGGCTTGGTCGAGAATATGAGCCACGTAATCTGTGATAAATGCGACAATGTTATAGAGCTAGCGGATCGAACGACTCAACGATACGCTGATGAGCAGAGTGTGGATATCCTCGAAAGTATACCGATAGAAAAACGGATTATGCAATGCGGCGATAGTGGAACGCCAAGTTGCCTGAAGTTTCCCGATTCACACCTGGCAAGCAAGTATCGCACAATAGGCGAGAAGGTGATTAAGTTTTTAGAGAATAAACGCCCAGAAAATTGAGTAAGTATTGCATTATTTATTTCTTTTTCTTCTTTAATTTTTTCATTTTCATACTAGCTTTATAGTACGCCTTCTTTTTCCGTTTCTCTAGAACTTCGGCATATTTCCTTTTGTTGTATTTCTGGAAAGCTGCATCTTCTAGCAGTTCATCGACCAATGTTTTCGAATTAGCTTTCTTCGAACCTCTTTCATTGTAATAGTCAAGCGGGGAGTCCATGACTTTGCCGATCTGCAATTTATAAGTGAAAATTTAATAACTTTTAATCAAACATATTACACTAGTAACAAACCTGGAAATATTTTGGTAGTGTTTTCATCTCACTACGTTTGTAGAAATGTTTGGGATCTAGCACGGAACGCATTCGCAGAAGCTCGAGTTCATTTTTGACCTCATCGGTCATTTCTGGTGCTGGAAGATCGAACCAATTTTTACCCTTACTTTTGGCACGTTCTTTCTGAAATAGAGGAAAATAATTCGATTACCTTAATGTACATGAATATGTCAATTGATATTTAGAATTTATTTGCTAGACGCATAGATCAGATTACTAAAGAGACATCACATGACCTCAACATCCGGTTTATCTCAAACCCAGACTCGAATGGCTCATTAAAAACTTATAAAAAACTAATGTGAAGAAAGTGTGTTAATCGGGATTTAGGCTACTCAACCAAATCTATCATGCACTCTCCTAATCACATTCAACGATTGAAACTCCGAGCGGAATACTTTCAAAAATGATTTTCATCACTTTTGATGTTTCTCCTCTCAAACATCCAATAGCAAAACATGATTTTATGTCCCGTAGGCCTTACAATGCGACCCAATTGACTTGAGGCGTCTCATTAAGATTACTGCGGGCGAGCCGGAGTACCAGGTTGAGTCGTCGAGAATAAACCCGGGAGAGGTTGAGGACCATAGTCAGTTGTCGAAATATCATCATGGAAATTGAAAATGTAGGAACCTCTGATAGGTTTGAAAATGATAAAAATAAAATTACTCTGTTCAGCTCCTGAATTTGTCGATCAGTCATCGACAGTTTGGCTAGGTCTTTCTGTTTTTCCGTAGCCGGTGTTATCACAGCCATTTTCATGTGACCATCGACATTGGTACTAGCAAGTTCGGCTACCCCGACAGTTGTTTGACTTGAGCTGGCTGGCCTCGTGTGGTGGTTCAAGTATGTTGATGTGGGTCTTGACGAAGATTCACCCAGCAAGTTGGTGTTAAGAATTTCAAAAATATCCTTGCTTGGGGGAGGCAATCCTGAAAAGAAATACAAATCTACAATCTCTTTGCCTAATTGAAAAATAACACTCAGTTTTACCTCCATAATCATCATCGCTTTCATCTTCCGAGTCCTGGTTTTTTTGCTCCAAGTCGATTTTGGCTGGGCTCGATGCTGCACTTTGGCCACTGAAAACACTTCTGTAGCTCGAATGTACCTGGACAAGTGGCTTGCTGGAACTAACACTTGCGGCAGTTGAACCGACCGTGTCTATTGTAAAGATATCCATACCTGAGGCGTTCCGGAACACTCTGGTTCCAGGTAAGTTTAGCGGTAGGAAATCGCCACGGTAGAATTTTGGCCGCAAAACCCGCGTGTTGTAGCAGATTTGGATTTTTGCTTTGACATTTTTCCATTCATTGGTAGCCGACTGGGTTGCCAGGTGCCCAGATTTGTCTGTAAAACCAAGACTTTTGACCCTTCGTCCAGATATTGGTCAGACACAGATTTAGCCCAGATTTTTGGTCAGAGTGCCCAGATTTTACAGACTTTTGAAATTTAGTGATGAAATCAATATTCATGTATCGAATAAGATCCGTTAGTGCCAGATTAGACTGTAAATTTTGCTTGTATTCATGGGTATTTGGCCAATCATTCATTAACTTATTTTTTTCGGCATGGTACGTGATAGGAAACAGTAGTAGTTATATGGTTCTCAACTCGAAAATAACCCGAATACCAGACACCCCCCCCCCCCCTCTCGCTCACACGCATCGAAAAAATTCGTGTTCAGTACCAAATTTGTGATATTCCTTATGCACAGACACACACAGACTTTTTTCCAAAATTGCCCAGATTTTTTATCCTCAACACCTGGCATCCCTGGTAGCCGAATTTGAAACGTTTCAATTTAGCTTCGTTCAATCGTAGATAGAAATCGGTTTCAACTGGTTTCTGTCAACTGGTGGATGTTCAACGAGTCAATGTTTTGGTCGAAACTAGTCAGGTCGTTGTTCAATGGAGCAAGTAGAAACTAGTCGAAACCAATCCAGCTCTGCAGCAGGATTGGTTGGTTTCGACCTGGTAGAAATGGATTGACAGTTGATCACCTGTCTCTTTCCAATTGACTTCGACCGATTTCTACCAGGTCGAAACGAATCCTGCTGCCGAGGTGGATTGGTTTCGACTAGTTTCAACTTTCTCCATTGAACAACGGCCTGACTAGTTTCGACCAAAACATTGGCTCGTTGAACATCTACCAGGAGAAACCGATTTTAACCAACCGTTGAACGAAGCTTTAAACAATTGTTTCGACCCGTTTCGACCAGGCTTCATTGGACAGACTTAGAGCATCTGTATTCGTGGTCTATTCTTGGGTCTTATTTATACATGAATTGAACCAAAGAAATTAGATCCGACCCAATGAAAAAACTGGCAACTGCACTCGTGTTCCATTAACTGTCAAACGGTTTAGAACTGCGTCAAATTGGATCCAAATCTCATAAGTTTTGGATCAATCCTTATACCAGCTCTAAAAAAGTTGAGTTGAAACTGGTATAATGGATCACCAGTGCGGTTGCTCGAGTCGGAATTTGGGTCTAAACCGACTGTTTGGATCACGGATACAGGTGCCCTTGATATAGGCGATGGATTTGCTGCTGAATTTGCGTGATGGTTTTCCACTGGGATGCAGTTGAAATTTCACCCAACTTTTGACAGATCTTACACGCAGAAAAAAGACGGGGGGTCGGTTCAACAAAACGTTTTGTTATTTTATTTTGTATTTTCAATGCACATTTTCCCGTTATTTTCATGAAAAAATCAATTGGAAATAATAACAAAATTTTGTTATTTTTGCACACTCAGTTTTTACTACTTGAAATCAAAGTTTGGTTTGCTTTCAAATGAAAACCTAGTTTTTTTTTAATGAACGTGTAGTTCAAAAACAAAATAAACATATAGGTTAAAAAATGGAAAAAAAATAGAGAAAATTTTGATTCATCTGATACGAGCACACCATGTAGAAAACTGCGAAAATTGAGGGAGGAGGCCACCAGCAGCGGTGGAATCGCGGTGGATATTTTTCCGGAAAGTTTGAACCTCCGAAGAAACCGGCTGCAATAGTTTGGAAGGTAAGTTATTTTTAACTTTGAAAAATCTAATGCTTCTTTACTATCTTTGCTACTAAACTTTAATTTTATTTTTAGAACATGGCAGAATTTTACCACCTACTGCTGCTATATGCACGGTAACTTATGTTAATCATGCTATTATCATGAGTTTACGTGGACTTGAATCAGCAGCAGCAACACCGGTTGGACTGTTGGCCAGAGCGCGGTTTTGGAGGAGGTGCCGCTATGCTGCTGTTGCTTGACGAGGATGACTCGATTCCCGAGAAAATCAAAGAAAGCAGAATAAGTTTCAAGAATAAATTGACTAATTAAAAAAACGGATTCTAAATATAGTTGAAAGATTCGAAAACCAAAAATTATTGCTCTGATTTATTGAAAGAAAAAGAAAATTATTTCAAATCATAAATTCCATTATTTTTTACCTGGTTTTTTTCGCTGTTTTGAACTTTACATTTTTTTTAGTTTTTACCCAATTTTTTTTTATTATTTTGACAAGAATGGTGGATCATTTTCAAAAAGGGGGTATTTCGTTTTCAATCAAACGATAAGTTTAAATGAAATCGATAATTCTAGTCAGTGTTACCAAGAATATATTTGTGCATTTTCCCAATTAAAAATTTTATTATTTTCGTTCGAAATCTTATTGTTTCCAAAATAATTTTTTCTGCGTGTGCGGGTTGTTCTCAAAGAGAGAAAAAATATATTCTCGCTTCCATCGCTTATTGAAAGCTATTTCAAAAAATTCGAGCAGATACCCATGTACGATAAACCTTCGATGGACATTTTTACTAACTGGGAAAATTCTTTGCTACCAATTTTTTCATTCTCTTTCGTTTGTTTTCATAATTATTCTCTCTCTTTCTTCCTAGGGGTGTTCTGAATTCCATGTCGGCTTTCACGTTACTTTTTTTAAATTTTCATGAGCGTTTGAACTAGCTTATGAACTACAACTTTAACAGCAAGTCTTTTATGTATCTGCCTATTGAAAAGACTTTTATGTTTCATAAAGTTTTCTGAAAACTTGAAAACCATCATTTTAAAATATTTTCTCTTTCGCACCGGAGAAACAAGCAGAGTGAGATCGCGAGAATTTGCTCTCTTGCTTCGTTAACTGAGTTCGTACGTGTGTGCGTGTGCTACTGCTCGACGAAATATTTTCTGCCCAGCCTGCTCTCTCTCGTTTTCGTTTTCTCAGCCAGTCGTTGTGAAAGAGTAGATTAGAGCAGTAGCACATACCTTGGACTGGGATCGGTCGTTCCTGCTTTCGGTTGATTACATACGGATCGGATTTGTGTCGCGTTTTATGAATTTCGAACGGAAAAGGCCGACATCTTTTTTTCTTCCATCTCATATCGGCTGAGTGACCGCCATATTGAAGTGAGACAAAAGATTGCAAAGTGCGATATTTTTGGTGCGTGGAGTGAATTGGAAAATTATTGGTCCCCAACGGGGCAACAGCCTAGTAGATTCGGAATCGGAACGGAGTTCCGATAAGCGGGAATCGATTGAGACCGGAGCAAATTCCGGTTCCGGCCTGTAATTCAGATAAAAAGAAGTAAGGAATTGGGGATTTTCTTATGTCCCGTGGTAGGTTCGCTTGCACGCGTAGAGCTGCTAGGTGTGGGGTATCGAAATAGGCTTTGAGCTATCTGTTTTCTTTGGAATAGGTACGGTAAATTCGAATTTTCATTAGGGGACAAAATTTCTGACTGTATATTATGGAATATTCGCTTTGGAGGATTATTGTAATGAAAAATTTTCTAAGGCCTCGAAATTTCACATGAAAATTTAACTTGTGTTGGTAGTCGTATATTCGTTTCAGTAAGGGCTTATTTGCACAACAGATGCTATCGCTTAGGCTAGGTAAATAAAGTTTTTGGATTATCCAAACTATGTTGATGAAATATCTACAATAAATTTTTACAATTAAGATACTATATCGGAAATAGAAATTTAGCTGAAATAATATTTCCTTTTTTAGGTGTTTACGCTGTCGTTTGATTGATTTTCTTGATTTCAACTTTACTGCCTCATCATTCGTTCAAAAAAGGAATAAAAATATTTGTGAACTATGTAGGTACACACTTTTAAGATGTGAATATGTAAGATTCCGATCATGAGAAAAAAAATCAGATAAATCAGAGATCATATTTATATTATGCAGAACAAAACCTTACATAAATATAACTCATCAAGATATGAATGCTTTGAAAATAGTTTTTAGTGGAATATCAATAACCCATATCATTAGCAAAAACCCTCTAGAACTAATTGTAGTTCGGTTTGGACCGTTGATATCGGTGTCCGTGTTTCATGAAAAGTTGTATGCAAACATAAAATAATATGTAATTATAGTATTTTATAAAAATCTGAAACAAAATCTTTATCGTTGAAAAAGAATTCATTCCTTTATATGTGGAATATTTGGATCATATTGAAAAATCTGTTGATTTTTAAATATTTTCTTGAATAAGAATAGCGCGATGCCCTTTTGAAAAGTTGAACAGCAATATCTCTTTCTCGTTACACATGCTCTCTCAGCCATTTTCATTACCTCTTTGGTGGAGCGTGTACTGTTCGCATATGGTTTAGTGTTATCCTGCTCGAACCGAACCGTTGTTTTCTGACTTGGTTCGTCGAGAAGAGCACCGAAAATCGCACCACTACTGTGTGTGAGTGCAGCTTTTCGATTCGATTTAGCAAAGCACAGCAGCTACCCTTGAGAAGGATAATCTTGCCTTCTTACCCCTCACATTCACTCTCTTCCCGATGAGAAAGTCCAAAATTTATGCCATATTCGTTTTCATCTGGTGGAAAGATGGTTGTGCACCAACTGCTGTCAACTTCATATAAAAAAAACGCTTTGACAGCACTTGGTGCACTACCGGTGCACCACCAGAATGAAAACGAATATGGCATTAGTGCTTTCAAACGAGAGGCAAACTGCTGTATTCATGCATCCTGCCTTCCTCGAACGAAAATGGCTAGGTTGGTTGAAAAAGGAGAGCTGCAGCGGCCTGGCCTGGTCTGGAAGGGAAGTTTTCGGTTTCGAAAATTTCTTTGTCGATCTTTTTTCTTCGGTTGTTGCTATCGCAACCCCGTTCGTGCGAGCTTGAGACGGCATGAACACAAGAATCATGCCTTGGAAGTGGTACGGAGGATGAGGGTGGCGGCATTTCTTTGGTTTTATTTTTATTCCTATCTTTCATTCATGGATTCTGTCTGTGTAAACATTGCTGTTGCTGATGATGGTTATCGGGGCAAGGAAGTTGGTTTCACGAAGGCTACAGGTCCAGTTATTACAACTTAATCATGGCCTAGGTTCTACGGTTGGCTAACATGCGTAAATTTTGAATTCAACGACTACTGAATACTGACCTCAATTCTAAGATCTTGTTCTTGCACATCTACTTCTAGCCTTGCCTCTCAATGACTCGTACGTATTATTTTAAATTGCGTCAAAACTTGAACGTCTCGAGTGTTCGATGATATACCTCAGACTATAAGTACCTTAAACTTATTTCACGTATTTGAAATAATTCAAAACAAAAATAAAATCTAGATACTATTTTAGTTAGAGCATTACCTATTGCATTCCGTAATCTGCATGTAATTAACAGTAACAGCGCAATCGAACCTTGAGTAGATTTGTTATTTAATGGCTCAAAATTTACGTTTTCGCAGCGTTCTTTTTTCGGCTGACCAGTAAGCAAATACGGCTTGGAAATGGAGGGGTCAACGGCCTTCACCGGACCGATAATGTTCACCACCAACAACATTCAGGCGGGAACACCGGTCGGTATCCAATATCAGACGGCCGACGTCAACAAACAGGTCAAAATTGATGGTCAGAAGGCGACCCAGCAGACGCCGGAATTTTCGACGTTCTACGCCAACGTCAACATGATCCAAAAGTTGACACCAACCTCGCAAGCGTTGAGCACGGTGAACTTGGCCCAGCTCGCCGATGACACCAAAACGGTGCAGTATCTGCAACCGTTTAGCTACGCCAACTGTGCGCTGGTGAATCAGATGCAGATTCCAAACGGAGTCACCGGAATAACGGTTGATGGGCGACAGCTGGTGGTGAACAAACCCATTACTGTATGTTCATAACAGGTGTAATAATTGTTTTTGTTAATGACTGTATTCTTGAATTTCAGACATTTCAGAACACAATCTCAAACATAAGCTTCAAATGTGATGTTTGTGGTTTGATGTTCAACCACCTGACCTTGCTGAACCATCACAAGCGTACGCATAATCAGGATGGTGAGCCTACTTCCGATGCCATTACTGTTGTTACGCAACCGCAGAGTTTGGTCCAGGCCCAGAACATCATTTCGGAAACCGGACAGAATCTAGGTCAAATTCAGATAGTCGCAACCGAAGCCTTGGAGCCAGCTCCCCAACAGGCCCAGCAACAACTGGAACAGCAACAACAACAGCATCATCAACAACAACAGCAACAGCAGCAGCAACAACAACAACATCAGCAACAACAGCAACATCAACAAGTGGTCCAGGTGACTCAGACAAAAGCCGATCGCATTCAGAAATGTATCACCTGTGGTGGTCCCATTCAAAACAACCCGAAACGGAAAGGACCCAAACTGATCCGTTGCGAAGGATGCATCAGCAACGATAACGCTCAAACCGTTACCAGACGTAAGAAGTACAATTTTTGGAAATTTATTATATGTTTCTTAATCTTTTCCAATCATTGCAGCTACGCAAATTTTCGTTGCCCCCGATGGTGACATCAAGTTTGAGATCGGAGAAATTCCGCCGCACTCGAACAGCAATTCCTCGATGGATTCAGTAATGCCGACGCAAATTACTACCATCAAAACGGAGCATGTGGCCCCGGTTTCGATACCTCAACCGCAGCAGCCACAGCAGCAGCCAGCCCATCCGGTCAAGAAACGCAACATGGCGACCGTCACAAAATGTACCAAATGTAACGGTTCCGGTGTCATAATCGTCGGGGGACCCAAGAGCAAGGTCTTACAGCAGCAGCAGCAACAACAACAAC
Organism: Uranotaenia lowii; assembly: GCF_029784155.1. NCBI lineage: Eukaryota > Metazoa > Arthropoda > Insecta > Diptera > Culicidae > Uranotaenia > Uranotaenia lowii. The sequence goes on along the minus strand of NC_073692.1, from coordinate 82,655,525 downwards.
ATCAACACCAGCAAGCGACCATCGTGCATCAACAACAGCAACAGCAATCGTAAGTGATCTTCCTCAACTTCCCTCAAACTCTGCTGATGTAAAGTGTAACTTTCCGGTGGAAATAAACAGGCGTTACGCAACAAACCAACAAATTTCCTTTTTAATTTTCTAGATCCGCTCAAGAGAAGCCATTTACGTGCAACACTTGTGGGGGTCGATTTTCACGGTATTCCAGTCTCTGGTCGCACAAAAAACTGCACTCGGGCGAAAAGAATTACAAGTGCAACGTGTGCGGGATAGCTTTCGCGAAAGCCGTTTACCTGAAGAATCATACCCGGATACACACCGGCGAAAAGCCGTACAAGTAAGTATTCATAAGATTTTGTGTTCAATTCTCACATCGAAATGTAAATTCTTAATGTGTTTCAACAACGTAGGTACATCTAGTGCATTGGACAGCTTCAATGTCTTTAGAAACAGATAGTTACTTACGTAGTTGATTAAGATTTGATACTAATTCAGTTTCAGTAGCTTTAAAAATCATTTGAAATCAATCTCAGAACTACTTAAGATTCGGTAGGCCTCTTTCATATATCAGACTTAAGAACATTTAGGTATGATCAGATCATACTTTAAACAGAAAAGTCTCCCTTTATTATAATCGACAGAATAGACCCTTGGTTATGTGTTGTTTACTTTTACTTCCAGATGTGGAACGTGTGGCATGCAGTTCTCACAATCCCCTCACTTGAAAAATCACGAAAGAACGCATAGCGGTGAAAAGCCGTATGTTTGTGAGGTAATCTAAGGTAACCTTATTATAGTACAACATAAAATATTCAATTTCCATCTTTTCGTAGGTTTGTGATAAAGGATTCGCCCGGCATGCCACCCTCTGGAACCACCGTCGTATACACACCGGGGAGAAACCGTACAAATGCAACAGATGTCAATCGGCGTTCAGTCAGGCTGCGCATTTGAAAAATCACGAAAAGGTTAGTTGCCTTGATACATCTTCAATTAACCGCAATTCACCAAAGTTGTCTTCAATCCTTAGGTCCATTCCGGATTAAAACCGTTCAAGTGTGACATTTGCTCTGCGGCATTTGCTGACCGATTTGCCCTGAAAAGGCACCGAGGGATTCACGAGAAATATGGTAAGTTTCAAAAGATCATAGGTTTTAATTCCTAAATATTAACCTTTCCTTTTATTGCAAAGGTCAAACGGCGCCACTCCACCAGGGTCAAGTCCACAAGGAGGAAATCATCGAAATGGATGAAAAATCCGGCGAAGTTATCATTGGCACAATGTAAACTGTTGAAAGGGGAAGGTCTATTTGCTTAGAAAGAGTTTCAGCTGTTGTCTTTTGACGTTATCATGACGGCATTTCTATGAGAAAATATTTCTGACAGTGAGAAATGTGTTGCGATGGTACTTTTCAACAGTTTCGGAGAAGCTTTTATCACGAGCGGTCGATTCACGTTCGAAAAAATTACTTTCGAAGAAGCCATACATATAACATTTGGTAGGTATTCATTTTATAATTTTATCAAATTACACAGTGATAAGTGTTTTACCACGATGGAACGGATCGTAAGCAGAAAAAACTTAATTAAACAATCGAAACCAGATATCAGTGTAGTTTTATCGAGTATCTTCAATAGGTATTTATAATCACCGAAGAAGGGTCGCGTATCAAAACTTTTCATTTGATAACGCTTCAAAATTGTATAAAAAATTTACCAAGTTTATCCCACAGAAAGAAATAATTTTATTTATACAAAATCTATAACAAAAGACGTTTATCGTAAGAGGTATGAAAAGATTGTAAATAAATTGAAAAATCTATAAGAATATAAAACAAACGCAGCACCCTGTAGAGGCGGATACGATTTCCTATTTTCATTTTGCTATAACACCGCTCCAAACTGATGTTCGTTAGCATGCAGAGCGCTGAACCCGAATGTTAATTTTATTTAAAACAAATAAGTCTCTAGTTTTGTAAGTCTTGTTAACGCTTTCACATCTCGGTGGTTAGCAATCAAAACCGTACAAATTAGTAAACGAAAAAAACGTATAGATTTTTTTTTCTTAATTTTAATTCCTCCAATTTTCAAATGTACATAGAGATAAAATATGTATCTGTTTATTTTGTTGTATTGATGCTACTATAATATAGTGTATAAATGGCAATAATTTTTCGTAATAAAATTTCCGACTTTGAAGATAACTGTAAACAAGTCTTAAAACTATTATAGAGAAATCTTCATCTTGTGGTACAATGTTAAGCATAAATACATACTTACCTGTATACTCGTAGTCGGCTTTACAAGTAAAAATAACTAACCACTAACTTCAATGTGTTTCTTACGCTCTCCTCCGCCTAGTACAAAATCGATTGTTTTTTTTTTGTTTGCAACGAGATTTGCGTCCACTACGCCAGATCATCAACAGGGATGAATCTGTCTGGACATCTATATACTAACTCACTTATTTACCCAATGTACCCGCGCCGATCCTCCGGTGCATAGGGCCTTGGTAAAAGACCTCCACTGTTGACGATCCGGAGCCAGCGTCTTCACTTGGTCCCAGTCAAGACTCCTGTCGACAGTTCGTATCTCGGCCGGTAGGCTTCGCCGCTACGAGTTTCTGGGTCTGCCTCTTCTTCGATGTCCTTCTGGATTCCATTCAAGCGCCTCTCTACAAATCTTGTTCTCTCATCTTGTTGTTGGGCAGCGTGTGCCCAATCCATCTCCACTTACGTTCCCGAATCTTTATTTCCTGCCCCCTTTGATGAGACCGGCGATGTAGTTCCTCATATGAGATCCAGTTGCCAGGCCACCGCGGATGATATTCCACAGGCAGCGGTTTACAAATACTTGCAGTCTTTGCGTCGTTACCGCATATGTGCACCAAGTATCGCACCCGTACATGAATACGGATTTGACGTTTGAGTTAAAGATTCGAATTTTCGTTCGTAGAGATATCTGACGTGAGCGTCAGATGTTGCGGAGACTCGCAAATGCATGAAATTGGAAGGATTTTCCGGGTTGATTTCCATCCACTTTGTGTTCCCGACATTGACTTTGAGACCTGCTACCTTCGAGCTTTCGGTCTTTCAAAATATCGTCAGTCAGGTCAAAATCGTGTGTAGTTTAAGTAGCAGTACAAGTTTGCAGAAAATCATAAGCCTTTAAAAGCCACGTGCCAAAGCGCACGACTTATGAAAATTTTCGGAGCCCCTGGTTTACTAAAGAACTGCGTCGATTGAAGACGGCGAAGAGATGGGCACTTAGAAATCACCATAAGCTCAAATCCTCCCAAACAGGATGCATTGGATGGACCCCTCATCCGAGCCGAAGTTACCCATCGGTGACTTCATCATGCGACAGATGTCACACTGAAGGAAGTCGCCATCTCTGCCGTGTAGGAGTACTGTCATCGAGAAACGTTTTAGAAGCACATTATTGTACACCAGTTTATTGGCATTGGTCCACTTCAAAGTTTCTATCATTGTTCATTTTAATAAAGTTTATTTTGTATCTCTTGTTGCGTAAAACCTGCTTTTCATTTCGATGTACATCGAAGACTGAACTCCGCTTATAAAAAGGCCAGTAATCGTTGTTACCAAAATTATTCTTTCCGTGTACAACGTAACCTGAAGTCCAACCCAAAATTGTTCTTGAAGCACATGTCAAAAGTCAGTGCAATGAACCTGGTATTCCAACTCAAACCAGTGCTCAGTGCTCTCTTTGTTCGAGAATTGTTGAGTGCCTTTCAGGAATGCTTCGCCTCGGCTTCTTCATAAGCACGATTGTAGTAGAGAATGTGGTCATATATGAAGCAGCAGCAAAGCTCAAAAACTCCCTCTCTACAGGTCCGGGCGACATACCATCTACCTTTCTAAAAAGTTTGGAATCTACTGGAAACCAACCTCAACTGACAGATAAATTACGGTCGACTCAAATCACTTTGGTGCTCAAAAACAAGCCGCTTTCCACTCTATGGCACATCGGCTGTACCATATTCCAATGGAAAAGCTTGAGTTTGAAGATGAGAAGCAACAAATTTTTGAGGCAGGGATTGTGAATGGATACCAAAATGACTTCGTTCGTAAAATTCTTCACAAGCACGCCCGATAAAAGCACCGAAGTGATGCAACAACACTAACACGGGATGAAGAAGAATAGTAAAGAGTTTGTCTACCGTTTTATCCATGATTGACAAACGGAATCAGCCAGATTCTTCTGCAGCATGGTCTAGAAACTACATACAAGAGTGGAAACACCCTCAAGGATCGTCTAGTCTCGCTCTAGACAAGCTCCCTGAGGAGGGTAGATCCGGAATTTACGAAATTCCATGCAGCAGCTGTCCGGCTATTTATATTGGTCAAACTCGCCGTAAATTCAAGTCCGTCTCAAAGAACACAAAAATGCCGTTGAGATTTGGAGGATTAATGAATCGAGTGTTGCCGCCCAAACAACAGAGTTTGATCATTCCATCGATTGGAAAAAGGTCCAATTTATGAAGTTTTTACGAAAAATATCACATCTGAATGCTTGGGAGTCAATGTTTATCCAGCACTGCTGAAAAACCGTTGATGAACGAAGACGATACGCCGAATTTCACCTCTCTTCAACCTGATCAACCAAAAATCCGCATAATGCCAATTGCGTTCGACGAATACTACATCAAGTATGAAACTGTAGCTGTAATTATCCTTTGTGTGTTGTGTATTCTATACACAAAAAAAGTTCTTACGTAAGCACAAATCATATAAAAATGAGCTTTCTAAAACGATTAATGCCTGTTTTATTGACTCCTGTGAGAATCATCTATCAAGCTTCTCTTGACAGAGCCACCTACCATTCACTGTGGAAGGAAGCTTACATGTTTCCGGACCATAAAAAGGGGATCGGAGAGATATCAACAACTTACAGTGAGGGGCAAAATAAAGTGTCCAAATTATTTTTTTTCAATTTCTTTTATTTTTCTGGATAAAATTCAACGAAAACGCATCGTAATCATTTTTGAAATATTGTTTATTATGTTCTTTTCAATTTTTGTTAATGTTGCGCTGTTTAAAAAAAAAGTTTTACTGATAGAAAAAAAACAGTTAATATTCCAAAAAAAAAAAACAGGGGAAAAATAAAGTGTCCAGATTGGTACAGCTTCAAATTGATTCAAACTGAAGGCAAACAAGAACGATTTAATAATGGGTATGGCCTCCTTCGGCCTTCAACATCCCTGCAAGTGCATCGGTATACTTTCAACAAGGTTGTGAAAGTGTTGTGGGTCGAGTTCCTCCCACGCATGCTCCATGGCATCAAAATAGTATTTTTAATTTGTTACACCACAGTCTTATCAATCAGAGCATCGAGGATGGCCCACAGATTTTCGATGGAGTTCAGATCAGGACTTTGTGAGGGCCATTCAAGGGGTTTGATGCGGCAGGAACGGGAAAATGACTTCATCAGATTGGCCGTATGCTTCGGATCGTTATTCTGCTGTAAAACGAAGCGCTTTTCGAGGCCCGTCTTGATGAGGGATACCTCGAGGTTTTCCCGCAGGATATTGGAATATGACTCAGCTGTCATGATTCCGTCATTTTTTACCAAATTGCCCACCCCACCCCAAAAAAAGCACCCCCACACCATCACGTTACCTCCTCCGTGCTTGACTGTTCCTTGGATATGGCGACCTTGGAACTCCTCACCCGACTTGCGCCACATATGATCCCGCTTCTTCCGGTTGAATAGCTCGAATTTGGATTCGTCTACCCACAACAATGTTTTCCAGTACTCGAGCCGTTTATCGGCGTGTTCCTTGACGAACTTGAGCCACTTAGCCTTGTTCACCTGGCTGATGAAATGCCTTCTCACTGCGATCTTTCTATGGTACTCCTTTGCATGGATGCGGCGACGAACAGTACAACGCAATACCGAAAATTGGAGCTCTTCCTGTATCTGCCGGATCGTTATTATTGCGTTTTTCTTCACTTCAAGAATGATTTTCTTGTCCGCTCTGGCATCTGTCTTGGGCTTCAGTCCTCTTCCTGGGCGATCCATCTCCGATCCGAACGTTTTCATCTTCTTCATTCATCGCTGTCTTGTTGATTTCGTAGTGCTTGGCCACTTCCCGGTGCGTTTGACCGTTATTCACATCACGAACAACCAGTTTCCGGATGGAAAAGGAATGGAACCAGAAATTTAAGCGTTCTCCATATTTTAAAACTTATTCGAATGTAGACACCTGTTTGAATACTCCAGCGCCAAGCCAGTTGTTTATGAAACGTCAAAATACACAAAACAAACAAATTCGAGGGGCCTCGCGATGGAAACTTATCGAAATTATTGATTTTTGAGTTGGACACTTTATTTTGCCCATTTTTTTTTTGGAATATTAATTGTTTTTTTTTCTATCAGAAAAACTTTGTTTTTTTTTAAAAGCGCAACATAAACAAAAATTAAAAAGAACATAATAAACAATATTTTAAAAATGATGACGATGTGTTTTCGGTGACTTTTAACCAGAAAAATAGAAGAAATGATAAAAAAATAATTTGGACACTTTATTTTGCCCCTCACTGTAAGAGGAATTTCCGCATTATGTGCAATCTTCTAACAATTCGAATTAGTTGTCATCGATCCGATTTACTCGTACTGTAAGCATAATTTTTCAATCGATCAGCACGGATTTATGCCCAAACGCTCCACGAGAACTAACCTCCTATGTGCTCGAAAGTTTTGCTGCTAATTCTCAAACTGACGCCATTTATACCGATTTGTCAGCAGCATTTGATAAGGTGAACCACGATGTTGCCATAGGCAAGCTTGGACGCTTAGGATTCTGCGGACCTTTACTTGGTTGGTTCCACAGTTACTTAACTGGACGTAAAATGATAGTTCGCATAGGAGTCTCTCTCCAGCCAGTTCTCTGCATCCACCGGTGTGCACCAAGCTAGTCACCGATGTGCTCTTACTTCTCGATGGCCCAAAACTTTGTTATGCTGATTATCTTAAACTATGTATGTTTATGTATACATAAACTACACCATCAACGGTCAGGACGACATTTATTGATTTCCTGCAAAACCAGTTCAATATATTCGCACAGTAGTGGTGCGACATAAACTGCCTGTCTCTGAATCGCAGTTAATGTGCAGTCATCAGAGTCTCACGAATACAGCAGCCTTTTTGCACAGAGTACTTCTGAGTCCATTGCGCGGGTGGACCACATCAATGATTTGGGCTTAATACTCGACCGTAAGACCCTACACAATCCTGTTTCCTTTCCTCTACACAGAAAAAAAATCTGAATCCTTAACGACACTGAAATTGAAAACCTTTATTATTACATGACATGGAACGCGATTTATTGATGTAAATTTACAAAATAAAAACTGTTGAATCCTTAACAGCACTGAATTCTAATGACACAAATATTACTTGACACGGAACGCGATTATTTGATGCAAATTTACATCACATATGATGTAAATAAAAAGAAGCATCACATACGACGGAATTTTCAGTGCGAATTAAATATTACACGTCTTAATATTTTACATGTCTTTCAAATTTTACACGTCTGTTGAGATTGCAGACGTGTAATATTCAAATCGCACTGAAAATTCCATCATTTGTGATGCTTCTTTTTCGTTACATCATATGTGATGTAATTTTACAATTTTTTTTGGTTACACGAAATTCTCAACAACACTGAATTGGAAATTTCTCAAAATTACACGACATGAAATATTACAATACACTGAACGTGATAATGTCATGTAAAATTATAAACTGTGAAGAACAAGACCAGACAAATGTGACAAAAACTGTTAAGTCGTGCGTCAAAGTATTTTCCCCGCGCGCGAGTAAGTTAATCGGTGTTGATGGTTCCCGGAGATATCCGAAAAGCAGGGATGCGGTTCTGGAAGCGGATCCACGGTGTTCAACATTGGCTCCGGTACTTCACGGAAAAAATAAAAGAAATAAAATATAATGCATGTGTGTTAAAAAAAAATTTGCCGCTTAATAAAATGAATCATATTAATTATAGATGAGTTTTGTTTTCATTAAGAGACGTGAAAATTCCAGTATTGAATCATATTAACAATAAATAAAACAAAACAAATTCCAATTGGAAAGTTTTTCTTCCAACATTCAGTGATTTTATAATTTACATCATTTTTATTTTACACGTTGCTAAATTTTACATCATTTTTTATTTTACACGTTCCAAATATACTGGCGTGTAATTTCCAACTAGCACTGAATATTCCGTCATATATGATGCTTCTTTCTATTTACATCATATGTGATGTAATTTTACAGATTTTTTTGGTAGTGTGTACACAGAAAAAAAATCTGAATCCTTAACAACACTGAAATTGAAAAGCTGTATCATTACATGACGTGGAACGCGATTTATTGATGTAAATTTACAAATTAAAAAAAGTTGAATCCTTAAAAGCACTGAATTTGTATGACACAAATATTACTTGACACGGAACGCGAATATTTGATGTAAATTTACATCACATATGATGTAAATAAAAAGAAGCATCACATATGACGGAATTTTCAGTGCGAATTAAATATTACACGTCTTAATATTTTACATGTCTTTCAAATTTTACACGTCTGTTGAAGTTTATAGACGTGTAACATTCAACTCGCCCTGAAAATTCCATCATCTGTGATGCTTCTTTTTTGTTCCATCATATGTGATGTAATTTTACAACTTTTTTTTGGTCACACAAAATAATCAACAACACTGAATTGGAAATTTCTTAAAATTACACGACATGAAATATTACAATACACTGAACGTGATAATGGCATGTAAAATTATAAACTGTGAACAACAGGAACAGACAAATGTGAGAAAAACTGTTAAGTCAAGTCGTGCGCCAAAGTATTTTTCCCGCGCGCGAGTAAGTTAATCGGTTTTGATGGTTCCCGGAGATCTTCGAGAAGCAGGGGTGCGGTTTAGGAAGCGGATCCACGTTGCTCAACTTTGGATCCGGTACGTCGTGGAAGAAAATAAAAGTAATAAAACTTATGTGTGTGATTAAAATAATTTGTCTCCAAATAAAATGAATTGTATTAATTATAGAAGGATTTCTATTTTTACTAAGAGACGAGAAAATTCCAGTATTGAATCATATTGAATCATATTAAATAAAACAAAACAAAAATCTAATTGGAAAGTTTTTCTTCCAATATTCAGTGATTTTATAATTTACATCATTTTTATTTTACACGTTGCTAATTTTACATCATTTTTTATTTTACACGTTGCAAAATTTTACTGGCGTGTAATTTCCAACTGACACTGAATACTCCGTCATATATGATGCTTCTTTTTATTTACATCATATGTGATGTAATTTTACAGATTTTTTTGGTAGTGTGTAGTTAAATTAATTAACAGTTGAGTAGCCGCGACGATTACGGCCCCCTCTTACTAACATCACACAAAAGTGAAATTAATACTCGGCACAAAAAAACTTTATGAGTTAAATGCCTTAATAAAACTACTTGTAAATTTATTTTACTCGACCGTAAGCTGGAATTCAAAACACATACGAACTACGTCGTCGATAAAGCTTCTAGAAGCTTCGGATTCTTATCTCGAGTGGCCAAGGACTTCAAGGACGTGTAATGCCTGAAAAGCCTGTATTGCAGCATAGTTCGATCCATCCTCGAATACAAATCAGCTGTCCGGTGTCCCTACTACCAGAACGGTATCGAGCGGCTCGAGGCTATCCAGCGGCGCTTTTAGCTTTATGCACTCAGACATCTCAACTGGCAAGGCCCGTTTCAATTGCCAAGCTACGAACATCGATGTCGTATCATAAACATGGATACTCTTAAAGCTCGCATAAATGCAACACGAGGCCTCTTCTCTTCATTCGATTGCAAAACTACGGAGCCAATAGTGCTTTCATCGGTGTTATTAATACCTTCAACCGCTTTTCCGAGCTCTTCAACTTTGACGTATCGAGGGATGTTTTCCGAAGAAAAATTATAAGTATATTGAGAAATCGTTAGTTAGATGTAAATTTTGTGTAACTTTAATTTCAAGCTTTTATGCGTTTGGCAAAACCGTAATCAACGCGCTCGCGTAGCTCTCATTGTCTCAACACCATCTTTAATCAAATTGAAGTTCAAAGGTGGTCGACATAAAATAAGTTATTTTCATGAGTCTCACGAATAAACTTCATTCCAATTTTCATTAAACAATCGGAAACAACGAAAATTTTTCGACCGGTGTAACGCAACATGAAATAAAGCTTATGCTCATAAAGCTCCTTTATGGTAAGAAGCGTTCAAAAACGAGGTTCCCTCATCGAGCTAGCCCAGGTGGGTTTGAGATTTCCACCAGGTAAATGGGAGAAATTTGCTCAAACCTCCCTGAGGTGAATATGTTGCACTGGTATGAGTATGAGCATTATGCTCCTGAACCGAATGAGAATGTAAACAACAACACCTGAATGAGGTTTCTGTATACGCGAAGCGAGTTGCGGACAAGTTAAGGCTGTCCACAGGTAAAAACGGATGAGGTGAATTTGAGGAGCTTCGTTCCGGCTCCATTGAAGTTTAGAGAGAATCTTGAGTCGATTGTACAAACACAGGTACTATAGCGAGCGGCAGATTGCGTTTTCGTCGTCGTCTTCGGTCGAACTCCCGCGGTTAGTTCGTCGACTAAGGCAGCCTTAGCTTTTGCTGGCTGGGAACCTGACTGAACCTCAACTCAAACTCAACTCAACTGTGGAATGCAGGCCAGAGGAGAAAACGAAGAAACTGAATTTACGATTTCATTCGAAGTCGCGTACGGGACTGCGCAAGAGGTGTCTCCTGTGCTTGGTCGCTGGATTTTGTTTGTTGGTGCGGATTGCTGTCGCCGTTTTTTTTAATTTTCTTAATTCGGTCCCCATGATACTTGGCCTCCGGGTCTTTGTGGCCTCTGAACGAGGAAAGTTGGATTTTTTTTCTCGAGGGTGTTCTACTATTGTCAGTGGTTTATTGGCTTCGAAGATAAGACTTCTAGAGCCCTCCTGAGGTGTGTTGTTCAAAGGCCGTTTCGGTTTGTCGAGCATATTTGGTTCTGTGTTAAGTGTGGAGGATATCTGTGCAAGAACCTTTTAGCCAATACAGTTCGCTTTGCAGCGAGAAGATCAGTTTGGCGTTTTATGGCGTGAAAGTGGCCTACGAGGTTGGTGTTTTTTTTGTTCGAACACGGCTTAGCCGAAAAAGTGAAACGGCCAAAGTGAGTGGTTTTTTACGTGCGCTGGTTTGTTCAGCTGAAAATTACTTTTGTTTCGATCAGAGGATTACGAATGTGTGTACGTACACTTATATTTTACCTTAAATATTCCGTTTCTACTGAATGGCACCGTTTAAGTGAAAGAAAACGTTAAAAGAGGATATCGAAACACGCAAGAAATATGTTTGGTAAATGAAACATGTTGAAAGATGTTTTCTCCTGAAAGTTTCCATACATTCATCTGGTTAATAGGATGTGATTTTGGAAGTGCGTGCGTGGAGTTTCTCGCTTGAAGTCGTGCAATCTCTCGATTGACGATCTTTATTTTTTTTTCCGCGTTGGGGCCTTTGGGGACCATTTGGTAAGTCTTTTTTTACAAAAAGACCTGCATTCTAAATCACCAAGTTGCTGACAACTTTTGTGTGTGTACCTACTTCATTGGGGAGCTTTTCCAAGATCTCTGTTGCTTCATTGTGGTGTGTGACCCGCCAAGATAATCATTCTCGAATAATACATGCACTGGAGCGAATATTTTGTAAGTGCAGCGTTCGCAGCAAAGAGGCAAAAAAAAGCGAACATGTGTGCGAGTGTATTTTTGGGGGGATACGCTTCAGAGGAGTTTTAAACGCGACACAGTTGTCATTGCTGCGCTGAATCAAGACTTGCAAATTCTTGCGAATTCTAGTAGGTAATAAGTGGGTTGCAGTTGCGCAAAAGGCTGGCTGCCGATCAACGTCCTATGCCAATGCACCGAACCGAAACCAGTCCTGTCCTGTCTGTTAAAAATCTCTTGTGAAGAAAGGCACCCCGGCACAACCACATTATTACCAAAGCCAAAGCTGAAGAAGGCGACCAGCAGAGAAGAAGATAGTCAAGAACGAGAATAACAAACATCGATTGAATGACCCATCGAGTGGTGGACAGGAGTATGATCGAGTAGCAGATCGTTGCACAAGTAAGTAGACTTCAATGATGGTATCTGTAGGTATAGGAGAATTGGGATGCAATCAATTAGCAGCTTATAGCGGATGGCTCATTTGGCCTACATTGTGCGTATATTTCAGCAACAGTTGTCACGCAATTCGATTACCGGCTGATTTTTATAACTAGTGACGAAATATTCACAACCGGATGCTTATTATAGGTCCTGTCTCACGCTGCTTAGGTTTGGTTAATGTTTCAAAAATGTTTACTTGAAAGCTGTTGTTTTTTAATTAATTTGATAATTTTCCAATGCCTTGTGATTAAACCTCTACTATGAAACCGTTGAACTATGAATCCGTTGAGAAATTTTTGTTGTTGATGGAAATTGCAGCTCATGCATTACATACTCAAAACAATATCTATCTTATGCATATGAAAGCTTAAGGTATGGTCTAATTCTAATCCTAACATTTTGTTGTATTTAGATTTTTGATACAACGAAAAATGAATTTACTACAATTTTTCAAAGTTGACTACTTATGCGATTTTTTTACATATTGAAATTTCATCTCTTTTGTTAGTTCAGCGATAGGTTGCACCTCGATTTTCAATGCTTTCTCGCCGTTTAAAGCAATTAAAACTATATCCGTTGAAAAAAGAGTTAAATTTACATTCTAAATTTATTTACGTTAAGTCATTCCCGAATTTCTAGAACCACAAGCAGAACGCGTCCAGCAGAATGTGTTTGTTTGCTCCGAGTAGGTACGGTGGGAGGTGATTTAGGCAGAGAGAGAGAAATGATGATGCGTGTCGTGACTAGCAAACGCGAACTACAATCAATAGAATATTTCCAATAAAAAAAAAACACGACACACATCATCATTTCGTGCATTTTGCTCTGCTCTCTGCCTAAATCACCCCCCACCGTAGGACTCGGAGAGCTTTCTGCTTTTGCTTCTGGACATTCAGGAATGATTGTACGTTTATAATTTTCATATTTTTGTGAAATCTTACAGCGTAAATTGTTGCACCTTATTAGAATGTAGATTAAATCTCCTTTCCAATGAATATACTTTTTATTGGTCCAAACAAAGTAAAAGCACTGAAAATCCGGGTACAACCTGACGGTGGACCACAAAAACAGATAAAATTTCAATTTGTAAAAATATCGCGCAAAGTAGCCAACTTTGAAAAATTTTGGCATGTTTTTTCGGATTTATTTTTTCATGCTGAAAAAGTAAGAAAACTAGTAGCTTTAGGTATATATTTATAATGTTCTTAACATATTTTACTGACATTACAAGGTTTCTATTGATATAAGTTTTATATGAAATTAATTATAATGCAAACGACTTAGATAGATTTTACTTTTGGAGTGTCAAATTGACACTCTAAGTCGGAAAAGGGAGTTTTTTTTGTCCAGGCTTCCAGGGTTCGTCCATAAAAAAAAACTTTTGAATTCATTGAGGCTCCGCGAAGAAATTTTTGTTTCTTGAAGCTTCTGAAAAAAGTTACAAGCATTCAAACTTGCAATAGTGTCAAATTGGCACTCTAATGCGGATGAGGGTTAAAAAAATTATATTTTTTCAGGTTTTATTATAGTATTTAGTAAAATAGTTCCTAATGTTTTACAGTACTAAATTAAGCTTAAAAATCTTTGGAAAAGAGAATTGAAAAAACACCCAAAAAACTTTTTAAAACGGTTAAATTGTGAAATTGAGATTTGTTTTTCTTGAATACTCCCTTCTGATCTATTCAATGTAAAACAAATTTTCATTCAATTGAAGTATTATCTGGCTCAGCTTAGTTGAAGACCGTGAGCAATTACAATGTACAGGAAAAAATCATATCTACATATCGTCCCAAACAGACTTGCCTTGTCCAATTAAAAACAAAATCAAACAAAACTGCCTAAGCAAAAATTTATTAAAATGTTCAGCAATGTTGTTGAATAACACAGAATTTTAAACAAAAATTAGAAAATAAATTAAACTTAAAAGAAGTTTTTTGGACATTTTGAACAGTCCGGCCCGTTCCAGATCCAGTGAGAAAAACGATCGGAACCCTGAAATTTTTTGTATTGCTTATTATGAGATCGAGATCTACTATAATTTAAAATAAATCGTTTACCTGTTCGCGTCTGAACAAAAATTCAGAAATTCAATTCTGTTTTCAATTTGTAGGTACCGATTTTTTTCGAAAACTAGACTCAGTTTGTAGAAGAAAGAATTATTTCCTTAAGGGCGTCCAGCAGCACCACTTTAGGAATGTAGATACATCAAAACATTCAACCATTTTCGGTTTATACTCGAAAATAAAAAAAAAAAATTGTTAAAATTCTCATTCGAAAAATTCCTAAAAAAAAACATATAGGCAGTTTTGAGGAAAAAGGCTCAAAATGGCTATTTTTGAACCAGAAATGGTTATAAAAAAATGAGCGTATAGTATTTCAAATTGATTTTTTCAACTAATAAATTATTTTTCTAAAATCTGATCTAAAACTCTCCACGATTTTGAAAATTTACCGCCACAATTTTATTCATCATCATGATGGTTTCAAAGAAAATTTAATCCCAATCGATAATTTTTTTCTTCGATGCATCGCGATGGTGGCAAAAGTTCTTTCTTTTGATTTTATGTAATTCAAAATTCGCTTACATTGACTTAAAATAACCTTCTTCTCTCTCTATATAAATCTATATATATCAAGAAATAAAATTTAAATTCAAAGAAAGATTCTCGAGTAGGCTGTGATTGAAAAAGGAAGCTGTTGACAGAAGCTCCGAAAAATTTAAAATTTAAAAACAAGTATGAAAGTTTTGGAGTGCTATGAATATTACGGTGTTCTAGAAGCATGGAGATTCCACTTATCAAAAAATTTCAAGCTTTGTAAGATTGGATTAGAATTACCCAAGAATTGACCTCAGATGGCCCGGGATGGAAGATTTGGACCTACTGAAACGAATCCCTGAATGTTGTTTTTCATTGATGAGTTTGTTTCATGTTACAAGATGCAGCGAGTCAAGTGGAAAATGACTAAATCGTGCCAGATCCCTTGAATTGGTTTTAAATTATTTTGTTGTCATGCATTCAAAGTTGGAAAATATTTTTAAAATTCATAACCTAACCCTACATAATCATAACAAGAGTTTGGCAGGGAACTCCACGCTTCATCCATCCCTAGTTTCCGTATCTTTTGGGTTTTACATCACATGGTTGGCCTGGCTGTAGTAGTATCTGCAATGCATATTCTATGTATCAGATGCTATGTTGAAAAGAAAAATGAAGAACGTAAGTTTTCCATTTTCCAGGATGCAAACAAGTTTTGGTGTCAGAAAAAAAAGAAGAAAAAGAAGAAGAACAAATAAAATTTATATTCAATGAACTCTAGAACCTTGATTCAAAGGAGTGTTTCTTTTGTTTCAATGGAACTGTTGTTTTCTCTGCGTGTACTATTTTAAAATGAAATTGCTTGAAAAGTATTATCAAACCATTGAAATGACTTTACATCATCAAGCAAATTGTGGAGAACGTATCATTAAACTATTTTAACACCTAAGCTTTCAAAAAGTCCATGATCAAAATTTTCGAGTTTTCACCCACTGTGCAACAGGGTGTGCAGTTAAGCAACTTTTTTATTTCAAATTTTTAAAATCCTGTACTCTGAAAAGTTCCTTTTTTGGTTAAAATGAGCGACAGAATTTTGTCCGTACCCTAGGCTGTAATGGGTCACGGCGACGGCGTGCATTACTGTGTTTATGGAAGTTGACGGTTTGGAAACAGACTCTAAACTAACATACACCTGAAAGGGCGGTTGCACGTAGCCTTATTCGATATGAGATCATAGAAAGTAAATTAAAAGGTGGTTCAATATCGTATACTTTTTCTTTGATGATCCATGTTGATAAGGTGAATGGGAGTTGAAACACTTGCCCTCCCTTCCGTTGGACAACAACAGCATTGCGCAGTGGAAATATCACAATTTTCAGTTTAAATGTTGATATTTCCACTTTTCCACCATGCGCAAGTTAGATTAGAATAGACAGTATTGTAAATGAATGATAACTGCCAAAATTAGATAGACAATTTAATTGTACAAGAATTAGTTGGATGAGGATGTTAACAATTGGCACATGGTTAGGTATTCAATGTTTAATGTGCTACTAGGCAAGATAAAGTAATAGTATTCTTCTTCCCAATGCTCTAGTAAGTGTGCATTTGCGGTTTATGAATTTCGAAGGCTTATTCTTAAATCAAGCATTTTACAAGAACTAGAGGCTAATTGGATCAAGATGCTGTTTAGACAGTTTCCTGTCAAGAATATTTCCTTTTCGTTTCAATACTTTTGAAAGATTTGTCTATTTTTTTGGTTAGGTGTGAAATTCAAATAATGAAGTAAAAGATAGATTATAGTCCAGGAAAATTATATTGGAGATTTATAAATAGGAGTGTAATTTATTTCATCAGAAACACATTGAGGAAAAGTTGTTAAGAGTTCGAGATTTTAGAAGAACAGCATTGTTATTAGCAGTATGGTCCGATTATGAATTCAATCATGCTATTTATTTTATTGTTTGTATAATGTAAAATTAATACAAAAGTTGGAGTGATAGACAATTAGAAATTCTGTTTTATGGTATCCAAGTTGTTAATATAATTACAGAGCAGCCGCGTATTTATTTTGAATTTCTAAGGAATCACACATTGGGAAACTTCTTTAATTACCCAATCCATCTGAATCTAGTTCTTTCTCGTTTTTATACTTTTTTTTTTTGTAGTTCGATCTATAGCTTGATTAGGTTTGAAATTCAAATAAGGATGTAGAAGATAGAAGGTATGATTTTGATAAACAAGAACCTTCTCGTCCAGGAAAATAATATCGGGGTTTTAAATATTGACATTCATTTTAACCAAACAAAAAATCGAGGAAGGTTGTTTTAAAAAGTTGTTCGAAATTAGCAATGAGGTTTTAGAAGAACAGAATCGCCATTTGCATTATGGTTTATATCCTGTTGTTTTGATAAGTCAATTATCGTACAAATGGTATTGATCATGGAATTCATAATTGTATCTCTATTTTATTTTTTGATTTTCCAATAAATTGGTAGGGGAGAGTGGGGTATCGTGGGCCATGGGGAAACGTGGGCCACTTTTAATATCTCAGATGTGTGTTGAGATAAAAATCTCAAACCAACTGTCATCGTCGTCGCTTTGCGTGAGCATATATTTCTATATGTTGTTGACTGAAATACGCATCATACGCTTCTTTTATTTATCAACCTAAAAAAAGTTAGAAAAATTTACTTACATAATTAAAAAAACACCCGCTTATTTCATCGATGGGGAACCTAAAGTTCATAACAAAAATATGCTCATACGCTTATGATCTTAGTTTTGTCATGATCTTTCGCGTGGAAAAGGAATTTTTGATGAAATATCAATAAGTCACACATTCGCAACCAATTTGCAAATCATAGCTTGTGGGGAATCGTGGGCCACACATTTTGAACCACCTATATTTTTATGTTTTTGTACACATTCAGAACTTAAAATACGTTTTGCCCATCTGTAAAGTTTTCTTATGCCAAATGAATAGTTAAGAAAAATATTGTGTCCATCCTATATAAGAAATTTTGCCAAAACGTTCGCGAGCCAGGTTTTGGAATCTTTTCGATCTTACACAGCTCTCATTTTTATTTCATCATCTGAAATTGCTTTAAAATAACGGAATGAATTAGGAAATTACAGTTTTGGGTCACCTCATAAACTTTCCATGGTATTTGGTCCATTTGGATTTGGTGGCCCACGATTCCCCACCATTTTTCAAAATCCAAAAAATATAGCTTTTTTTCAAACAGTCAGAATTTAGGGAAAATAACTTATTAAAAATTTTGAAAAAATACATTATGATACCTTGAAAATGTAGAAAACCATACCATTTTTTATTTTCATTTTATCTTTTATAATAGAGAAGTTATGGAACAACGAAAAAAGTGGCCCATGATTCCCCACTCTCCCATACAATTAATATTTGTGTTTAGCGAAATTCTATAATTGCTGCATTGAGAGATAGCTTATTATTTAGATGTTTTGTGCTGAATTCGGGAATATGTTTTATTAGTCAATCTATGTTAATCTCGATTAAAAACGATCATAAATTCATTAAATCGAGTAAGGTTAGGTGACAGGTAGGGATAACTCAACTACGGTAAGATAGTGAACCCTTCAGACAATGATATTGAGACGTCAGCATATGATAACTTTTGCTGCCATACTGTTACTGCTCGGTTGAATTGGAGGTTGGGTTAACTCGAAGCTCATGTAGGGCCCAATTGTCCCAGTCCGTCGAGCACTATCTTAACGCTTCCCTAAACTGGTGCTTCAGAACCTTCGGGCTCTGTTGCCGCTATCCTACTCTAAGCTATTCTACTCTCATGTAAATTTTCCTCTTCTGTCCCCCGATCTGTTTTTCCTTTCCGGGTCAGCCAGGTAGCTCATAAACCCATACAAAAAAAAAAAAAAAAAAAAAAAAATGAGCGACAGAATTTTGTAGATTTTTAAAGTGAGATTTAGAGATGCCACGATTTTGTAAATGATTTAAATCAGGTAGAATTGTCTTTTTCCATTTTTGATTCTGAAATACGAGAAAATAACCCCTAAATAAATAAATAATATCCGATTGAAATACGTATGAGATGTAGGCTCAACCGGGTCAAGTAAACGATATCGCTACGCACCATAATGTTTGGGATGTATAGTAAGACTGACCCCTGCCGAGAATTTCAAGCTGTTCTGAAAATTGTTGTCATATATCACAACGACGTGGCGGTGGGTTGGATTTCAATTCGTTACAGAAAAGTTTCATTCTTAGGAATACATGCTGTAGGTTGACGCTGCTGTCATAATGGGCTCGAATCGGTACGTGACAAACGATCGTTTTTTTTTCGGACGATGATGGTAAGATTATTTTGATTCACATAAAGATGTATATGAATAACGCCAGTCGTTTCATAATTAGAACACCCAGAAGGAAAGAGGAATGCAATATTCTCCCTCGTCATTTGATCCAACGCGACCGCTTCGAAGATGCATTTTGGTTCAGATTGTGTGTCCTTGCTGTCCTAACTCTGACCGAATAGAACGGTTTTGAATCGGAGAAAAAGGTCATCGGGACATGCTAATAATAAGAGGCCACTGGAATTACCTGTGCACTGGAGAAGGTGCGATGGCTTTGTCAGTGTCCCGAAGAGTATGAAATATGCATGCTCGGTTCTCTCTATAAGGGTACACTGTTGTCCAATAGGGTTACCGATTTTCCATCAAGAACAGGGTGTTTTTATATTAAACGAGATTTTTAATTGATGGGTCGTTGGAAACCTTAACTGATAGCAAAACGAGTTTCTGTAGGACTTGGTTTCGTCTCTGTTCGACCAACATTCGAAGCCTCCAGTAGTGAGCAAGCACCTTTTGGTCTAGTATCGGAAAGGTACATGCCCTTTCGGTCCGGAATCGAACCGTGTTCTCCTTTGGGTGGGCGTATAAATATTCAAGTCTGGAGAGACTCGACGAGCTCGATTCCGATAGCCAGCCGGAGCAATTGTTTTATCAATCGTTTCCATGGAGTTAACTAAACGATCTATAAAGAAACCTCTCGTATTCACACTGCTATCTAGGAGTTCATATCTACCCCCTCGAAACGGTATCTTCTCGAAGAAAGGAATTCCAACTGGCATAGCCAAATGGAAGGAACTAATTTCCATTAAACGACCTACAGGCAGAGGTCAAACGTGGAGGGAACTTTAAACACTGTTTTTTTGCCTTTTCTGTTCTATTCGTTTTCATGATTGTTCCTAAAACGGCCGCGTTTAGAAAGACATTCGGAATTCCTTGGGCCAAACATTCCAAAACTGTGTGTGAAGGTTAGTCAGAAAAGAACTGAATCTCGCGAGCCCCATGGCAATGCTGCTAAGCAGTCCATCCAACTCTCGTTGTTGAATTCAGTAGAATTGAGGTGAAGTAATAGCTCAAACAATTTCGGTGAGGCTGTCTGTACGACTGGACCTTTTATAACGATCACACATTAAGAGATCATTAAAAAATGCTCGACGCCTAGCCGCTGCTGATGAAATGAAGATATGGAGGCTGCTAACCTGAAGAAGTTATGGCTCAAATAGGCCACATTCGTATCACCTAAGGGCCCCTTCAAATCTTAGGAATCTGTGAGGTGCTAATTGAAGTTCACTTGACATAACAACACTAGTACTAGGTCTTTTGCAAAACTTATACCAATTTAAAGTTGTCTATACTCTGATATTCTTTAACATGGAAAATTGAGACAAAAATGACAAAAATGACAAAAATGACAAAAATGACAAAAATGACAAAAATGACAAAAATGACAAAAATGACAAAAATGACAAAAATGACAAAAATGACAAAAATGACAAAAATGACAAAAATGACAAAATGACAAAAATGACAAAAATGACAAAAACGACAAAAACGACAAAAACGACAAAAACGACAAAAATGACAAAAATGACAAAAATGACAAAAATGACAAAAATGACAAAAATGACAAAAATGACAAAAATGACAAAAATGACAAAAATGACAAAAATGACAAAAATGACAAAAATGACAAAAATGACAAAAATGACAAAAATGACAAAAATGACAAAAATGACAAAAATGACAAAAGACAAAAATGACAAAAATGACAAAATGACAAAATGACAAAAATGACAAAAATGACAAAAATGACAAAAATGACAAAAATGACAAAAATGACAAAAATGACAAAAATGACAAAAATGACAAAAATGACAAAAATGACAAAAATGACAAAAATGACAAAAATGACAAAAATGACAAAAATGACAAAAATGACAAAAATGACAAAAATGACAAAAATGACAAAAATGACAAAAATGACAAAAATGACAAAAATGACAAAAATGACAAAAATGACAAAAATGACAAAAATGACAAAAATGACAAAAATGACAAAAATGACAAAAATGACAAAAATGACAAAAATGACAAAAATGACAAAAATGACAAAAATGACAAAAATGACAAAAATGACAAAAATGACAAAAATGACAAAAATGACAAAAATGACAAAAATGACAAAAATGACAAAAATGACAAAAATGACAAAAATGACAAAAATGACAAAAATGACAAAAATGACAAAAATGACAAAAATGACAAAAATGACAAAAATGACAAAAATGACAAAAATGACAAAAATGACAAAAATGACAAAAATGACAAAAATGACAAAAATGACAAAAATGACAAAAAATGACAAAAATGACAAAAATGACAAAAATGACAAAAATGACAAAAATGACAAAAATGACAAAAATGACAAAAATGACAAAAATGACAAAAATGACAAAAATGACAAAAATGACAAAAATGACAAAAATGACAAAAATGACAAAAATGACAAAAATGACAAAAATGACAAAAATGACAAAAATGACAAAAATGACAAAAATGACAAAAATGACAAAAATGACAAAAATGACAAAAATGACAAAAATGACAAAAATGACAAAAATGACAAAAATGACAAAAATGACAAAAATGACAAAAATGACAAAAATGACAAAAATGACAAAAATGACAAAAATGACAAAAATGACAAAAATGACAAAAATGACAAAAATGACAAAAATGACAAAAATGACAAAAATGACAAAAATGACAAAAATGACAAAAAATGACAAAAATGACAAAAATGACAAAAATGACAAAAATGACAAAAATGACAAAAATGACAAAAATGACAAAAATGACAAAAATGACAAAAATGACAAAAATGACAAAAATGACAAAAATGACAAAAAATGACAAAAATGACAAAAATGACAAAAATGACAAAAATGACAAAAATGACAAAAATGACAAAAATGACAAAAATGACAAAAATGACAAAAATGACAAAAATGACAAAAATGACAAAAAATGACAAAAATGACAAAAATGACAAAAATGACAAAAATGACAAAAATGACAAAAATGACAAAAATGACAAAAATGACAAAAATGA